>NC_088370.1:41812316-41854816 GCF_034508935.2 Berghia stephanieae | reverse complement strand
TCCTTCACTCTGATACCAGACAGACGATCAGTTACACAAGCTGTATATCCAGTCCTCATTATCAACGAGATTGGAACCAGTTTTTTTCTACATCACACATTTGTTCTGTTTTGTTATAATCACCATTACTATATCATATCTTCTTTCCTTCCACAGAACTAACCGACAATGAAAACGCCTTTAACCAATTTCATTTTTGACCTCGCCATTATGACAACAACAATGGTTGCTATTATCTCGCCCGTTCACGCAACCTTACGTTCACGAGATCTATTTGCAGACAAATCATCTCCCCTGCCGAATCTCATTTCAACCATCAAATCGCTACGATTGATGAACACTTGCAGGCAGCATGTCGGACAATGGAAATACAATCCAAATCCGTCTCTGTATTTCCCCTCAAGGACATTTCAAAACGTCAACCAAAATAGCATCAGAGAAATGGCTAAAACTACAAGTTATAACGACGCCAATTTCGCAAGCAAACTTATAAACGTTATAAAAAACTCAAAGTCATCAACATCCAACTTGCCTTTATTTCAAGACGCTTCGTTTTTGGATAACATCTCAGTTGATCTTCGTAAGATGCTAAACGAAAAATTGAACAAAAAGTTCTCTTTATATTCTCACAGCACCAAAACGGATCTTAATGAACAGTCCAATAAAAACTCATTTGAATTCCTGGAGCAAATGTGTCTGAAATACGCTTTTGACAAACTTTTACAAAATCAAAACAGAGAGCAGTATTTGGCTGGCAAAAAAGCTTTAGAGGACAGGAATCATATTGTAAGAAATCTACAGGGTCTACAACAGTTTCCCGAGATGCTTTCACCAGAAACCAGTGGAAACGTCGGCCTTCTATCACTACTTTCTCCTGATGTCAATATCAGAGAATTTCGCCATTCATTTCATATGTCAACTCCTCCTAATCATCCTGTATACAACGACGGGCGTAGCTTCTCAAATACCTACAATAGTAATCAGAAAATGGAACGATCGCCATTTGATGCATCCGAAGGAAATATAGTGCCAAGCAGTCTTGCCCAAATCGATCCAGAAGTGCAACAACAAGATCGTTCACTGGCTCCCAAACGGTCTAAACTGATGGCACCATCAAAACGTGGGTTTCCTTCCTTGTTCACCTGGCTGGGTAATTTCCGGAACAAACGACGACATCGCCTTTCCGTCAACAATGCGATGATGACCTTGTCCAGCATGGTTATGGAAGATGCAAGACAACGAGCCCAGAAGAATCGGAATAACATAAAATATCACATGTACCTGCAGGGGTGAACCAGTGTCAACGTTTGGATAGTGGTACGACGATTGATGAAAGAAAGAAATAAAAAGCTTGAAGCGAGTTGTGTATTATTCTTGTTTTTTATTCATTTGTATAGACGTATAGCTATATGCAGGTTTGTTGAAATATGTCATATGTCTTTGTTGCTAAAAAATAGTAGAACAAACGTTTCTGGCCTATGACCTAAATTTAACAACACAATCTTGAATGAAGATGAAACAATTTTCTTCTGTCATCTTCATCATCATCATTGCCCTTTTCACCCTGGGCCAGGGTATAGGCCACAGACAAACAGTTTCCATCCTTCTCTATCATGAACTTACTTTTTTTTTTTATCTCATCCCATGTCTTATCACGTCTCTGTATATCAGCTTCTTTAATTCGACTTTGTCACCTTCGGCTTTTTGAGTCACCTGGTCCTCCAGGTTGGAGGTTGTCGAAGGGTTAACACCCCTTCCGTAATGGGAACAAGTGGTCCAATGTGCGGCTATGTGGTCTACTGGTATTGCACTCGCTTTTAGATCGGAAGGTCCTGGGTTCGAGCCTCGCGCTCAGCGCATAGTTGAGTCCTTGGAAAAGGCTCTTTACTCACTTTCTCTCACCGTACTCAGGTGTAAAATGAGTACCTGGCCGTTAACAGCGTTGTCTTTGTCCGAAAAATTGTAATATCGTCTAACAGGCGGCATGTCCTGTCCTACATGTTAAATGTTGCTGTTGACCAGGGACCCCTTGGAAAGCGCTTTGCGCTCAATTTGTTTTTTTTTTTAATTTTTAAAACTCAAATTGTAACAGACGTTTTCTTCTATAACTTGACTTATTCCACTTAGCTCTATCTGGAGCATAGGGTGTCCACCGTGGATCCATCTAGTACCACCTTCGCCCCTATCCTCCTCTAGCACGAAATTTTAACACTTTCTAGTTCTAAATTTAACGTTCTTTTCTCCTCGTTGCTGGTGGGCGTCCTCTTCACCGTTGGTCTTGAGGGTTTCCAGCAAGCGAAAGCCTTGTGATGGATGCGTCTGTTCTCAGAGTGTGTCCATTCCATGTCCATTTTTCCTTGTCGTTTGATTGTTGCAATAAGTCTTTTATAAAGTCATAATTAAAGATCCCTACTGGCCATATGCTGTCTATGGTGTTTGCTAACTCAAACACGTGAGAATTGTTTGCTGACAGCCGCAGAGGCTGGAGATATGCGGTGAGGGAGGGAGTGAAGAGAGGTGAGAAGAGGAAAAAGAAGAAGTTTCAGGAGAGGAGAGCAGGGAGGAAACAGAGGCAGCAGAAACAAACACCAAACACACAGTCAAACTACGTGTGCAGCAACTGCGGTAGAGACTGCCATGCAAGGATCGGTCTGCTGACTCACACTGGGGTCCCTGGCCAACAGCAACATTTGACATGTAGGACGGTACATGACGCCTGTTAGGCAATATTACATTTTTTAGGACAGACAGCGCTGTTAAAGGTCAAGTACTCATTTTACACCTGAGTACGGTGAGAGAATGTGAGTAACGAGTCTTCTCCAAGGACTCAACTATGCGCCGAGCGAGGCTCGAACCCAGAACCTTCCGCTCCGAAAATGAGTGTCATTCAACTAGATAACATAGCCGCACTGTTTGTCTTCTTGAATTCAATACACTGTTTACTTTCATTTAGTGATCATCTACCGTGCTCTGAAAGGAAACGAAATACGACAACCACGTATTTAACGTTTTGGTCAGACATTTTTTTGTGCGGCTAAGTGTTCTTGCGGTAAATCACTTGCTTTCGGATCGGAAGGTCTTGGGTTCGAGCCTCACTCGGCGCATAGTTGTGTCCTTCGAAAAGGCTCTTTACTCACATTCTCTCATTATACTCAGGCGTAAAATGAGTATCTGGCCGTTAACAGCGCTGTCTCTGTCCGAAATACAATTTGTAATATCGTCTAACAGGCGCCATGTCTCGTTCTCCATGTTAAGTGTTGTTAATGGCAAAGGATCCCCTGTTAAGCGCTTTGAGCATGTTCAGTGGACCTTGCGCTATATAAAAGCTCGAATTTATACATATATAAATATTATATATATATATATATAAATAAATATATATATATATATATATATATATATATATAATATATATTATATATATATAGAGAGAGAGAGAGAGAGAGAGAGAGAGAGAGAGAGAGAGAGAGAGAGAGAGAATACAAATTGTCACTCACATTTTATGGCCGAGAAGTTCGTTTCTGTGGGCTTATTCCACGTCCTCAGTCGGCGTAATCCTTAACAATTTGTATTTTATATTAGCTCTAACCATCATTATCGAGCACTTTCGTACCTACGAGTACCCACCAACACTCATAAATATATATATATATATATATATATATATAATATATATATATATATATATATATATATATATATATATATCGATTGGTTTAAATGACCTAACTTGTCAGATTTTGACATGATAATGGTCATCCTGTTCAACCAATATTTGAAGACCGAGTTTTCTGGTCCCAAAACTTTTAATACGCGCGTTTTTGTTTTATTTACTTCAGTGTAGGTCTATGGCAGTTTTATAACGCTCTTATTTTGTTTTTGATATATAGGGTTTTTTAAAATACTATATTATCATTTTTTTAACTTTTATTTGGGAGTTTTGTTTGGTTTTTTTTTTCTTGGTTTTGTTTTTTTTTTTCTTTGTTTTTTTTTTTTTTTTTGTCTTTTTTTTTTGTTGTCAATGTTGGATTATGAGTTTACGAAGGCTAGGGTGGTCAGAAAATAGTTGACAGTGACCTAAAACTTGTGTCACCATCGCTAAAATAATGTTAGATGGTGCTCTTCACTTATATTCTCTCACCTTACTAAAACGTTAAATGAATAAATGGCCGTTAACAGCGTTATCTTTGTCGGAAAATAAATGTAACATCGCTTAACGGGCGGCATGCTTCGTCCCGTATGTTAAGTGTTATTTTTAGCGAGGGACCCCTTGTACAGCGCTCTGAGGACTTTTAGTGAATGTTGCGATTTATAAAAGCTCAAATTATAAGATGTTTTTTTCAAAAAAGTTTAGTCCAGAATAATCGCAATACGTTTCAACAGTCGTAACGTCACTTCCCTCGTAATGACGCATGGTATCTTAGTAACTGGCTCTAAACAATCGGAACAATGGCGGACGCCCGTATGAAATATTTCTCCGACGAGCATAAAAGCGTATTCAGAGGGGAAAAACATTATAAATATGATCATGTTTTTGATTTTTACACATTCTGATCACAAGACATATGAAAAGTTCTAGCCAGCATGAAGAATAAAAAGTACCGATTTTCTTTGTTTAGAACCACAATGGCCGCCGTTTCTGGGCGACATGACATCAGACTATTGAATCCAATTTTGGACTACCAGAAAAGTGAGAATTTAACCTTACTGCTTCCATCTATAAGTTAATCATTCGCTCGAGTTTTCAAACACAGATGACCAAGCGTTTAGCAAAGTTCGAAGGTCTTGCTGAAACTGTCCGTTCCAACACTGACATTTGATTAACTCACTCAACCCTAACAACGAATATATCCGTAGTTACTTTTACCCCATTCCTATTTATTACAATTTTCTGAGACAAATTATAGGCGTAGTATCAAAACTAATTTTTCTAGTTTTTGCATGTTAATGATAATAATAATAATAATAATAATAATAATAATAATAATAATAATAATAATAATAATAATAATAATAATAATAATATATCTTTATTGTCCCAAAAATAAAGATATATTATTATTATTATTATTATTATTATTATTATTATTATTATTATTATTATTATTATTATTATATTATTATTATTATTATTATTATTTATTATTGATAGTTGAATAAAACTATCTATGTATATGCTCAGTTTTAATACAATTTTTTTCCAATTTTTGATAAGTAGCAAAAATCTCTAGGATTGAGTGAGTTAATGAATTATTTTTGTCCTTGAAAGCGCGATAACAATCATCTTTATTTCCTCGAGATTAACATTGACTTGTAATCTGGGTGTTGTTTTTTTTCATTTCTGAGAACACTTAACCAATGAGATCGGAACTTGAAAGTCATCGCGGATGTCATGTGTATTATATAGCAGATTAATATTGATATTAATACTAAGTGTTACTGTCATAATAATATTATTGTCCAAAAATAAATTCAACACCTAAGAGGAATTAGAGCAAAATAATAATTTTTTAAAAATAATAATAATTCTCTTTATTCATCCCCAAAGGGGAAATTTATCTTTCGGGTCTATTCCAAGAGAAGACTGCAATAACCCAGGCGTCAACCGCAGAGCAGCGCCGCAAAGTGAGCTAAGGCGAGGTGACTTGCTCAAGGCCACACAACTTGGCGGGTTGTCGAACTCGGTACCGTTTGGGGACTATGCGAAGACTGTACCGCTGAGTCACGCTGCCCCCTAAGCACGGAAGGTTTTGGCTCAAAACTCTTCTCCAGCTAATATATTTTTAAAAACCCAAATAACTCGTTAATAGATAACATTACATCCAGATAGATTCGCCCAGAACGTCTCGGTCAACAACCTGGATTTAAAGTGATATGTGCAGCTATATGGTCCAGGCGTATGATTCACTTTCGGATTGAAAGGTCCAGGGTTCTAGACCCGCTTTGAGCAGTGCGTGGTTGATTGAGTCCTTTGAAATGAAGCTGAACTCAAATTATCTCACCGTACTCAGGTGCAAAATGAATACCTGGCTCGCTATTAATGGTTTATAATCCTCGAGGTGCAAAAGACATAAGGAAAGAAGAAAGTAAGTAATTAATAAAAATAATAATAATAATAATAATAATAATAATAATAATAATAGTAATAATAATAATAATAATAATAATAATAATAATAATAATAAATAATAATAATAATAATAATAATAGTAATAATAATAATAAAAATAATAATAATAATAATAATAATAATAATAATAATAATAATAATAATAATAATAATAATAATAAATAATAATAATAATAATAATAATAATAATAATAATAATAATAGTAATAATAATAATAATAATAATAATAATAATAATAATAATAATAATAATAATAATAATAATAATAATAATAATAATAATAATAAATAATAATAATAATAATAATAATATAATAATAATAATAATAATAATAATAATAATAATAATAATAATATATAATAATAATAATAAATAATAATAATAATAATAATAATAATAATAATAATAATAATAATATAATAATAATAATAATAATATACTAGATCTTTATTGTCCATAAATACTGCAATTTGTCATTTAGTTACACTTGTTATAACGTTATATGATAACTGTAACATTGAACAGATATTTCACTCCTACTGATTTTCTCTCTCTCTCTCTCTCTCTCTCTCTCTCTCTCTCTCTCTCTCTCTCTCTCTCTATATATATATAATATATATATATTATATATATATATATATATCTCATCACTCTCTCTCTCCCTCTCTCTCTCTCTCTCTCTCTCTCTCTCTCTCTCTCTCTCTTCCTCTCTTTCTTTCACACGGGCGATATACACAACATAAGCATGAATGAATGAATGAATGAATTTATATTCATTTCGTTTTCAATTTGTTACAATTGTGGCAATTCGACACCAAAAATTATCATCATTATCAATTGGTCAATTAATCTAACATTAAATAAATTAATCAGTTAATCAGTCAACGAATCAATCCTTAAGCAAGTAAGTAAGTACATAAGAACACAAGTTACCCACATATGTTACTGAGAGAAGAAGTAGGTGATGGAAAAACCCTCCCGATTCAGGATGGAGTTGAACAGAGTTAGTAAATTGAGGGTTATTTTTTTTTTAGTTGCTCTTCAAAGCCATTGGGCCTATGGAGCTAGACTTTATCCCGGTTTCCATAGTGTGAAATGGACAGTAGCAGTTGCTTGCTATCCTTTTGATAGGACACTAGTCTATCGCAAAGTACTTTCCGCCAAATCTAACAGACTCAGCTACCCATTCACTGCTGGGTGGACAGTAGGATCGACTGCACTCGGGATCGATCTTGTTCATTATGCGTTTAAAGCGAGTACTCTACCAACTGAACAATCGGGACCCTATCGGGTTAATAATCTTTCTCAAAGATAAAAAAAAAAAAAATTATAATGCCTGAAGCGTGACTCAAACCTGTTACCTTTTCAGTCACAGTGCAGTACAAAGCCTTAACCACCCCCCCCCCCCCCCCCCCCCCCCCCCCCCCCCCCACCCACCCTATAAAGCAACATAATGAGCAATTACTTCAGCTCGTCGTGACAATGTCATGTTGTACTCACCCAGACAAATTCCCTCTATCTATCTATCTATCTCTCTAATTTGCTATGATCCATACTAGACACAAAACCATTCATCCATTCACCATCATTTTGAAGTACCTACCTATCAAGACTCATTATTAAGTGCTCCTCTCAAATGCATGTCTGAGAAAAACGTTCCTCTATTATTAGATACACTATCTACATCATAACACTTGAAAAAAAAAACTTTTATTCTCTATTGTCTTCTGGCACTTTTCTACTCACTTCATATCTTGTTGTTACCAACATAAGTGCCTGCTCCACTCACTTTTCTGAATTAAAAATTCACCCCATACACCGGAGCATACTCAATGTCTCAATCGTTTCTATGTTATATGTTTGTGATGGGAATATTGGCTATTAAGCTTAACTGCTGGTCAAAAATTACTTCGCGATGGTGGTGAACGAATCGGCGATCTCAAGAAGTGGGTGAGAGAGGGATCTAGAAATGACTTTGGGTTTGAAACGAATATTTTTGTGTTCGTGGATAGCTCACACGGTAGAGCCACGCTCTCACCTGCCAGGCGGAGTTGTCGTACCAATAAGGTCGCAGGTTCAAACCCCACCACCGCCGCGAAAAAAATTTTTATTCTCTATTGTCTTCTGGCACTTTTCTACTCACTTCATATCTTGAAAAAAAAAAAACATACTGTAGGGTGCAATGACTATGGGCTTAGCCAGATCTATTTATTTTCTCGTTTAATTCTCTCCTTCCCAGACATGTACAGAATTATACCCGAAACCTCACTCCCACCCACCCAACAACAACAACAACAACAACAATATGTGGTCTAGTGGTATGACACTCGCTTTCGAATGGGTTAGAGCCTCGCTCGGCGCATCATTATTGAGTCCTTGGACAAGGCTCTTTACCGTACTCAGGTGTAAAATGAGTATCTGGCCGTTTACACCGATGGCTCTGTTCGAAAAAAATTGTAATATCGCCTAACAGACGTCATGTCTCGTCTTACATGTAAAGTGATGCTGTTAACCAGGGACCCCTTGTAAAGCGCTTTGAACGCATTTAGTGGATATTGCGCATATACAATCTGAATTTTTAAAAAAGGATTTTTTATTACTCAAACAGAAAATCAATAAGTACATTCTCTACATAAAATTATTCAGAAAAAAACAGCTCTACAACACAGTGTTATGTTTATATATCACTAACAAAATATTTTTTTATGTAATACATTATGTACAGAAAAAAAAACATCGTAATGAGAAAATTGTTGTTTGTTTCGCAACGAATTTTACGACGACGATTTTCCTACGGTTGGTAAGGAAAGGATTAATATGATTACGTTTTTAAAAATGTTTTATTGTATTTTATTTTATTTTATTTTGTTTTTGTTTTTGTTTTTGTTTTTGTTTTGTTTGGGTGCGTATTGTTTTTTTGTTTGTTTGTTTTTTGTTTTGTTTTTTTTTTTTGTTTTTTGGAGTTTTGGGGGGGTTTTTTGGCGGACTTGAACATTGCGCTTAATCATAACACATCGGAAAATATATTCTATAGAACAAGAGTAAAACTTCACGTGTCTTTTAACAAAGTCGTTGTGTTTCACCTTCTATTTTTCCGCTTCCAAAATCCTTGGAAGTGTGTATGTGACCAATCCTTCGGAGGACTAATGATGAATATATATATATATATATATATATATATATATATATATATATATATAGAGAGAGAGAGAGAGAGAGAGAGAGAGAGAGAGAGAGAGAGAGAGAAAATAAATTGCCATCACTCTGAAACCAGAAGATCATTTACACAAGGTATGTATTCAATCTTCAGAAAAAGTGGTTTTACTCTTCCAATGAGATAGGAACCAGTGTTTTGGGGTTTTTTGTTTTTTGTTTTTTTACTTCACTCTTTGTTCCTTAATGCAATTTGATAATATGGAAGATAATTGATGCATATCATAAAAGTACAGTAACTACTTGGTTAATTCCCTTGCCTTTCATGGTGGTTGGTGGTAGTTGGATTGAAGTGACGGTGATGGTGATGGGTGGTATTTGGATGGTAGCGGTAGATGGGTGGTATTTGGATGGTAGTGGTAGATGGGTGGTAATGGTGTCGATGATGATTGAATGATGGTGATGTTGGTAGTTGTAGTTAGATGGTAGTGATGCTAGTGGTGATTAGTGATGGTGTTGGTGTTGATTGGTGGTAGTGGTGTTGGTGGTGGTTGGATTGTTGTGTTGGTGATATTGTTTGTGGTTGTGGTGGTATTGATGGTGGAATTGGTGGTGGTGGTTGTAGTAGTATTGGAGGTGGAGGTAGTTACGGTCTTGGTGGTGGTGGTAGTGGTGGTAGTAGTAGTGTTATTGGTGGGAGACGTGGTGTTGGGGGTGACAAATTTGATGTTAATCTTAAATTCGTGTACATCTTCACTCTCAAATATTCTTCATTTTCTGTTTACCTTTAAAACATTGATACAGTTGGTTTATATGAATATAAAAAAGCCAAAACACCAACGACACGCCGACAAATTAATGACATAAATATAATTTTTCAACTGATAAAATATATTTTTAAAAATCCAACAAAAGTTCACAATGTCGTCCTTTCATTCGTGAAAACATCGAGATAAAAGAAGTGTCATTCAGAGTTTAGCGCCACAACATAAACAACAGGAGCTAGGTTTTTTGCTAAGGAAGAAACCTAAAGATTCCCACAGTGGACTTAAAAATGGTCCCTTGCCCCCCCCCCCCCCCCCCCCCCGCCCCCCATCTCCTGTAGAGAAAAAGGCTACTATTAAACATATCTGTTTCAGTTAAACTTAAAAAGATTAAAAGCATCTTTTCTGAATTTGTTGTCACAAAGACTGTATATGATGGCGTTGGCCGCGCTGTTTATGAATGGAATTCGAAGACATAGACGTTGTATCGAGAATGACGTCACACCCAAAGCTTCAATGGTGTCTCGTTGATTAAGCCGAATGAAGTCCGCGTAAAAGTAGGGGACATAACTCAAACAAAACACGGAAGTGATCACAATCAACATAATAGTTGTTCTGCTCATGATGCTCTTCCGGTTTGGGTTATTTTTAGATGTCGTCGACTTCTTGTCCAAACTGTTGTTTTCCGATTTAGAATATTTCTTTCCTTTGGTAGTGAGACTCGTTGTACTTTTACTGTACTCATCTTTCTTTGTCTCAATGGCTCGTATTTCATCGTCAGTATTATTTCTAACACGGCCACGGTAATCTTCAGCCTTGTCCGGAATTCCATCAAATTCAATGTTTCGTCTTTCATCTCCGGCACTTCCACTGACTGCTTCCCGATATTTTTCTTGCTTCTGAAGCGAACAATCCTCTTTTGAAATTTTCTTTGGTGGAGTCTCTTTGTTTATAAATGTTTCGTTGTCTTGTCTGTTTTCGGCATCCGTGTCTTCATGGTCAAGAGAATGTTTGGTATCTACCCAATGAAGAGTGGAGGCAACAAATTCATTTTTAGATTCAAAATCCAAAGGCATATCCTCAGCCTTATCTTGAATTGTTTCTTTGTCGTGCTCACTGTGTGTACTACAATCTTGGCAATCGTGCTCACTGTGTGTACTACAATCTTGGCAATCGTGGTCACTGTGTGTACTACAATCTTGGTAATCTAGTGACTCTGTAATTTGGTTTTCTGTCGTCATCTTGCATCTACTTTGGTTTTTATTGATAGTTAGAGTACTTTTAGACAACGCGCTTTCTTTCAGATTTTCAGAAGTCTCCCGTGTGTTGCTGATTGTACGTGAGCGTGTTGCTGAAGATTGTGCTTTCGTGTTCACTGGGGATTGACCGTGGATCGCGCTGTGCTTGTATGCCTGCACACCTATCAGTGTGTAAAGCACAAGTAAAGGAACACATACGGTTATAAACAACACGAGAATGAAAATGCTATTGACAGATATCCATATTGTGTCGTGGAAGTCATCGTTGAAGCTACATTCCCACCCGACGACACCAGAAATAGGCGTGGGTTTGGTGTGGATTCCGTACATGATGGCATACGGTACCGAAAATATCCAACATATTAAGGCAATGATGAAGCTCAAGATTTTGGCGTGAGACAGGGTTGCTTGTTTGCCGAATGGCCGGCAGATTTTCATGTATCTGTAGAGGTATAATATTATGATTTAGGCATTTGTAACTGTATTTTTTAGTTTATTGAAATAATATATGATATGCAGTTAAGTTAAATACAAACCAGTTCTGTTAGACAAAACAGTTCTAACGAACTGACAAAATTTTGTGTAATCTTAACGTTTATGGTCTCTTATGGAGGCCTTATATTATCAGAGATTTTTTGGGGACTAATTTCCAACAACAGTCACGGTTTGTTCATGTTCAAGGTCAAGGTCTTTATATGCAAAAGGCGGATTGCCCATCACTGCAGATTTTATACAATTATGTGGTGACTTTCTCCATTTTTGTGTGATTGAGTTGAAAGATAAATTAATGTTTAATAGTTGACCAAATTTGTTGTTGATGGTAATATCTAGGATTTCTGGTGGGAGAGTGTTCCATTCCTTGATAGTTCTTGGGAAGAAACTGTTTTTATATGTGTTTGATCTGTGTGTTGGGGTTATGAACTTACTGCTATGATAATTTCTTGTGGATGTACAGTGTTGTTTTGTGAAATACTGTGGTAGAGTTACTGCTGTTTTGCTGGAATGTACTGTTCTATGTAAAAGTTGGAGATGTTTTTCTTTGTGATCTGAATGGCGGATGATCGGTTCTCCAGGGGATAGTCACGGACTATCTTATTTCTATTTTTTGTAGATAGACATTGTGCGCTGATTCTACTAAAATGAACATTTGTATAGCGCATTTCAACGAATTTACCATGCTCAATGCGCTTCTCAAAGTTTCATTATTTCTCCAGAAGATCATATAGAACCACATTCTACTTCTCTTACAGTACCAGTTGCCTATTCGGAGAAAATGAACAGTATGTTGTAGGATATGTTTTGCTACAGAAACGATGTATCGCAAAAATTTTACTGCTATTTGTTTGAGTGATAAAAAATGTATTTTGTGTAAGTTGGGTGTGAAGTTTTGGGAAAAATCGTGAAAATGGCTGGTAAGGAGAGGGTTAAAAATTTCAAGCACAGGAGTTAAAGATCACTGTTATTATACCCCTGAGGACATAATATTACTGGCTTGAGACCGTGGATCACATATAATTTTACCTGACAATAGCCAGGGCCAGTAAGATGCAGGCCGATGTCATAGTGGTGGAGTAGGTGGCGTATTTAGCCAATCGACAAGGGATGTCAGATTTGTAGTTCCATGTAATCAGCAACTCAGCTGTATCAGCTGAAAAATCAAATGGTGGGGGGAAAGCGTGTGGGAGGGGGGGGGGGGGGGGGGGGGGGGGGGGGGGGTTATACATAAATTAATGACACATTAATGATGATGATGATGATGATGATGATGATGATGATGATGATGATGATGATGATGATGATGATGATGGTAATAATAATAATAATATTAATACTAATGACAGTGATGATGATGATAATGATAATAATAATAATAATAATAATAATAATAATAATAATAATAATAATAATAATAATAATAATAACAATAATAACAATAATAATATGTATTATTATTATTATTATTATTATTATTATTATTATTATTATTATTATTATTATTATTATTATTATTATTAATGGAAATTCGTTTACAGCCGTGGCATGCATAAAAATGTATAAATATAAAGTTATTAATTTATGGTGACAATGTACGTGTGTTTGGTATTTTGTTCTTTTTTTGGAGCTGTTTTATTCTTAATTAAACCGATCTGAATCGTGATAAACTGTTTAACTTTACAGTCCACAATTTCTAGCTGCATAGTATCCTTTCTCATAATCTGACCCTCGAGGAGTGACGAGAAATAGACGAAACAGCTCAAGTTCTACAGATATGATATTATTTGATGTGTTCGGACAAACAAAAGAAAAACAAAATGAACCAATTTCTAGCAGGGCCTGCGGATTTGTCCACAACAACAATGACAACATAACAAGTGTAGCAATCATGATGGCAGAGAGAAACGGGGTAACATTGAAAGAGTAGTAGTAGCGTATGGCAATACGCTTCAACAGTCGTAACGTCACTTCCCTCGTAAGTTAGCATGGTAACTTATGGCTCTAAACTATCGGAACAATGGCGGACGCCCTTATGAAATATTTCTCCGACAAGCATAAAAGCGTATCGAGAGGAAAAAAAACAATATAAATCTGATCATGTTTTGACTGTTATACATTCTGATCACAAGACATATGAAAAGTTCTAGCCAGCATGAAGAATAAAAAGTACCGATTTTCTTTGTTTTGAACCACGATAGCCGCCGTGACATCAGACTATTGAATCCAATTATTGTGGAGATGTGGGTCCAGGAGAAGACAGGACTTGTATGGACGCCGGGTTGGATCGTTCTTAGTCTGACGTTTCATCATCAGCTGTTACAGCATGATTGTATCTGGGCTGGCGTCACCTTCAGGATCATTAAGGTTATCAGGGTCTTGCACAACGGCAACGTGACGATCCTCAGCAAAAGAACATTGAAAGAGAGAAGGAACAAACATCGAGTATACTGAGACACAGCTATCCCAATCAAAGACCACCATCAAAACCGAATAAAGATTAGGCTATGTGGTCTAGTGTGGTATGAAACTCGCTTTCGGATCGGAAGATCCTGTGTTCGAGCCTCGCGCTCGGCGCATAGTTGAGTCCTTGGAAAAGGCTCTTTACTCACATTCTCTCACCGTACTCAGGTGTAAAATGAGTACATGGCCGTTAACAGCGTTGTCTCTGTCCGAAAAATCGTAATATCGCCTAACAGGCGGTATGTCCCGTGTTACATGTTAAATGTTGCTGTTGACCAGGGACCCCTTGTAAAGCGTTTTGAGCACATTTTAGTGGATATTGCGCTATATCAAAAGCTCTTTTTTTTTTTAAAAAAAAAGGACCCCTGCTACCGGCTACCCGACATTTAATCCTTTTTTTCAAGTACAATAAGAGTAGGAAATTCCTTCCCCGACAACTGGAGAAACTCCAACAGTTATGGGGGTAAATTTGCTTGTCAGATAGAATACAATTCTGTCACGGGATGATATAATTATTATGATACAGAGTCATGACCCTAACACCACCCCAGTAACAGCAGGAACTCTACCACAGTATTTCACAAAATAACAACACTGTACATCCACAAGAAATTATCATAGCAGTGAGTTCACAACCCCAACACACAGAACCAACAAAATATATAAACAGTTTCTTCCCAAGAACCATCAAGCAAGGAATGGAACACTCTCCCACCAGAAATCCTAGATATTACCAACAACAACAACAACAAATTTGGTCAACTATTATACATTTATCTTTCAACTCAATAACATAATAATGGAGAGAGTCACCACATAATTGTATAAAATCTGCAGTGATGGGCAATCCGCCTTTTGCAGATAAAGACGTTGACCTTGAACCCCAGACCACACAAACATAAAATGTTGTGTATATCTTCAGGATTGACTCTGCAATGGTATAACAACATAACATATGGGATAGGGCAAAATAGGATAAAATCCCTTGAATGCCATTAATATTAATAGTAATGCCATAAATTTATTGATTAAAGATTACAATAATGATACACTGGTAAAGATAGTATTTCAAATTTAATGTACTCATGTAAATGTGGTGTACAAACATATATCTTTAACCGTGACATGCAAAGCACACACACACACACACACAGACACACAAACACACACACACACACTCACATACACAGACAGACACAGACACACGCATGTAGAAGATAACCATAATAATATAACAATGCATAATATATACATGCAAGACTGAAAGCCCCGTCAACAGTAGTGCAAAAAAGTATTATTCGCCATATGTAAATCTCCCATCATATAATCCCCTGTCTACTAACACCTTGAAATAATCTATAGATTTTGCATTCTTTGTCTCAAATGTATGTACAAGACTACCCGATCAGCTTCTCTGGGTTCACTTTGGTTGTCTACAAATTGTTAACAGGAATCATACTTCAACACAAAGGTGTTAGATTGCTACATAACCACTCGCATAATGTGTAGTGGGCATTTACCACTGCGCTGCACCAACTTGGAAGTGACCGGCAAAATGGAGAGCATAATAGGATTCAATAGTCTGCTGTCAAGTCCGCCTAGCAACGAGCAACTTGTTTCTAAACAAAGAAAATCGGTACTTTTTATTCTTCATGCTGGCGAGAACTTTTTTAAAACTTTTTTTTCACATGTCATGTGATCAGAATGTATAAAAGTCAAAACATGATCAGATTTATAATGTTTTTTCCTCTAAATACACTTTTATGCTCGTCGGAAGAGTATTTCATAAGGGCGTCCGCCTTTGTTCCGATAATTATTACAGGTTACTAAGTTACTATGCGCCATTACGAGGGAAATGACGTCACGACTGTTGAAGCCTATTAGGCATCTGATTTTGGAAGTATCAACGTTTTCTTGTTTTTTTTAATGGACTACATAATTAAAACGATCTGAATCGTGATAAACTGTTTAACTTTTGCGAGATTCACATTGTTTATTTTCTAACTGGTTTGTGTGTAAAATAGATAGGTAGATAAATAGATAGATGGATAGATAGATAGATAGATAGATAGATAGATAGATAGATAGATAGATAGATAGATAGATAGATAGAAAGCTAGATAGATAGTTAGATAGATAGAAAGCTAGATAGATAAATAGATTGATAGATAGATAAATAGATAAATAGATAAATAAATAAATAGATAGATAGATAGATAGATAGATTGATTAATAGATAGATAGCTAGATAGATAGATAGATTAATAGAAAGCTAGATAGATAGATAGAAAGAGAGAGAGAGAGATAGATAGATAGATAGATAGATAGATAGATAGATGGATAGATAGATAGATAGATAGATAGATAGATAGATAGATATAGATAGATAGATAGATAGAAACAGACGTAGATTTGTCGTATTTAGATTGTATTGGATGTAATGCCATTTAACGTAAAGAGGGTTACTTGACATATATATATAATATATATATATATATATATATATATATATATATATAATATATAGATAGATAGATAGATAGATAGATAGATAGATAGATAGATAGGTAGATGGATAGATAGACAGATAGATAGAAACAGACGTAGATTTTTAGTAGTATTTAAATTGGATTGGACGTAATGCCATTTAACGTAAAGAGGGTTCGTTACTTACCTGGAAGGCAAACGATATTCGAAATTAGATCAAAGACCGCAATGGCCATGATGAAGATCATCGTAGGTGTTGTGTGCCTCTTGGATTTGTAGACCATCAGCACCAGAGAGTTCCCGAATACTCCCACAACAATTACGATTATGTTGAATATCAAGGTGGGAATGTATAGGGGACGCTCATTGTCCTGGAGCTGCTCCAAATATTCTTGGGTGTCCTGTACAGTCATGTTACTGAAATTATAATCGCCATTGATTTTGTTGCTGTTGTAGTAGTAGTCGTGATTTATTGGGGTGTGATAGAGGTCAGATTTCGACGCCATGTCACGTTTTGTGTAAGGGATAATATACGTTATGTCCTTATTGGTTTTCATAGTGATTTTGCTAAATGAGGATCTTCTGGTTATGCGCGTGTATTTTCTTAGAGAGAAGTCCCGTTAGCTGGCGTGGTTATTGGAGTCTGTTTTTTTTTTTTCCAGATTATCAGTAGAAATGGATAATAATGATAATGATGATGATGATGATGATGATGATGATGACGATGATGATGATGATAATAATAATAATAATAATAATAATAATAATATTAATACTAATAATAATAATAATAATAATAATAATAATAATAATAATAATTAAAACGAATTTATATAGCGCCTTGTTCCAAGTAAGAAGTGCCCACTGGCGCTTTACATCAACACATAAGACATGGCACTATCCTAATCCATCATTAAAGAACGTTGATCTGATTCCAGGCGACTATTTGGTCTTCAGAAGAACTGACGTCAAACAGAAAGGTCTCCAGGTTAAAGTTTTATATTACAAAAGAAATCTAATTTATCCTCGTCTATATAATCATAGAATTGAAGTTAAATTTTTATAACTTCGACTTTAAATTCAATTTTGAGGGATGTATCGTAGCCATCGTTATGCTCTTGATAGTATGCAGATGACGTCACTCAGGCCTTTGTTATTGTTTTTGCCATCCGCGTTTGTGAGTGGTTCTCACTAAACTGTATTAACCAGACTATAAAAGTTCATGGTTACACAGAGTTTGTGTGTTGATCCGTTATACTTCCGGATGGCAATGTTGTGAACTCCTTGGCCAAGCGCATTCTATCTATAGCCTGATACTGAAATCCAAAAGGCGTCATTATTTGGTTTTTGCACCGTCTAGTGAGTTGTCGTCAGTAGAGCTCATGGAAACAAGTTATTTCATTGGTTGAACTATTGAATACAACTCACGATTTGTTTTCTTTTGTGGCCAAAGACTATCATTTTGACGTCATTTTTTGGTCAGTATCAGGCTATAACTTTACGAAGGCCAGTCCTAGATCCTTTGGAAGGGTGGGTTCACACTTCTATTGAGATTGGAACCAGTTTTTGAAATCGCACTTTTTAAAACCATTGAGTAGATTGAATGAGAAAATAAATAGCTCCAAAATCATTTAATCACTCAAACACACATTAAGTTATTATGTTATTCATTTTAAAAAAGAGAGGACACGTTTTTTGCAGGTTACTTGGTTATATCACAGCCATCGTTAAGTTGTCGTCTGACACTGAAACCGTAGCCATCGTTAACTCATAGCCTGACACTGACCAAATAATTACGTCAAAAGACATGTCTTTGGCCACAAAAGAAAACAAAACGTAAGTTGTAGTCAATATTTATTATCATTTTATTTGATATAGCGCCAGTATCCACAAATAGTGCTCAGAGGTGCTTTACAATAGTGTGGGGTTTTTTTTGGCATCACACAAGTTCATTAATTCGACTACAAAATCACCACAACAGTCACACACACACACACACACACATACACACACACACCCACACACACACACACACACATCTTGTTCGAAGTTCACATTTAAAAAATCAAGAGAAAGCAAAATGAAAAAGATTTGTTTTTAAACGCCGTTTGAAGGCTGGTAAACCTTCATATTGTTCAACCAATGGAATCACTTCTTGGTCAGTGTCAGGCTTTAAGTTAACGATGGCCACAGTTATATATCCAACATTAGAATCTTTATCATTAGGACCATACACATTTATACACTATCGTTTAAGACTGGATGGTATTGGTGCACACCTCTCACATAAGCACAAGCCAAAGTGATAATATAGATAGTATGCGCTTGACTAAGAATCTCAAAACATTGCCATCCGGAAGTATAAAGGACCAACACAAAAAACTGTGTGTATCCATGAACGTTTTTAGTCGGGTTAATACAGATCTCTGTAACTCTATTTTCATAGCAATACCAAAGAAAGCAGGTGCAGTCAGATGCGAAAATTTTAGAACTATAAGTTTAATAAGCCACATCAACAAAAGACTGTTGCGTATAATTATCAACAGGCTAAGGAATAAGATTAACCCCGAAATCGCAGAAGAACAATATGGATTCCAACCTGACAGAGGGACAAGGAACGCAATATACCTCCTCCGTGTTTTAAGTGAAAGAGCTATACAGGGTCAGACCCCACTATACCTCTGTTTTGTCGACTACAAAAAAGCTTTTATTTGATAGAGTACGCCACGAAGAAATACTAAAACAACTGCACTCCATTGGCGCTAATGAGAAAGACCTCAGACTCATGCAAACATTATACTACACCCAGCAGGCATCTATCAAAATCGGAAACTCTACAGGAAATTCCATTCCTATTAAGAAAGGAGTCCGTCAAGGGTGTGTTGCCTCACCAGATCTGTTTAATCTATACCAAGAAACAATCATGAGGGGCATAACTAATATGGAGGGAATAAAAGTAGGAGGTCACAACATAAATAATATAAGATACGCAGACGATACGGTACTCGTTGCAACATCATAAATCCAACTTCAAAAGATTGTTGACAAGGTGGTAGTAGATAGTGAAGCCAAGGGAATGGAAGTGAATATCACCAAAACGGAATGCATGGTAATACAGAAAAACCCCGAAAACAACAACACCTGCAATATAACGATTCACGGCGAGCAACTTACCAACGTAGAAAGTTTTAAATACCTAGGTTCAATAGTGACAACAGATGGAAGATGTAACCGAGACATACGAGCAAGAATAACTCAAGCCAAACAGGCCTTTATGGACCTCGGAAACATTTTGAAAAACAAACAGATGTCGTTCGGGATTAGATTCCGAGTCTTGAAGTGCTACGTGTGGCCAATCTTGTTATACGGATGTGAAAGCTGGACTA
This sequence comes from Berghia stephanieae, assembly GCF_034508935.2. NCBI lineage: Eukaryota > Metazoa > Mollusca > Gastropoda > Nudibranchia > Aeolidiidae > Berghia > Berghia stephanieae. The sequence goes on along the minus strand of NC_088370.1, from coordinate 41,834,681 downwards.
CAAATGCAGAAACACAAAAGAACATTGAAGCTTTTGAAATGTGGTGTTTGAGAAGGATGCAGAGAATATCGTATACTGCACACAAAACGAACGAAGAAGTGCTAAAACAAACATACCAACAAAGGAAACTAATGCCCTTAATAGCGGATCGACAACTATCCTTTTTCGGACACATAGTAAGGAAAGATAAGAATGAATACCTGGCAAGTTGTGGAAAAATACCTGGTAAACGCGCCCGGGGGAGACAAAGAAAAACACTCATAGACCAACTGAAGGGCTTCACCAACCTAACAATCCAAGAGCTGTTTGAAAAAGCAAGAGACAGGGAGGAATGGAGAGAGATAATTCATGCAGTATCCGAAGCCTGGACCAGGCATGGAACCGAGAAGAAGAATTTAGTTCAGTGAGTATTACTCATAAACGCGGATGGCAAAAAGCAATAACAAAGTCCTGAGTGACGTCATCTCCGAACTATCTATACTAGAGGCTGCCAAAAGCTGTGGACTGTAAAAACTAATATACAAAAAAAATATAACAGCTTAAAAAAAAGAACAAAATACCAAACACGGAATGTTACGGGCCCAAAACCCTTCTTCAGCCAACAACAACAAAAGAATAAAGACATAAATACATTACTAAACTACAGACAGACGACAGAGATAATTTTTAGGTTCTCTCTGTCGTCTATCTGGAATTTAGCTTTGAATTTTAGAATTTTTTGTTGTTGGCTGAAGAAGGGTTTTGAGCCCAAAACTTTCTTTGTTTGGTATTTTGTTCTTTTTTTTCAAGCTGTCATATTCATTTTTTGTATATTAGTTTTCACAAAAGCACACAATTCGTAAAAAGAACAAACCACAACAACGAGATTCCAGATTCCAGTGTGGATATGTCTTCGTATTCATTTAACATTCAAATCACAAATCGAGGAAGTGAGGACGAGTACACATTATGCATTCACTCAACATTTATAGCGTTGAGCCATCGTTTGTTTTTTTCTTTTCCCAAGGAAATGAGAATTATATGTGTCCCGCCATCTCTTAATTGGTATTTTGTCGGGGTGACCTCGAATATAAACAAAAACAAAAGAAAAATAATATTATAGTTGACCATGTTAAACTTTGGGCACAATTCTATAGATAGAATGCGCTTAGCTAAGAAGCTCATAACATTGCCATCCGGAAGTGTAACGAACCAACACACATAATGTGTGTATCCATGAACGTTTATAGTCGGGTTAATACCGTTCAGTGAGCATTAATCATAAACGCGGATGGCAAAAAACAATTACAAAGACCCGATTGACGTCATCTTCAAACTATCTATACTTTATTGATGCTATGCAATTAGGTGAAATACTCACAACGTCCGCCGGCCAGATTTAACATAGTAAAAACACAAAACTGGGTGTAACCTTTAATGTTTATATTTTGATTGGTAGAATTTATACTATGCATTATAGCAAAGAACTGAATGACGTCACTTTCGTTCCTTCTATTAAGGGGAAATAACTATAACTTCAGACACTCGAAAATTATAAAACATCCTATTTTTTAAATAGCTTTAAATCTAAATTCACATAATGTCGGTATCTGTTTCAACGACGACAAAAACTATAGCTTCTGACTCTCCAAAATTCTAAAACATCCTATTTTTTTAATTTATAGTTTTTAATCTAAATTCACATAATTTCAGTATCTGTTTCAACAATGACAAAAACTATTCCTTTTGACACACCAAAGTTCTAAAACATCCTAGTTTTTAAAGTATATTTTAAAATCTAAATTTACATAATTTCGGTATCTGTTTCATCAACGACAAAAACACAGTTTTTAAAGGGCATGATCTATTTCACATTTCCATGTGCCCCAGGTCATTGGTCATATTGGAATATGTGCTCAAGTGGACCCGCATAGTAAAAAGTGTTCACAATTTTTGAAATATCTAACATCACGATTGGTCATTTTGTTCAGCTTGACACATTGGTATGTTTACAACTTTCATAAACAAAGCAGCGTGTTTACATTTCTGAAGAAATATCCAATCGTTGGGCATCAACAGATCATGTGATTGATGACTTGGTTCGACGAAAGCATGAATATATATGGCGCTCCCATTGTTGCGTCACAAATTTTAATGATAAAAATGGATAGTGAATAGAAATGATTAATGAACAGTTTCCATGAAAATCGTGTATTGTCGATGTCCTTATAAATTACCACGAAAACAAGTGGGTAATAATTATACATAACCAGTAAACTCCCGTTTTCGCAAGAAAGACACGCATTTTAAAAATTTGGCCAGAAAAATCATCCTTCAAATATCAATCGATTTAATAGACCATCGTCTTGCCAAAAAAAACTCTCAAACCTGGGACCTTGCAAGGTCTTTCTTAGTCCAAGGCTTGAGAGTTTTTCGCCAAGATGAAGGTCATTTAAATCAATCGATATTTGAAGGACGAGTTTTCTGGCCAAATTTCTAAAAAAATATTGTGTCTATTCAGATAACGGCAGTTAACTGGTTGAAGCAATCACTTCGAATGATCCTCTTCACAAAGCTAAACGTGAGTACTTGCATCGTCAGTCAGTCTGTTTTCCTATCTGTATAGATAGGACGAACATGACGTCACTCGGGTCTTTTTTTTTTTTGCCATCCATGTTTATGGGTAATTCTCACTGAACTGTATTAATTTATTTCCCGACAGATAATGATAATAATGATAATAATAATAATAATAATAATAATAATAATAATAATAAATAATAATAATAATAATAATGATAATAATGATAATAATAATATAATAATAATAATAATAATAATAATAATAATAATAAATAATAATAATAATAATAATATAATAATAATAATAATAATAATAATAATATATATAATAATAATAATAATAATAATAATAATAATAATAATAATAATAATAATGATATAAAATAATAATAATAATAATAATATAATAATAATAATAATAATAATAATAAATAATAATAATAATAATAATAATAATAATAATAATAATAATAATAATAATAATAATAATAATAATAATAATAATATAATAATAATAATAATAATAATAATAATAATAATAATAATAATAATAAATAATTAATAATAATAATAATAATAATAATAATAATAATATAATAATAATAATAATAAATAATAATAATAATAATAATAATAATAATAATAATAATAATAATAATAAATAATGATAATAATAATGATAATAATAATAATGATAATAATAATAATAATGATAATAATAATAATGAATAATAATAATAATAATGATAATAATAATAATAATAATAATAATAATAATAATAATAATAATAATAATAATAATAATAATAATGTGAACATGTCGATAACCCTTCCAGTAGAGTATATTGTGTACATTGAATTGTTTTCAAGATTAGCACTTACAGTCAATTATACAATGGCGTTATTATGTACACTTGAATGTGTATGGGGTGTGTTTATGGGTGTGCTTTTGTGTCCTTGTGTATGCATGTGTCTTTATAAGTGGGTCTGTTGAACAATGAATAATGCTAATTTTGTACTTTGTGGGTTTTGTTTTAATTCACGGGAAAACTCATATTTATATTTAGAAATACTTCTATATAGATAGAATGCGCTTGGCCAAGGAGTTCACAACATTGCCATCCGGAAGTATAGCGGACCAACACACAAACTCTGTGTAACCATGAACGTTTATAGTCAGGTTAATATAGTTTAGTGAAAACAACACACAAACGCGGATGGCAAAAACAATAACAAAGGCCTGAGTGACGTCATCTTCGAACTATCTATAGATATGTTGTTGAAAGCAGGAGAAGTATATCATAAGGGCGTCCGCCATTGTTCCGATAGTTTAGAACCAGTTAATAAGTTGCTATGCGCCATTACGAAGGAAATGACGTCACGACTGTGAAGTTTACTAAGATAATTTTGTAATTTGTGAGTTTTGTTTTTATTCACGGGAAAATTCATGTTTATATTGAGAAAGACGTCTATATGTCGTTGAAAGCAGGATCTTGGTCGTAGTCATCTTCAAAAGTACTTGATTGTCACCCGAAGAAAGTGAGAATACAGGACATACATACATCTTCGTCTCTTCCGGTCTGTACAACGATTGGACATTTCTCAATGTAACTAATCACGCTTTGTTAATGAAAGTTGTAAATATACCCATGAGTCATGCTGAGCAAAAAATGATCAATTGTAATGTTGGATATTTCTCAAATTGTGAGCACACTTTGCAATATGACCAATGACCTCGAGCACATGGAAATGTAACATATAGACCATGCCCATTCATTGTCATGCATGGCAACAAAAGGTCACGGAGGAACAATTAATAGGATTTAATAGTCTGATGTCACGCCCGCCCAGCAACCAGCAGCTTGGTTCCAAACAAAGAAAATCGGTACTTTTTATTCTTCATGCTGGCCAGAACTTTTTCACATGTCATGTGATCAGAAATTAAAAATATGATCAGATTTATAATGTTTTTCTCCTCTGGATACACTTTTATGCTCGTCGGAGAAGTATTTCATAAGGGCTTTCGCCATTGTTCCGATAGTTTAGAACTAGTTATTAAGTTACTACGCGTCATTACGAGGGAAGTGACGTCACGACTGATGAATCCCATTGTTGTTTGTTAATAATATTTTTATTTGCCCATGATGGTGTTTGTAGAGGGTTCGCAGTCTTTATTGTTTTTGGCGACTCTCCAACGTTAGCAAATCAATAAGTGATGTAATGAATCTTATACTCACAGATTATTAATCCTTTATCAAACGAATCTTTGAATAATACGTGCGGCTATGTGGTCTTGTGGAATGACACTCGCTTTCGGATCGGAAGGTTCTGGGTTCGAGCCCCGCTCGGCGCATAGATGAGTCCTTGGAAAAGACTCTTTACTCACATTCTCTCACCTTACTCGGGTGTAAAATGAGTACCTGGTCGTCAACAGCGTTGTCTCTGTCAGGAAAAAAAATTGTAATATCGCCTGACAGGCGTCATGTCTCGTTCTACATGTTATGTGTTGCTGTTGGGACCACTTGTAAAGCGCTTTGAGTACATTTAGTGGATAGTGCGCTATATAAATGCTCAATTTTTAATTTTAAAATTGATTAATCCTTTACCAAAGGTATCTTTGAATAGTAATATGTCCACGTGCGTCTATTTGGCCTTGAGGTTTGACACTCGCCTTCGGTCCTGGTTTCTACTCCCGCCCTGAGGGTCGTGTATTGAGTCCTTGGAAAAGACTATTTACTCATTATATTATTCTCTCACCGTACCCAGGTAGAAATAATGAGTGCCTGGCCGATAACAGCGATCTCCTCTGTCAGAAAAATAATTGTACTGTCTCAATATACATGTTTAGTGTTGCTGTTGGAGGCACCCTTTGTGAAGCATTATGAGCACATTTATTGGTTTTTGCTCTATATAAAAATACTAAAATAATTTCTACCCTTTGGATAGGACGCCAGTCTATTGCAAAGTACTTTCAGCCATTTCTACCGTACTCAGCTACCCAATCACTGCTGGGTGGACAGGAGGATCTGAAAAATATAATCTCGACTGCACCCCGGATTGATCTCGGTACTTTAGTGTGTGAAGCGAGTGCTCTACCAACTGAGATTTCGGAGACACCTTTGAGATCTATAAATAGATCTTTAATTCATTACAACTTCTTGAAAATGAAGTTCTAGTGTCAGATCTAGAATTTATATTGCAGTTCAAAGCATCCATACTGGGTTTTTTTTTTAATATTAAATAAAACATACACTCAGATTATTTTTAAATGTTTTATTTTCATATTTGCTAAAGTCATACTCATTACAATAAAACAATTCAACCGGAAGTAAAAGCAAAGAAAAATATGAAATTTTCGGGGTTCCTCTTTGTCAATAAAATATGTGGCCCCTCGCCTCAATACGGTATTATGTCGGAATGATTAAGATGCTGAAAATCGAATTTATTGCCAGAAATATCAGACCTGCAACGAGTTTGTATGATTTATTGAGGACAATAAATATCGTATCTTAGAAAGCTAAATACTAAATATCAATAATTCAAATTTTTGATCAGTTCAGCTTTAATTTGGCTTTCCAGTATCTGGTTCATCCCGACATAATACCGTTTTGTGACGACGGGTCACATTTGTGGCACGCCTTCTCAAATCGGTATTATGACGGGATCCAGTCGGTGAGGGAAATTGAATTCATTGTCACCAATATCAAACTTGGGTATAATTTATGTACGTTCTGGTGGAGTATAAATGATATTTCTTGCTTTACAAAACCTTCTAAGGTCCATTTTCTCATCAATCTATCTCTCAATTCACTTTCTGGGGTCTGAATCATCCCGATATAATACCGTTTTGTGACGGGGGGTTACATATTAAGTTGTTTTTTTAAAGGAGGGAACTTGTAAAGTGGAAACTTTCACATCATTGTCATAGTAAATTAAATGAAAGCTTCTATCCTCTTTGCTGAATGTTATTTACCTCTTCAAGCTTCAAACTGCAACATTTACATTAAATCATTTATAATATTATTTCATTTTGTGCCAAATGCAAATGGTGGATAGTTTACATCGTAATGGTTGGTGTAATGGTTGTGATTAAGACAGGTAGATTGTTAGTTGATGATGATGATGATGATGAGGATGATGATGATGAGGATGATGATCATGATGATGATGATGATGATGATGATGATGATGATGATGATGATGATGATGATGATGATGACGATGATGATGATGATGATGATGAATGGGTAGCTGGGTCTATTAGATGTAGTGGAAAGTACATTACAATAGAATAGCGCATTACCCAAAAGGGCCTCAATTTATTTAAAATATTGCCCGTTTCACACAATAGAAACATTGCTATAGATAGAATGCGCTTGGCCAAGGAGTTCACAACATTGCCATCCGGAAGTATAACGGACCAACACACAAACTCTGTGTAACCATGAACTTTTATAGTCTGGTTAATACAGTTTAGTGAGAACAACTCACAAACGTGGATGGCAAAAACAATAACAAAGGCCTGAGTGACGTCATCTGCATACTATCTATAATCTGGCTCCATGGGCCGAATGGTTCTATAGGACTATTTTAGTATAATATCATAGCCTGGCACTCGCTGTCAAAATACACGACAACAAAATAGGATTCAATAGTCTGATGTCACGTCCGCCAGCAACGAGCAGCTTGGTTCTAAACAAAGAAGATCGGTACTTTTTCTTCTCCGTGCTGGCTAGAACGTTTTCACAAATCATGTGATCAGAATTTATAAAAGTCAAAACATGATCAGGTTTATAATGTTTTTCTCCTCTGGATACGCTTTTATGCTCCGGTTACTACGTTAATATGCGTCATTACGGGGGAAGTGACGTCACGACTGTTGAATCCTATTCAGGGCGACAACAATGGTACTCGTACTACTACTAATAAAGGTGAATCGATAGTTGTTTTGTAATAGCTGGTTAAACCAAATAGGATCATCTGTTTTCTTCAGCAAAGATCACCATCATCATCATCATCATCATCATCATTATCATCATCATCATCATCATTATCATCATCATCATCATCTAGATCATCTTAACTTTAACTCACTTTTCACTTTCTTTTGAAACTCGTGACGTCATATTAAAGGACTTGTCAGGTTATTGATGTTATGCGTTTATGTAAAAATACTTACAACACCCACCAGCCATTAAACCAAAAACAACACAGAAAACTGTGAGTAACAGTTAAAGTCTATCGATTGATAAAGAAGTGAGAACTAATCATTAATAGGTTGTATAAAATTAGTAACAAAGAGCTGAGTAACGTCAATACCCCCCCCCCTTTCCCCCACAATACGATTCAATAGTCTGATGTCACGCCGCCTGGCAACGGCGGCCATCTTGGTTCTAAACAAAGAAAACCATTACTTTTTATTCTTCATGCTGGCTAGAACTTTTCATATGCCTTGTGATCAGAATGTGTAAAAGTCAAAACATGATCAAATTTATATTTTTGTTCTCCCTCTGGATACGCTTTTATGCTCGCCGTGAAAGATTTCATACGGGCGTCCTCCATTGTTCCGATAGTTTAGAGCCAGTGTTGCTAAGTTACCATGCGTCATTAGGAAGGAAGTGACGTTACGACTGTTGAATCCTATTACTTCGGTAATAAAAGCACTAAATCCATGACAAGGCCTTGGTTAAAGTCAAGGGAAGTAACTGATGAGATATAAAATCTATATTTGTTTTTATATGATTATGGCCCTTAGCTTCTAATCCCCGTGGCTTTACACCCATATTATCATATAGATATATAGATAGAATGCGCTTGGCCAAGGAGTTCACAACATTGCCATCCGGAAGTATAACGGACCAACACACAAACTCTGTGTAACCATGAACTTTTATAGTCTGGTTAATACAGTTTAGTGAGAACAACTCACAAACGCGGATGGAAAAAACCATAACAAAGGCCTGAGTGACGTCATCTGCATACTATCTATAGATTGAACATGATGTCACTCGGGACATTGTTATTGCTTTTTACCATCCACGTTTATGAGTAGTTCTCACTAAACTGTATCAATCAGACTATAGACAGTTTGTAGTTGACGTCACTCATGTCTTTGTTTTTGTCTTTTGCCATCCACGTTTGTGAGTTAATTCTCACTAAACTGTATTAACCAGACTATAAATGATCATGGTTACACAAGGTTTTGTTTGTTGGTCCGTTATACTTCCGGATGGCAATGTTGTGAACTCCTTAGCCAAGCGCATACTATCTATAGATAGTATGCGCTTGGCTAAGAAGCTTAAAACATTGCCATCCGGAAGTATAACGACCAATACACAAAGCTATGTGTAACCTTAAATGTTTATAGTCTGGTTAATACGGTTTAGTGAGAATTACTCATAAACGCGGATGGCAGAAAACAATAACAACGACCCATATAACGTCATCTTCGTTCTATCTATAAACGTTTAAGATTACACATAGTTTTGTGTGTTGGTCCGTTATACTTCCGGATGGCAGTGTTATGAGCTTCTTAGCCAAGCGCATACTATCTATTGGAATGAACTACATACGGACATATGATCTGGAATTTGGTGAATTCCAATTATGGAAAAATAAAGAGTGGGTCAGGAATTCGTCACCTCTGACCTTTCTTTCTCTGCCTGGTCAATGGAACTTGGAAAAACATGGTAAACAAATAGAGTAAAGATAATAGATAGTATGCGCTTGGCTAAGAAACTCACAACATTGCCATTCGGAAACATAACGGACCAACACACAAAACTGTGTGTAACCATGAACGTTTATAGTCTGGTTTATACAGTTTAGTGAGAATCACTCATAAACATGGATGGCAAAAAAAAAAAACAATAACAAAAGCCTGAGTGATGTCATTTTCAAACTATCTATAGATAGAACGAAGATGACGTCACACAGGTCTTTGTTGTTGTTCTTTGCCAACCGCGTTTATGAGTAATTCTCACTAAATTGTATCATCCAGACTAGAAACGTTCATGGTTAAACACAGTTGTGTGTGTTGGTCCGTTATACTTCTGGATGGTAATGTTGTGAGCTTTACAAAGCGTCTCTGACCAACAGCAACACGTAACATGTAGAACGAGACATGACGCCTGTTAGGTGATAATACATTTTTTTCCGACAGAGAAAACGCTGTTAATGGCCAAGAACTCGATTTACAGCTGAGTATTGGGAAAGAACGTGAATAAAGAGCCTTTTCCAATGACTCAACTACGCACCGAGCGAGGCTCGAACCCAGGACCTTCCGATCCGAAAGCGAGTGTCATACCACAAAACCACATACCACTGGCTTAAGACCGTTTGTATAACATTATTCATTTCTGACATTTGAACAGTTTGATTACTTCTTGTCTAAAGCGTTTATCACAAAGACTGTAAATGATAGCATTTGCCGCACTGTTTATGAAATAGGATCGATGGAAAATGTGATGCGCGACCAACGACGCCTGGTTCATGGCCTCGAACTTGTCTGGTTGAGTGAACCGGAAGAAGAAGAGGGAAAGATAAGGGACATAACTCAAAATGTAGACCAATGAAATGATAAAAAGCATGGCGGTTGTTTTATTTATGACCGTGCTATTCTGAGTACTTTTTGTGCCATCCTTTTTACTTCCCAAATCCTTTCGCCAGGTGTTGATGTCGTTTTCACAAATTGATAACTGAGAACTCCTTCTTCTTTTATTGTTTTGGAATTCTTTAATCTCACAAATTATCTCCCCTTCATTTTCGCTAGAATTGATAACCATATTTTCATAATATTTTTTCTCATTTTTGTCATCGTCTTCACCATCCTCTCGTTTCATTCTGATCTCATTGGTCAAGGATTCATGGGGATGACCCTGCTTTTGGTGTAAGATATTGTCATTGGACACATTTTCGGAGAGGCTTATTTTCCTTGAAACTGTTCCACGTGAAGTATCTGTATCTGTTGTAGAAATGTCACTCTTGTTAAGAATATTTGACAAGTCTACAGTCTGCATATGACAACCATTGTCTTTATTTTCCGATGCGACATTTTTAGGTATATTATCATATTCTTCAGATGCTTTTGTTTCTCCCGGATTCTTTGATTCATTATTTGAACAGTAGTTATAATTGAAGGAATCGTCAGTCGTTTCCAGACCATCATTTAACACGTTGTTATCAGTTTCCAGCGCACTCCTGGACTGAAACCCCGTGTCTGCAGAAATTCCATTAACCTCTTCCTTGCAGGTAACTTGGGGATTGTCTAACTCCTGATCACCGTCTTTACCACATCTAACACTATTAAAAGTACAACAGCCAAATATGTTCTTATCCGTGGACGCTTTGCGTATTTCATTTAGTTTTCTCTTGTTAGAAACATTGGACAACACACTATTATTACTATCATTCTTCTTGATTTTTTCAGAGTTATCTCCCGTCACGCTTGGCGATGACGTCACAGCTCCTTGTTGTCCCACTTTCTTGTTCGACGCGAAAGTTTTGTGAAACTTTCTGTGTTTATACGCTTGAATCCATACCATTGTGTAGAGCACCATCAACGGAATGCAAAGGCTCAGAAATATGAGAAATGTGAACCCATTGTTGATCAAGGGCCAGATCGTGTGAAAGTAGGCATCGCTGATGCTGCATTCGTAGCCGTTGATTCCAGGGAGAGGTGTGGGTTTGCTGTGTTGTCCGTAGATGATGCCGTAGGGGATGCTGGCCGTCCATCCAAATATGGCGATTCCGACGCTCATCCTCTTGGCGTGACGAACTGTGACTTGTTTCCGGAACGGCATGCAGATTTTTCTGTATCTGTAAAGTGAAATGAGACACAAGTATAATTAAATGAAGTGTAGAAAAATTGATGCAAAAATTGATATAATTGAACATTATAAAGAAAAAATAGAGCTTTTATATTGTGCAATATCCACTAAACGTGCTCAAAGCGCTTTGCAAGGGGGTCCCTGGCCAACACGTATAATGTAGAATGAGACATGATGCCTGTTAGGCGATATTACATTTTTTTCGGACAGAGACAACGCCGTTAACGGTCAGGTACTCATTTTAGACCTGAGTACGGTAAGAGAATGTGAAAAAAGCGCCTTTTCCAAGGACTCAACTATGCGCCGAGCGAGGCTTGATCCCAGGGCCTTCCGATCCGAAAGCGAGTTCTTACACCACAAGACCACACTTTTTGCCTCAACCCGATATTATGCCGTGTCTGAAAAAAAAAAGAAACAGATTTTAAAATTTTTGATTATTTAAGGAAACTAAATTCGTTAAGTCTCAAATTTGAAAGCGTTTGACAAGTAGAGAATCATTTTAAGTTTGATCGATATTCGAGTAGGAAAGTGCCAGAAGACAACAGGGAATAAAAATTTCGCGGCGCCGATGGGGGCTCGAACCCGCGACCTTACTAGTACGACAACTCCGCCCGGCCGGGGAGATTGTGACTCTACCGTATGAGCTATCCACGGGGTCGTGGATTAAACAACGTATCTACAAGAAACCCTCCCGAGCAATGAGATTTATGGAGCCAGAGTTTGTTTTTCCAGATTCTGCTTCCTACATTTTGGATCAGGCACTGCTGTGAAATCCTCAGAGGAAACGAAAGAAAGGAAGGTCATCTAGTGGCGGCTGGAGGTGCAATACAGAAGCTGAGTAAAAGGAGAAAGAGACAACATCGAAGGAAGTGGAGATGGCAGCCCCAATTCGTGGCCTGTGGAGGAGTGTCCTTGATGTGTCTATGCTCCAAGAGAAGTGATAGGCATAAGTAAATAATCATTCTCTTTTGATCTGTAGATGACCTCAGACACTCACCTTGCAATCCAGAAGAGTGATAGGCATAAGTAAATAATCATTCTATTTAGATCTTTAGATGACCTCAGGCACTTACCTTGCAATCCAGAGGAGTGATAGGCATAAGTAAATAATCATTCTATTTAGATCTTTAGATGACCTCAGGCACTTACCTTGCAATCCAGAGGAGTGATAGGCATAAGTAAATAATCATTCTATTTAGATCTTTAGATGACCTCAGGCACTTACCTTGCAATCCAGAGGAGTGAGTAATCATTCTCTTTAGATCTTTAATGACCTCAGGCACTTACCTTGCAATCCAGAGGAGTGAGTAATCATTCTCTTTAGATCTTTAATGACCTCAGGCACTTACCTTGCAATCCAGAGGAGTGAGTAATCATTCTCTTTAGATCTTTAATGACCTCAGGCACTTACCTTGCAATCCAGAGGAGTGAGTAATCATTCTCTTTAGATCTTTAATGACCTCAGGCACTTACCTTGCAATCCAGAGGAGTGAGTAATCATTCTCTTTAGAGCTTTAATGACCTCAGGCACTTACCTTGCAATCCAGAGGAGTAAAAGGCATAAGTAAATAATCATTTTTTTATATCTTTAGATAATCTCGGGCACTCACCTTGCAATGGAGAGAGCCAGCAGGATGAAGGCCGACGTGATTGTTGACGCAGCTTTGGAGTACTTCACCAGACGACATAGAGTAAAATTGGTGAAGTTCCACGCGTTGAACATCTCGTAGACATCACCTGAAGGCAAAGACGAAATGCAGAAGACTTTAGCTGGAGGTTTTCTTTGGGGGTTCTGATAGCTCAGATGGTAGAGCAATCACTTCATACGCAAATAGACCAAGATCGATCGCAAGTGAAGTCCCATGTTGGTCAGGGACTCAACTATGCGCCGAGGGAGGCTCGAACCCAGGACCTTCCGATCCGAAAGCGAGTGTCATACCACAAGACCACATAGCCGCAAGTTAAGTTTCATGATTTACAAATGAAACCAGAATGAGAAAATTATTGGTTACATCTTAACAAATGTAACCATTTTCCTCGGGTCTGTCCGTTATGAACAGGAAGTACGGTGAATGAGACTCGAAAACATAATGAAGCTTGAGTAATAAGGTCTGAGGTTCGATCCCCAGTCGAGGCAGACTGATTTTAGGTGATTTTTTTTCTTGTATTTTTCTTTCTTGCTTTGTCTGGCACCTTTCATACACACTTGTTCAGATCTTTATCTTACACCTGTGCCTGCTCCTTAAATTCTCAATTTAGTACCACATGGTCCATGAAGTTGGAGTTAAACCCGGTTATTCTACAACGTTAAATAGGAGAAAAGCAAGCGTTTGCTAACCTCGAAGAAGGATGCGAGTCTATCGCAAAGTACTTTCTGCCATCTCTAACAGACCCATCTACCTAATCACTGCAAGATGGACATGAGGATCAGAAAAAAACCTCAACTGCATCCAGGATCGATTTGTTCAAGAAGTGACTTCTCTAGAAACGTAAATATCGGAGATCCCCTCGAAAAACATTTACATCTTTTTTATTTAAATCTTGGATCGGAAGGTCCTGAGTTCGAGCCTCGCTCGGCGCATAGTTGAATCCTTTGAGAAGGCTCTTTACTTACATTCTCTCACCGTACTCAGGTGTAAAATGAGTACCTGGCCGTTAACTGCGTTGTCTCTGTCCGAAAAAAATTGTAATATCGCCTAACAGGCGCCTCCGCACTAGTTGCCCCCTGTAAGCAGGCACGTTCAGGAATGTTGCCTTGTTTGGCGCTACTGGGATCACTTATGTCAATAGCCGGATGAGATCATCGTTGGATTTTGGCCTTTTGGATGAACTCAGACAGAACGTTTCTTGAATAACGAGGCACGTAGGAGATGCAAATCGCTGGAGTACAACGGAAGATCTTCTTCCTGCAGATGGGCCAAATATTTTTGGATTTCGTCTTCCGTCATGTTGTGGATGGGATCGCTTTTGGCATCGTCGTTGATGGTGTTGTTGTTGTTGTTGTTGTTGTGTTGAATGTGGTTGTTGTTGTGTTTTGTGAAGATAGTAAATCAGTTTGAGTTGTTTGTTTATGGTGATCAAACATTGTGGTAGTGACGCCCATCCTGCGGATTCGACAATGTTGTTTTTTGTAAAATTTAATTTGAATTAGAACGAGCTATTGATGATATGCGTTTAGCTAAAATACTCATAACATCCGACATCCGGAGATAAGGTACCAACACACAAAACTATGTGTAACCTTAAACGTTAATAGTCCGATTGATATTATTTAGTGAGAACTGATCAATAAAAGTGGCTGTCTAAGCATAATAACAAAGAGCTAAATAACGTCAATTGAGTTCCTGCTATATCCAGCAATCCATAATGAATTCATTATTCACTAGTTTGTCAATGTTCAATTATTGGACAGTGCTAAAAAAAATGAAACACGCTGCTTGTTTATTCATTTGTTAACAAAACTTGAATTCCAACTGAGCATAATGACCAACTGACTGTAGCCTTCCTAAACTTACAGCCTGACACTGACCCCAAAATTACGTCAGAGGACAAGGCCAGAACACCAAAAGAAAACAAATCGTGGGTTTGTATTCAATCGTACATTGGGATCGCTTGTTTCCTTCAGCACTTCTAACGACAGCTTTCTGGGCACTATAAAAATCTAAAAATGACGTCACAATACATGTCCTAGTATCAGGCTATAAATGCTGTGCGCTTGGTTAAGAAACTCACAACATTGCCATCAGAAAATGTAACGGCGGACCAACACACAAAACCACATTGAACATGTATAGGCGAGAGTTTAGTGAGAATTACTCATAAAAAATAGATGGCACTTCATTCTATTTATAGTTCCGAGTTCACAACGGAAGCTGTTCTTGTAAGACAATGCCATAATCTATAGATGGTATGCGCTTGGCTAAGAAGCTCACAACATTGCCATTCGGAAGTATAACGGAACAACACACAAAACTATGTGTAAACTTGAACGTTTATAGTCTGGTGGTGAGTACAATTTAGTGAGTATTACTCATAAACGCGGATGGCAAGAAACAATAACAAAGACACGAGTGACGTAATCTTCATTCTGTGTAGAAGACATTGCTCTGGTCCTTTGAAGTCTTCGATGACGGGAAAGATGCTTTGCTACGACACGGCACAGCACATGGATGTGGTATTAACTCTGGATTGTACCTGGTAGATTGAAAATAACAGCATTGCTGTTGAATTTAGCATTGTAAGTAGGCATCTAGTGGTGTACTTTTATTTATAATAATGGGCATGATCTGTATTACATTTCCATGTGCTCGAGGTTATTGGTCACATTGCAAAATGTGCTCAAAGTGACCTACATAGTGAAAAGTGTTCACAGCTTTGAAATATCTAACATCAAGAATGGTCATTTTGTTCAGCTTGACACATGGGTATGTTTACAATTTTCATAAACAAAGCTGTGTGTTTACACTTATTAAGAAACATCCAATCATTGAACAACAACAAATCATGTGATTGATGACTTGGTTGGATGAAAACATGAATATAGATCGCTCCCATTGTCACTGATTTTATGACATTAAAATATAAAGACATGTCCAAACAAAATCGGACTAATGATATTACAAAAGGTCCCCACAAAAGTATAGACTGTAAATTATTAATTAAATTATAACTTTATTTTAAAAGATAAAGAGAATGTCAAAATAAAAATGAAAGTTTTGACAACCAAAACGTACCTATTCAGTAACATATGAAGACAATACAATACACACAAACAAATCTTGTCGTATCGGGTTTGCTCCTCTGTAATCTTGAAACAGCGTTGTTCTGATTTTTTCGTAAAGATGTGTAGAATGGACACTACTTCACTTTATACCGATCCCGACGCAACAAATATTGAGAACAACCGTGCTTCACAAATTTGTTTTACGAGAGATGTGATTTTACGACATATGTCCATTTTTAATTCGTCACTGAGCGACCAGCTTTTGATATTTTACAACACAGTGCTTGGTTTCCCCGTGTTATATTTGTTTTATTCTGTACCGGCCTGTATAACACAGTTTCAGCCTTCTCTGTGTTATACTTTATTGGGACATATAGTAACAGATTTACCTTCTTTGTACTATGATTTGGTCACCCGTTCACGGACTAACACAGAACAGTAGTCTGCACTGTGCCTTGCTATCTTCCGGCCCCGAACGAACTTCACACAATCAACCCTCCATTATGTGAAGGATAGCAAGTGACGTTTGGCGGCCTGCCATGGGTTTGTATAACCATGGTGAGTAGTATTCATATGATGACCGAGAGGCGTTGTCAACACAAGATAGCATTAGCAACCGGTTTGAAAAATAACAACTCATGGTCGCCTGAAGCTAATATCCCATTGAGACTTAAGCTCGTTATACAGTAACATGGCAATAATGACAGAAATATTAAAGTAAGGAATTCGTTGCAAAACCATTTATTTTCTGTTGTAGAGCAATGAATAGCCGGATTTATCCGAAGCCATCGTTAAGTTCTAGCCTGACACTGAAACCCAAAAAGACTGGCATTTTGATGTCATTATAAATTGTTTTTTGCACCGCCTAGTGAGTTGTCGATAGTAGTGCTCATGGAATCAAGTGGTCCCATTGGTTGAACTAGTGAATACAACTCACGATTTGTTTTCTTTTGTGGCCAGAGACTGGCATTCTGACGTCATTCTTTGATCAGTGTCAGGCTATAAATTAACGATGGCGACGATTTATCCCGGTTACTATAGATAGAATGCATTTGGCTAAAAAGTTTGCAACATTGACATCCGGAAGTGTAACGGACCAACACACAAAACTGTGTGCTACCATGATCCTTTATAGTCTGGTTGATACAGTTGAATATCATAACGTGATGCAAACATAAAAGGATGAGTAATCATTTTGAACTATCTATAAAAAGCTGTTTCGAGCTACACATTGCCCGAAGTAAAGACCAACACCAAAACGTTTACAACTTATATCAGTATAAGTTCATGAGCATACCTAGCGCGCGAGCAAAAATACATGCCCGATGACGTCATCTGCGAACTATCTATAGATAGTATGCGCTTGGCTAAGAAGATCACAACATTGCCATCAGGAAGTAAAACGGACCAACATACAAAACTATGTGTAACCATGAAGTTTAATAGTCGGGTTAATACATTTTAGTGAGAATTACTCATAAACGCGGATGGAGAGAAAAAAACAATAACAAAGACCCAAATGACGTCAACTTCATTCTATCTATAGATAGTATGCGCTTGGCTAAGAAGCTCAAAACATTGCCATCCGGAAGTATTACGGACCAAGACATAAAACTATGTGTAATCTCGAACGTTTTGATTCTGGTTAATACCGTTTAGTGAGAATTACTCATAAACGTGGATGGCAAAAGACAATAGGACCCGGACGCTTCATTATCAATAAGCTGTGCACTGATAGAAAACAACATACCGTCCGGAATTATAACGAATCAACACACAAAACTATGTATAACATTTAACGTTTAAAGATAGTATGCGCTTGGCAAAGGTGCTCACAACATTGCCATCCGGAATCATAACGGGCCAACACACAAATCTCTGTGTAATCGTGATCGTTTATAGTCAGGTTAATACAGTTTAGTGAGAATTACTCATAAACGCGGACGGCAAAAAGCAATAATAAAGATCTGAGTGACGTCAACTTCATACTATCTATAGCGTGAAACGATCAATAGCAATACGCTTCAACAGTCGTAACGTAACGTCACTTCCCTCGTAATGACGCATGGTAACTTAGTAACTGGCTCTAAACTATCGGAACAATGGCGGACACCCGTATGAAATATTCCTTCGACGAGCATAAAGCGTATTCAGAGGGGGAAAAAACGTTATTAATATGATCATGTTTTGACTTTTACACATTCTGATCACAAGACATATGAAAAGTTCTAGCCAGCATGAAGAATAAAAAGTACCGATTTTCTTTGTTTAGAGCCACGATGGCCGCCGTTGCTTGGCGACGTGACATCAGACTATTGAATCCAATTGCTTGATATCCTTTGAATATATAGGACGCTTGTTTATTGCAAAGTACAATCCACTAGACAGATCTAACAGACCCAGCTATCCATTCACTACTGGGTGGACAGAGGAGTCGGGAGAGGAAGGGGAGGAGGGGGGGGGGAGATCTTGAATGGCCCCGGGATCGATCTTGGTCCCTTTGCGTGTGAAGCGAGTGCTCTACCAACTGAGTTATCGGATGAGTATTGAATGTAAATAACTTTTTAAAACTATTTCACGCACTAAATAGCATAACACGTGTTCTGTCGTACTCTGGAAAAACACATATTAAAAAACTTGGCCAGAAAACTCAATAAACAAACTCAAACATCAATTTTTTAAAACCTTCGACTTCTCAGATGATCTTCACCCCAATCTACCCCTATCTTCACCCCTGTGCTTCTGAATAAAAAGCTTACCATCAATTAAGAAATGAGCTTAATAGTCAAATCACTAAATGTGCTCAAGCGCTTTAACGATCTGATTACATCAACACTAACCGTAGACGAACATGAGCTATTTTTTCAGACAGAGACAACGCTGTTGACAGCCATGTACTCATTTTACACCTGAGTACAGTGAGTGAATGTGAGTGAAGAGCCTTTTCCAAGGACTCAACTATGCGCCGAGCGAGGCTCGAACCCAGGATCTTCCGATCCGAAAGCGAGTGTCACACCACAAGACCACATAGCCGCACATCAATTTTTTTTTTTAAACTTCGACTACTCTAGTGATCTATCTCTGTCCTTATGCGTCTGAATAAAAAGCTCTACCTCTCATTTTAAGGATTGGGGTGAGGGGGGGGGGGGGGAAAAAAGGTCCTGGTTTCTGTGATGCTAAAATGTGCGGCTATGACGTTGTCTAGTGGTATGACACTCGCTGTCGGATTGGAAGGTCCCGGGTTCGAGCCTCGCTCAGCGCATAGTTGAGTCTTTGGTAGGAAAAGGCTCTTTACTCGCATTCTCTCACCGTATTCATGTGTAAAATGAGAACCTCGCCGTTAACAATGTTGTATCTGTCCGAAAAAAAGGGCAATATCGCAAATCAGGTGTCATGTCCCATCCTACATGTCAAGTGTTGCTATTGGTCAGGGACCCTTTATAAAGCGCTTTGAGCACGTTTAGTTGATATTGCGCTATATAAATACTCAAGTTTAAAATGCTTACTGGAAAATTGGGTTTAAACACTTGGGATCTGCATCTGATTATTTCCAATCAGCGCATCCGATTTATTTCCATTCAATACAACTATCCAATTTCACGCTGTTAGTCAGTCTTTATCACCCATCGTTAAAATAGGCCTCAATTATTGCAAATGAACTACAATCAATCAGTCGATTTCACGATTAGTTCAAAAGCGTCAGCCAAGCTTTATAAAGTGCAATTTCACTTTTAAAAAGTAATTTTAAAGAATAAACTTGAACTTTTATATAGCGCAATATCCACTAAACGTGCTCAAAGCGTTTTACAATGGGTCTCTGGCCGACAGCAACACTTAACATGTAGGACGTTAAATGACGCCTGTTAGGCGATATTAACACATTTCTTTTTCGGACAGACAACGCTGTTAACGGCCAGGTACTCATTTTACACCTGGGTACGGTGAGAGAATGTGAGTAAAGAGTCTTTTCTAATGACTCAACTATGCGCCGAGCGATGCTCGAACCCAAGATCTTCCGATCCGAAAGCGAGAGTCATACCACAAGACCACATAGCCGCACATGGCTAAGCGTGCTCAAAGGGCTATACAACATTACGCTTCAACAATCATGACGTCACTTCCCTCGTAATGACGCATGATAACTTAGTAACTGGCTCTGAACTATCGGAACAATGGCGGACGCCCTTATTAAATATTTCTCCGACGAGCATAAAAGCGTATCCAGAGGAAGAAAAAAACATAAATCTGATCATGTTTTGACTTTTACACATTCTGATCACAAGACATATGAAAAATTCTAGCCAGCAAGAAGAATAAAAAGTACCAATTTTCTTTGTTTAGAACCAAGCTGCTCATTGCTGGGCGACGTGACATCAGACTATTGAATCCAATTCCCGTGCAACGTGAAAACTTAACATAATATAGGACGAGGCATTTAGAGGGAAAGTCTAGATAAATAAAAAAAATAGGGTTCAACAGTCGTGACGTCACTTCCCTCGTAATGACGCATGGTAACTTAGTAACTGGCTCTAAACTATCGGAACAACAATGGCGGACGCCCTTATGAAATACTTCTCCATCGAATATAAAACTGTATCCAGAGGAGAAAGACATTATAAATCTGATCATGTTTTGACTTTTATACATTAGGTCATATGAACTAGTTCTAGCCAGCATGAAGAATAAAAAGTACCTATTCTCTTTGTTTAAAACCAAGCTGCTCATTGCTGGGCAGAAGTGGCATCAGACTATTGAATGCTTCAAGATGCCTGTGGCCATTTTTTCACACGCATCTGTGAATCTTATTCTTTACAAGAACTTAAGGTTAGAGGTCAAAATTGTTCAGTCCAGCCCATGCTAAATATTTGCCATCGAGCACAGAATAACTTGCAAATCTATAAAATTATAAAACTGTTTGTTTACAGATTGGTATACGAGCAACTTGCAAACGTCTTTGTGTGTGTGTGTGTGTGTATGTATGTGTGTGTGTGTGTGTGTGTGTAATTAATGGTAATTCTATCATGCGGCTATGTGGTATTGTGGTATGGCAGTCGCTTTCGGATCGGAAGGTCCTAGGTTCGAGCCTCGCTCGGCGCATAATTGAGTCCTTGAAGAAGGCTCTTTACTCGCATTCTCTCACCGTACTCAGGTGTAAAATGAGTAACTGGCCGTTAACAACATTGTCTCTGTCCGAAAAAAAATTATAATATCGCCTAACAGGCGCCATGTCCCGTCTTACATGTTAAATGCTGCTGATAGCCACAACCCCTTGTAAAGCGCTTTGAGCACGTTTAGTGGATATTGCTCTATATAATAATTTTTAAAAAATATATATATATATATATATATATATATCACATGATACCACTTACATCATATGACATCACACGTTATCACCATTATATGTAACCCTCCGCCTCAAAACGGTACAATGTCGGGATAGACTAGAGGATGGAAATCGGACGTATAGACACAAACGAGTGATTATATTCTGTTCCTTATCGTTGAGAATAGATACAATTTATTACATTGAAACGAGAGAAAAATGTGTATTTTATAAAATTTTACTTTTAAATTAATTTTTTGGGGCCCGATTCCCGACGATATGATACCGTGGTCACATATGTTACAATGAATGACGTAATCAGCCGGAGGGTGAAAAGGTTTGAACTGAGATATTGACAAGTTTAGTTAGGAGGTCAATTTTTATTTATAAAAATGAGTTTTTGTCATAAATGATTAAATCCACCCTTTTTGTACATCTTCGGGAAATATCAAAGCTTAATTTTGCTTCTAAATATTTGATGAAAAAGTATGAAATTTGAGAAAAGTTGCTGGATACCTTTCCCATACATCTGACCCAGAGGCGTGGCATGCTTACAGTATAAGGTGGTGCCAAAACCAGAAGAAAATGACTTAAAACGTGCTATAATATTTTGTAAATATAAAAGAAAGAAAAGAAATTTAAAGAAAAGATTTACTCAAATAAGTAAGAGGCGGTATATTATACCATTTCTTTTTTTTTTTAATGCTGTAATCCGCTTATTTTAAAAGATGGATGCGGTGCCAGGCATCAGATCAACCAATATAGTCACGCCTCTGATCTGACCATAACTTCATGAAAAATCACCCGATTTACTTCAAATAAAGATTAAAATGCTGGGGTGAGCATATTCTTTCAGAAAATGAAAAACAAAACACAAATCCAAAACGATCACCTTTCGACTGATTATGTCTTACACTGACACACAT
>NC_088370.1:41797316-41809816 GCF_034508935.2 Berghia stephanieae | reverse complement strand
AGTGATGATTGAGATTCTAACCCTCTCCTCACCACCTGCATCAAAACCGTCACATTTCTTACGACACAATTTACAAGTTTCTTATTCAGATTTATTTTTTACATCACAAACTTTGAAGAGTGATCTTTGTTTTATTAAAAAGAACATAACGTTATTTTGTAGAGAGATTGTTTGAGTTTTAAAAAATATTTTTTTCTGCTGGGTAAGCCTGCCATTTGTGGGAAAATACTGAATATGATCGGTAAGGAGAGGGTTTAAAAACAACAACAAAATACATACCACTCATCGTTAAAAATAGCTTATCAAGCATTGCAAATAAATGATACTCGTTATTCAGCTTGTATATAGCGCAATATCCAAAAGTTACTTTTCACAAAGCAACATGTAGAACTAGATATATGACGCTAGTTAGGTGATATTTTATTTTTTTTCCTGACAGAGACAACGCTGTCAATGGCCAGGTATTCATTTTACACCTGTACGGTGATAGAAGGTGAATAAAGAGCCACTTCCAAGGACTCAACTATGCGCCGAGCGAACCTCGAACCCAGGATCTTCCGATTCGACAGCGAGTGTCATACCACATGATCATGTAGTTGCTTATCTCTGAATCTACTTCATAAAAGAAAATAAGGTTAGAGGTCAAATTTGTTCCATACAGTCCATGCTGAATTTTTTCCAACGAACACAGAATTACTTGCGAATCTTAAAAAATATAAATCTATTTTCTTACAAATTGATATATATATACGAATAATTTTTCAAAACAATTTTTTTTATAATTAAGGGTAATTTTTGCGAATCTAAAAAAAAATATTTTTGTTTACAAATTGATATAGATACGAATAATTTTTCAAAACATCTTTTTTTGTAATTGAGAGTAATTTTTTGCGAATGATAAAAAAATATAAATCTCTTTGTTTACAAATTGATATACGAATAATTTTCCAAACCATTTTATTTTTGTAATAGTCTTCAACAGTCATAACGTCACTTCCTTCCAAATGACGCATGGTAACTTAGTAACACTGGCTCTAAACTATCGGAACAATGGCGGACGCCGTGTGAAATATTTCTCCGGCGAGCTTAAACGCGTATCCAGAGGAAAAAAACCCCATCAATTTGATCATGTTTTGACTTTTACACACTCTGATCACAAGGCATATGAAAAGTTCTACCAGCATGAAGAATAAAAAGTAATGATTTTCTTTGTTTAGAACCAAGATGGCCGCCGTTGCCGGGCGCGTGGCATCAGACTACTGAATCCAATTAAGTGTAATCTTAAGGGTAATACTTCGACTCAAATAACAAGGCATAATGATCGTTCCATTTCATGTTGGGAATGGCCATCTGGCCTCCCTATTGCCAGACCAGATTCAACAGGCTTTGAGAACGTTTAGTGGATATTGCGCTATACTAAAAAATCTCAAGCTTTTGATTTGTGGATCGGAAGGTTCTGGGTTCGAGCCTCGCTCGGCTCATAGCTAGCTGAGTCCTTGGAAAAGGCTCTTTACTCACATTCTCTCACCGTACTCAGGTTTAAAATGAGTACCTGGCCGTTAACAGCGTTATCTCTGTCGGATAAAAATTGTAATATCGCCTGACAGTCGTCATGTCCCGTCCTACAAGCTTTGAGCACATTTATATAAAGCTCAATCTAATGATCGTTCATTTCATGTTGGGAATGGCCATCTGAAATCCCTACTGCCATCTTCAACAAGCTTTGAGCACATTTAGTGGCTATTGCGCTTTATAAAGCTCAATCTAATGATCGTTCATTTCATGTTAGGAATGGCCATCTGAAATCCCTACTGCCATCTCCAACAAGCTTTGAGCACGTTTAGTGGATATTGATTGCGCTATAATTAAAAAAAAAAGTTTTCGATTTTTGGTTCTCCACAACCTTGTACCAGATTGAGAAGTTAGGTAACAAACAAATGCAAATTTTTTTGAATTATCTGTCAACCACACAAAAATAAAATAAACACCTCAGAAATTCTATTGAAAATTGTTCTTCGTTGATGTTTTAAAAACTTTTTT
Organism: Berghia stephanieae; assembly: GCF_034508935.2. NCBI lineage: Eukaryota > Metazoa > Mollusca > Gastropoda > Nudibranchia > Aeolidiidae > Berghia > Berghia stephanieae. The sequence goes on along the minus strand of NC_088370.1, from coordinate 41,807,776 downwards.
TTTTTATTTTTGTGAAAGACTAAGATCCGTTCTAAATACCAAACGAGGTGAAAAATAGGACGAGAATCACGATTCTATTCTTATCTAATTTTACTTCCTGGTTTGTTGTTTTTATCTTGCCATACACCTGTATTGATGGTATGTGTTCGTAATATATACAATGTTGTAATAAGGATAATAATGATAATAATGATGATGATAATAATAATAATAATAATAATAATAATAATAATAATAATAATAATAATAATAATAATAATAATAATAATAATAATAATGATAATAATAATAATGATAACAATGATAATGATGATAATAATAATAATAATAATAATAATAATAATAATAATAATAATAATAATAATAATGATAATAATAATAATGATAACAATGATAATGATGATAATAATAATAATAATAATAATAATGATAATAATAATAATAATAATAATAATAATAATAATAATAATAATAATAATAATAATAATAATAATAATAATAATGATAATAATAATAATGATAACAATGATAATGATGATAATAATAATAATAATAATAATAATAATGATAATAATAATAATAATAATAATGATAATAATAATAATAATAATAATAATAACAATAATAACAATAATAATAATAATGATAATAATAATAATAATAATAATATAATAATAATAATAATAATAATAATAATAATAATAATAATAATAATAATAATAATAAACTTTAATAATATTATACTTTGTTCATCCAAATAAAATGGGAATTTGTTTACAGACGTGGTATGAATAAAGACGTATAGAGTCGTTCCGTCCCCCTCCGTCCGCTAAGAACCATGTCACGCCTTAACTCACTCAACCCTAACACCTAATATCCGTAGTTTACCCGGGCTACTTTTTACACCATGCCTATTTATTACATTTTTTCTGAAACAAATTATAGGCGTAGTAACAAAGCTATTTTTTTTAGATTTTACATGTTAATGATAGTTGAATAAAACTATCTATGTATATGCTCATTTTTAATACAGTTTTTCTGAGACAAATTACAGGCGTAGTATTAGTATCAAAGTTAATGTTTTTAGTTTTTACATGTCAATGGTAGTTGAATAAAACTATCTATGTATATGCTCATTTTTAATACAGTTTTTCTGAGACAAATTACAGGCGTAGTATCACTATCAAAGCTAATGTTTTTAGTTTTTACATGTTAATGGTAGTTGAATAAAACTATCTATGTCCATGCTCATTTTTAATACATTTTTTCCAATTTTGAAAAGTAACAAAAATCTCTCAAAAATCTCAAAAAGTTGAGAATTTATGTTGACAATTAGACGTCTATACATGTTTTGAAAGGGTAGGATCCGTTCCAAATGATAATAATAATGATGTTGTCATCCCAGTCTTATTTGACATCCTGGTTTGTTATTGGTTAACTCGCCATACATACACCTGTATGGTTGGTATGTGTTTATGATGTGTTATATAATAATATAGTAATAATGATAATAATGATAATAATGATGATGATGATGATAATGATGATGATGATGATGATAATGATAATAATAATAATAATAATAATAATAATAATAATAATAATAATAATAATAATAATAATAATAATAATAAATAATAATAATAATAATAATAAAATAATAATAATAATAATAATAATAATAATAATAATAATAATAATAATAATAATAATAATAATAATAATAATAATAATAATAATAATAATAATAATAATAATAATAATAATAATAATAATGTAATTTGATTTTAATAGCGCCTGTTCCATACTATATAACTCTTGGCGCACAACATACATGGCATTCAGTAAATATTATAAACAAAATTTCTCTATCTCTATCATATTATCAACATTTAAAAGATGAGAATACGGAATAATTTTTAAAATGTAAAATAGGGTAAATATGTTCTCTGAGGTGACACTACAAAAAATGATGCAATTAAACCTGTGGTATATAATGAAGATTGCTTATTCAACTTTGTTTTTAAAATATAATAATAAATTCTCAATTGGTTCTTTCTACATACGATCTAAATATAAGAGAAATAGATGCCTTTTTAATTTTCTTTTAAAAACTGCCTCAGAGTCAGTAAAGTTAGAGCACTTTATTGAACGGCAGAGAATTCCACATTGTTGAAGCTGCGCAATATAAGTTTCTGCCTTTTAATTTTATGTTCCTGATTTGTGTGGTGCGCATAAGATGCTTGCTGATCACACGATCTTAAATTACGAGATGGGATATAATCATATATAAAATATTTCAAATAGAAAGACGATCAAATCGTTTACTAGAGTTGAATCATAGCATTGTAGTTTTTAAATCAATTCTAGCTTAAATATGACCATCCGTCTCAAAACGGTATTATGTCGGAATGATTCAGACCCCAGAAAGTGAATTTAGAGATAGAATGATGAGAAATTGGACCTTAGAAGTTTTTGTAAAGCAAGAAATAGTATTTATATTCCAGCATAACGTACAGAAATTAAACCCAAGTTTGATATTTGTGGCAACGAATTCAATTTCCCTAACCGAGTGGATCCCGACATAATACCGCTTTGACACGGTGGGTCACTTAATATGCAACTACTTATGATTCACATCGATGTGTTATTGCCGTATTGATACATTTTTCGTGACATTCAAAGTTGTGTAAAACTGTCTGTGAATGATACAATACAAGCTATATGAGATTCTGTAATTATAAACTATTGTATAAGGCATTTAAAGGATATTTCCTATGAAGCCTTTAGTAAGATAAGATAAGATAAAATAAGATGTTTGAGCATGATTTATAATGCGGATACGTGGTCTAGCTGTCGGATCGGAAGGTCCTGGGTTTGAGCCTTGCTCGGTGCAAAGTTGAGTGCTTGGAAAAGAGTCTTTACTCACATTCTCTCACCTTACTCAGGTGTAAAATGAGTAACCGGTCGTCAACAGCGTTGTCTCTGTCGGAAAAAATTGTAATATCGCCTAACAGGCGTCATGTCTCGACCTACATGGTAACTGTTGCTGTTGGTCAGGGACCGCTTGTAAAGCGCTTTGAGCACGTTTAGTGGATATTTCACTATATAACAGAGCAACTTAGATATATATATATATATATATATATATATATATATATATATATTTAAACTAAGGCTTCATGGGAAATATCCTTTAAATCCCTTATAAAAATTTTTTTATAATTCCCAGAATCTCTAAAGCTTGTTTTGTATCATTCACGGACAGTTTTACTCAACTTTGAATGTCACGAAAATGTATCAAACGCAATAACACTTTCGTTTGTGAATCATAATATTTGCATTAAGTGACCCACCGGTCAAAGCGGTATTATGTCGGGATCCACTCGGTTGGGAATTAAATTCTTGCCCAAATTCAAACTTGGGTTTAATTTCTGTACGTTATGCGGGAATTTAAATACTATTTCTTGCTTTACAAAAACTTCAAAGGGTCATTTCTCATCATTCATCTCTAAATTCACTTTTCTGGGGTCTGAATCTTTCCCCGTTTTTAATCCCTTTTTGGACGGATGGTCATATTTAACTAGATTTGATTTAAAAATAAATCTATGAAAAAAACTCTGTAAACGTTTTGATGTTTTTCTATTTGAAATATTTTATATAGGATTATATCCCATCTCGAATTTAAGATCGTGGATCAGCAGCATCTTATGCGCACCACCCCAAAATAAGGAACAAAAAATTTAAAAAGCAGAAAATTATATTGCCGTTTCCCACAATGTGGAATTCTCTGCCGTTCAATAAAGTGCTCAAAACTTACTGACTGGAGGCAGTTAAAAATTTTTTAAAAAGGCATCTTTCTTTTTATATTAGATCGTATGTAAAAAGGGAACCCAATTGAATTTTATTATTATATTTAAAAACAAAGTTTGAATAAGAAATCTTCATTATAACCACAGGTTTAATTGCATCATTTTTTTTTATGTACCTCAGAGAACATATTACCCTATTTTACATTTTAAAAAATTTTCCGTATCTCATCTTTTAAATTTGTAAATGATAGAGATAGAGAATTTGTTTTAATATTACTGATGCCATGTATGTTGTGCCCCAAAGATTATATATTTATGGACAGGCGCTATTTAAACAAATTAATTATTATTATTATTATTATTATTTTTTATTATTATTATTATTATTATTATTTTTATATTATTATTATTATTATTAGTTTTATTATTTTTATTTTTATTATTATTATTATTTTTTTTAAATTTATTTTTTATTATTATTATTATTTTTATTATTATTATTATTATTAATATTATTATTTTTTTTTTTTATTATTATTATTATTATTATTTTTTATCATTATAATCTTCTTCATACATTTAAATCATCATATCATTATTTTCATTTATTTTAATTACTATATTATTAAAACACATCATAACAATCCCAAAATTTTTTACAGGTGTATGTTGGCGAGTTAACCAATAAAAAAACGGGAAAGTCAAATAAGCTGGGATCAACATCATTATTATATTTTTTGAACGGATCCTACCCTTTAAAAAAAAATGTATAGACGTCAAATTGTCAACAAAATCTCAACTTTTTGAGTTTTTTTGAGAAAATTTTGGGTTACTTTTAAAAATTTGGAAAAATGTATTAAAAATGAGCGGGGACTAGTTTGTTTTATTAATTTACCTTTAAAACATGTAAAAACTAAAAACATTAGCTTTGATAGTGATACAGCCTTTTATTTGTCTCAGAAAAACTGTTTTAAAAAAATGGCATTTTTACATAGATAGTTTTTTTAAAATACCATTGACATGTAAAAACTAAAACATTAACTTGTTACTAATCAAACCTGAAAATTTGTCTAAAAAAAACTGTATTAAAAAGGAAAGCATATAAAGAATTTTTATTCACTATCATTAACATGTAATCAAAAAAATTTTTAGCTTTGTTACTACGCCTAAAATTTTGTTTTAGAAAATGTAATTTAAAAGGCCCTGGTTTTAAAAAAAAAGCCGGGGTTTAAAATACGGAATTTGGTGTTAGGGTTGGTGAGTTAAGGCCGGGACAGGTTCTTAGGAACGGAGGGGGACCCGGGCGACCTTAACTCTTTAAATTTATTTCCCCTCTGTAAACAAATTTCCCCTTATTTGGATTACAAAAATATTAATTATTAAAGTTTATTAAATTTTTATTTTTTATTTTATTATTTTTTATTATTTTTATTATTATTTTATTATTTTATTATTATTATTATCATTTTTTATTATTATTGTTATTTTTTTAAAATTATTATTATTATTAAAATTATCATTAAATTTTTATTATTATTTTTATCATATTATTATTATTTTTATTATTATTATCATCATTATCATTGTTTTCATTATTTTATTACCCTTTATTATTATTATTTTTATTATTATATTATTATTATTATTATTATTTTTTTATTTTTTATTATTTTTAATTTTCATTTTTAATATTATTATTATTATCATCATTATCAGTTACTTATTATTATTACATTATTATTATTATTTTTATATATAAATTTTTATTATTATATTATTATTATTATACATTATCAAATTTTTAAACATTATTATATTATCATTATTTTTATTTTTTATTATTATTATTATTATTATTTTTTTTATTATTATTATTATTATTTTTTATTATTTTTATTATCATCACATTATTATCATTATTATCCTATTTCAAAAATTTTTAAACCGAACCATACCACAATAAGGTGTAGGCAGATTAAAAAAAAACAAACAGGAAGTTAAAAAAAAAAAATTAGAAAAAAGAAACGTGTTCTGTCTATTTTTCCCCCGTTGGGATTTAGAACGGATCTTTGTCTTTCACAAATTTTAAAAAAAAAAAATTTTTAAAACATCAACGAAAAACATTTTCATCGAAAATTTTTGAGGTGTTTTTTTTATTTTTGTGTGGTTGACAGTAATTCAAAAAAATTTGATTGTTTGTTACTACTTCTCAATCTGGTACAAGGGTTTTGGAGAACCAAAAATCGAAAACTTTTTTTTTTAATTAAGCGCAACAATACACTTTCGTGCTCAAAGCTTGTTGGAGATGGCCCGTAGGGATTTCAGTGGCCCATTCAACTTTGAAATAACGATCATTAGATGAGTTTTTTAAGCGCAAAAACCCCACTAAATTGCCCCAAAGCTTGTTGAGATGGCAGTGGGTTTTCAGAGGGCCATTCCCAACAAAAAATGAGGGATCTTTAGATTGAGCTTTATTAAATGTGTTTAAAAAGTTTGTAGCCGGGACTACGACTGTCAGCGATTTACATTTTATCCGACAAAAATAAGCTGTTAACGGCCGGGTACTCTTTTTTAAACCTGAGTACGGGAAAAATGTGAGTAAAGAGCCTTTTCCAGGACTCAGCTAGTAAAAGCCGAGCGAGGCTCGACCAGAACCTTCCGATCCACAAACCCAAAAAGCTTGAGATTTTTTGTATAGGGCATTCCACTAAACGTTCTCAAGCTTTTTGAATCGGGTTGCAATAGGGGGCCGAGGGGCCACCCAACATGAAAGGGAACGATCTTTAAAGCCTTGTTATTTGAGTCAAAGTATTACCTTAAGATTACACTAATTGGTTCAGTAGTCTGTTTGCCACGCGCCCGGGGGGCCCCGGCCCATCTTGGTTCTAAACAAAAAAATCTACTTTTTATTCTTCTCGGGTTAACTTTTCAAATGCCTTGTGATCGAGTGTGTAAAAGTAAAAAACAGATCAAATGATGGGGTTTTTTTCTCTGGATACCCCTTTAAGCTCGCGGAGAAATATTTCACACGGCGTCGCCATTGTTCCGATAGTTTAGAGCGTGTTAAATTTACCATGCGTCTTTTGGGGAGGAGTGACGTTATGACTGTTGAAAAATTTTCCCAAAAAAAAAGGGTTTTGGGAAAAAATATTCGTAATCAATTTGTAAACAAAGAGATTTTTTTTTTTTTATCATTCGAAAAAATTACTCCAATTAAAAAAAAAAGATTTTTTTAAAAAATTATTCGTATTTTTTTTTTCAATTTGTAAAAAAAAATATTTTTTTTTAGATTCGCAAAAATTCCCTTAATTATAAAAATTTTTTTGAAAAATTTTTTCCCGTTTATATACAATTTGTAAGAAAATAGATTTATATTTTTTAAGATCGCAAGAAATTTTCTGTGTTCTTTGGAAAAAATTCAGCATGGATGATGGAACAAATTTGACCTCTACCTTATTTTTTTATGAAGTAGATTCAGAGAAAAACAACACTTGATCATGTGGTATCCCCCTCGCTGTCGAATCGGAAGATCCTGGGCGAGGTTCGCTCGGCCCCTAGTTGAGCCCTGGAAGTGGCCTTTACCCCTTTCTATCACCGACGGTTTTTAAAAGAATACCGGGCCATTGACAGCGTTGTCTCTGCAGGAAAAAAAATAAAAATCACCTAACTGAGGTCTTATATCGTTCTAATTTTGCTTTGTGAAAGAAACTTTGGATATTGCGCTATATACAGTGAATAAGATATCATTTTTTTGCATTGCTTGAAAGTTTTTTTTAACGTTTGATTGGTATGTATTTTTTTGTTGTTTTTTTAAACCCTCCCTTACCGATCATATTCAGTATTTTCCCACAAATGGCGGCTTTCCAGCGAAAAAAATATTTTTTTAAACTCAAACAATCTCTCTACAAAATACGTTATTGCTTTTAATAAAACAAAGTTTTTTTTTCCCCTTTAAAGTTTGTGATGTAAAAAATAAATCTGAATAGAAAAATTGTAAATGTGTCGTAAGAAATGTTTTTTTTGGGTTTTTATGCGGTGGTGAGGGGGAGGGTTTTTGAATCTCATATCACTCATAATACCGCTTCGAACCCACATGTTTATATTTATTTAAAAAATTACGCATTTTTTTTCGCCGTTTTCGACAGTCGTTTTCAAAAAGGGCATTAACCATTAAATTAACTTTTGGGAAAAAATACGAATTAAAAAATTTTGCCAAATAATCGCCTAATATCGATCGTTTTTTAAAGTCACCTTTTGGCAGAAACTTGGGCGCCAAAAGTTATTCCAAGGTCCCATTTTGAAAAGGTTTTTTGCCCATTTGGGGTTATTATTTATTTTTTTTTGGGTCGATATTTGAAGGGCGAGTTTTTTGGCCAAGTTTTTAAAAGTTTGGTTTACGAGAGGGGAAAAAAAAGGGAAGAGAAGAAGAGGAAGAAGTTGTAGTAGTTGTAGTTGTAGTAGTAGTAGTAGTAGTATTTGAAAATATATTTGAGTGGGGAGAAGTGTAGATTTGTAGTAGTAGTAGAAAATAGTAGTAGTAGTTGTTGTAGAAGTGTTTTATTTAGTATTTAGTAGAGTAGTAGTATTTTGTAGTAGTAGTAGTAGCAAGTAGCAGTAGAAATTTTGTAGCAGGGATTTGTAGTGTAGTATTAGTAGTGTAGTAGTAGTAGTAGTTAGTAGTATTTTATTTTGTGTAATATTTAGCATTTGAAAGTATTTAGTAGTGTAGTATTTGTAGTAGTAGTAGTATTTAAGAAAAAGAAGAAGAAGAAGAAAAAGAAGAAAAGAAGGGAAAAAGAAGAAGAAAAAGGGGAAAAAAGGGAAAAAGAAGAAAAAGAAGAAGAAAGAAAAAGGGAAGAAAAAAAAGGGAAAAAGAAGAAGAACAAAAAGAAGAAGAACACGAAGTAGTAAGGGGTTTAGTGGTAGTAGTATTTTGTATTAGTAGAAGAAGAAACAGAGGAGGAAGAAGAAGAAGAAGAAAAAGAAAGAAGAAGAAGAAAAAAAGAAGAAGAAGAAGAAAAAGAAGAAGAAGAAGAAGAAGAAGAGAAAAGAAAAAGAAGAAGAGAAGAAGAAGAAAGAAGAAGGGAGAAAGAAGGGGAGGAGAGAGAGAGAGAGAGAGAGAGAGAGGAGGGGAGAGGAGAGAGAGGCGTCAAGAGACTCTTATAAAATCGTCATCCTGTAGCAAGTTATACTCATTAAAACGAAGTCGAGGGGGGGTTTAAAGTGTGCCCAGGTGCCTTGGCCAAAGACATAATGTTTTGGGTTTGGAATTTTCCCCCCGATCACCGTCAACCATTCAACCACGGGATCACGTTTAAATTTTTGTTTGACATGGACATTTTATCGCTGAGCCATCGAGACACATGTTTAAAATTTGAAAGTTTACAATCATTTTTATTAGTCAAGCGATATTGTAAATACACATTTTATGGCCAAACTTGAAGAAAAAAATTTTTTACCCAAAATTGAAGTACACAATTTCTGGGCCAAAAAAAAGCATTACATAATTTTAACTAAAAAAATTTAAAGGAAAAATTTTCCGGCCAAACTATTTAAAAATGATTTAAATTTTTTTATTTTTTTTTTTTATTTTTTTTTTTTTTATTTATTTTGTCGAAATTTTTTTCCCTTTTAAGTGCCTGCAAAAAAGTTCAGTTGAAGAAAAAAATTAAATTTTTCGGTTGAGAGCGTTGAACTAAAAAAAGAAAAGTTTTTGGGGGTTTGGGACTTTGAATTTGGGTGTTTTCGTAGGGAAAAAAAAAAAGGATTAGAGAGGCGGGGCGAGCTAGCTAGATATTTTAAAATTTTAAAAAAACCCATTTGTTTAAGGCCCGTTTTTTTTTTTTAATGGATACAATTTTATGGCGGATGCTCTGGGGGTAACACTTTTGAATTTTGTTTCTTGTCCTTTTTTTTTGTTATGAAATTTTTATTTTAAATTAAATTTGTTTACGACCTTAATGTTTTTGAAAAAATTGGGGTTTTTTTGTTATTTTTATTTTCCAAATTTTTTTCCCTTGTTTGTGAGGGGTACAAAACTTCAACAAGGGGGTTTTTCATTATTTGATGTGTTTTAACTTAGAAAAAGAAAAAAGAAATTTGGGGCTTCTGTGATGGAATGAACGTAGCACGCCCCGAACGTAAACAGAAGGTCTGAGGTTCGATTTCCCCGACGAGGTCGACTGAATTTTTTGGGGAAATTTGGGGCTTCTGTGATGGAAAGAATTTGTTGCACGGCCCGAACGTAAACAGAAAGGGTTTTAGGTTGATCCCCCCGTCGAGGTCGACGAATTTTTGGGGGAAATTTTTTTTTTTTGGGTTTTTTTTTTTTTCTTTTTTTTTTTTTTTTGACTTTTGTCCGCCCCCCTTTCATACACACTTGTTTTAGGTTTTTTATCTTACTTTTGTTTTTACAGAGTGAAGCAAATAAAGTGTGGGCAGTTTTAGACAAAACAGTCGGGAAAAGGGGATCGTTTTTGGGTTTGTGGTTTTTTTTTTCATTTTCTGAAAGAAATATGCTCAAAACCCCCCCCCTTTTAAACTTTTTTTTGAAGTAAAATTTGGGTGTTTTTCAAAGAAGTTATGGTCAGATCAGAGGCGTGACTATATTGGGTTTTTGATGCCCGGCCCGCATCCCTCTTTTTTAAA
>NC_088370.1:41779884-41797216 GCF_034508935.2 Berghia stephanieae | reverse complement strand
GCTCTTGTTGTTCATGTTGTGGCGCTACACTTTCTGGGTGGGGTCCATGATCTCACATAGAGGGAAGGAAACAGTCAAATGTATAGTTATCGTCTTGGGAGATGATATTTCATTCCTTGCAAATCATCTCTCTCTCTTATGTACTGTTGTTTTTTTTTATTTTAAACATATGATTTGTAAACATTTGAGTGTATTCCTCTTAGTGGGATCAGGTGCTGGTGTCTGGATGATACTTTTAGGTGATCTAAAACTAAGTAGGCCTACACACCGATATTGTGCTCTTGGAATCTACATCCGTTCCCCATTTGAACCACTTCCTCTATCTCTTACTTTTTCCTCAAGTCCTGTTAATTGTACTTCTAGAATGTTTTTACGGTCCAAATTTTCTTCCTTTTTTTACTGGCGCTGATATTGACCTAAATGTGTTCCGTTTTTTTCTTCATATAAACCGACTGTATCAATGTTTTAAAGTTAAACAAAAAATTAATAATATTAAAATTTGAGAGTGAAGATGTACATTAATTAAACATTAATATCAAATTTGTCACCCCAACACCACGTCTACCACCAATAACACTACTACCATCATCATCACCAACAATGCCGCAACTACCTCCATCTCCAATACTACTACAACCATTACCACCACCTCCATCACTACCACCACAACCTCCAATTCCACCATCAATACCACCATCAAACAACTACAACCATCAAATAGTATCACCAACACAACAATCCAACCACCACCAATACCACTACCACCAATCCACACCAACACTACCACCACCACCACCACCACCACCACCAATTCCACCATCAATACCACCACAACCACAAACAATATAGCTCAATAATTCCAACCACCACCACCACCAACACCACTACCAATAATCAACACCACCACTACCACCACCACCACCACGACCACCACAATCAATACCACCACAACCACAAACAATACAGCTCTACAATCCAACAACCACCAACACAACTACCAACAATGAACACCAACACCATCACTAATCACCACTAGTATCACTACCATCTAACTACAACTACCAACATCACCATCATCCAACAATCATCTACACCACTACCACCCATCTACCACCAACGCCACTACCATCCAACCACCAACAACCATCATGAAAGGCAAGGGAATTAACCATGTAGTTATTGTACTTTTATGATATACATAAATTATCTCCCATATTATCAAATTGCAAGAGGGAACCGACGATTGAGTAAAAAAAAACAAAACAAAAAAAAAAAACTTACAAAAAAAAAACAAAAAAAAAACAAAACAAAAACAATGCAAACAAAACAACAACAAAAAAATGGTTTCTATCTCATTGGAAGAGTAAAACCACTTTTTCTGAAGATTAAATACATACCTTGTGTAAATGATCTTCTGGTTTCAGTGTGATGGCAATTTGTTTTCTCCCTCTCTCTCTCTCTCTCTCTCTCTCTCTCTCTCTCTCTCTCTCTCTCTCTCTCTTTATATATATATATATATATATATATATATATACATATATATATATACATATATATATATATATATATATATATATATATATTCATCAGAAGTCCTCCGAAGGATTGGTCACATACACACTTCCAAGGATTTTGGAAGCGGAAAAATAGAAGGTGAAACACAACGACTTTCCTTCCCTATTTTATGATTACATCTTTCAAAGTTAAAAGACACATTAAGTTTTACTCTTGTTTTATAGAATATATTTTCCGATGTGTTATGATTAAGCGCAATGTTCAAGTCCGCCAAAAAAAATAAAAACTCCAAAAAACAAAAACAAAAACAAAAAAAAATACACACCCAAACACAAAACAAAAATAAAAACAAAAATAAAATAAATTAAAATAGAACATAAAAAACACAATCATATTTACCCTTTCCCTACCAACCGTAAGAAAATCATCATAAAATTCGTTACGATACAAACAACAATTTTCTCATTCCGAAGTTTTTTCTGTACATTATGTATTATATAAAAAATATTTTGTTAGTGATATATAAACATAACACTGTATTGTAGAGCTGTTTTTTTTTCTGAATAATTTTATGTAGAGAATGTACTTATTGATTTTCTGTTTGAGTAATAAAAAAATCATTTTCTTTAAAATTCAGATTTTATATGCGCAATATCCACTAAATGCGCTCAAAGCGCTTTACAAGGGGTCCCTGGTTAACAGCATCACTTTACATGTAAGACGATACATGACGTCTGTGAGGCGATATTACAATTTTTTTCGAACAGAACCATCGGTGTAAACAGCCAGATACTCATTTTACACCTGAGTACGGTAAAGAGCCTTGTCCAAGGACTCAATAATGATGCGCCGAGCGAGGCTCTAACCCATTCGAAAGCGAGTGTCATACCACTAGACCACATATTGTTGTTGTTGTTGTTGTTGTTGTTGTTCTTGTTGTTGTTGTTGTTGTTGGGTGGGTGGGAGTGAGGTTTCGGGTATAATTCTGTACATGTCTGGGAAGGAGAGAATTAAACGAGAAAATCAATAGACCTGGCTAAGCTCGTAGTCATTACACCCTACAGTATGTTTTTTTTTTTCAAGATATGAAGTGAGTAGAAAAGTGTCAGAAGACAATAGAGAATAAAAATTTTTTTCGCGGCGGTGGTGGGGTTTGAACATGCGACCTTATTGGTACGACAACTCCGCCTGGCAGGTGAGAGCGTGGCTCTACCGTGTGAGCTATCCACGAACACAAAAATATTCGTTTCAAACCCAAAGTCATTTCTAGATCCCTCTCTCACCCACTTCTTGAGATCGCCGATTCGTTCACCACCATCGCGAAGTAATTTTTGACCAGCAGTTAAGCTTAATAGCCAATATTCTCATCACAAACATATAACATAGAAACGATTGAGACATTGAGTATGCTCCGGTGTATGGGGTGAATTTTTAATTCAGAAAAGTGAGTGGAGCAGGCACTTATGTTGGTAACAACAAGATATGAAGTGAGTAGAAAAGTGCCAGAAGACAATAGAGAATAAAAGTTTTTTTTTTTTCCCAAGTGTTATGATGTAGATAGTGTATCTAATAATAGAGGAACGTTTTTCTCAGACATGCATTTGAGAGGAGCACTTAATAATGAGTCTTGATAGGTAGGTACTTCAAAATGATGGTGAATGGATGAATGACAAGTCTTTGTGTCTAGTATGGATCATAGCAAATTAGAGAGATAGATAGATAGAGGGAATTTGTCTGGGTGAGTACAACATGACATTGTCACGACGAGCTGAAGTAATTGCTCATTATATTGCTTTATAGGGTGGGGTGGGGGGGGGGAGGTGGGGGAAAAAAAGGGGGGGGGGGGGGAGGGTGGTTTAAGACTTTGTACTGCACTGTGACTGAAAAGGTAACAGGTTTGAGTCACGCTTCAGGCATTATAAATTTTTTTATCTTTGAGAAAGATTATTAACCCGATAGGGTCCCGATCGCTCAGTTGGTAGAGTACTCGCTTTAAACGCAAAATGACCAAGATCGATCCCGAGTGCAGTCGATCCTCCTGTCCACCCAGCAGTGAATGGGTAGCTCAGTCTGTTAGATTTGGCGGAAAGTACTTTGCGATAGACTAGTGTCCTATCAAAAGGATAGCAAGCAACTGCTACTGTCCGTTTCACACTATGGAAACCGGGATAAAATCTAGCTCCTTAGGCCCAATGGCTTTGAAGAGCAACTAAAAAAAAAATAACCCTCAATTTACTAACTCTGTTGAACTCCATCCTGAATCGGGAGAGTTTTTCCATCACCTATTTCTTCTCTCAGTAACATATATGGGTAACTTATGTTCTTATGTCCTTACTTACTTGCTTAAGGATTGATTCGTGGACTGATTAACTGATTAATTTATTTAATGTTAGATTAATTGACCAATTGATAATGATGATAATTTTTGGTGTCGAATTGCTACAATTGTAACAAATTGAAAACGAAATAAATTCATTCATTCATTCATTCATGCTTATGTTCTGTATATCGCACGTGTGAAAGAAAGAGAGGAAGAGAGAGAGAGAGAGAGAGAGGGAGGGAGAGAGGGAGGGAGAGAGAGTGAATGAGAGAGAGAGAGTGAATGAGAGAGAGAGAGAGAGAGAGAGAGAGAGAAAATAAGTAGGAGTGAAATATCTGTTCAATGTTACAGTTATCATTTAACGTTATAGCAAGTGTAACTAAATGACAAATTGCCATCATTATGGACAATAAAGATCTATTATTATTATTATTATTATTATTATTATTATTATTATTATTATTATTATTATTATTATTATTATTATTATTATTATTATTATTATTTTTTTTATTTTTTTATTATTATTTTATTATTATTATTATTATTATTATTATTATTATTATTATTATTATTATTATTTATTATTATTATTATTATTATTATTATTATTATTATTATTATTATTATCATTATTATTATTATTATTATTATTATTATTATTATTATTATTATTATTATATTATTATTATTATTATTATTATTATTTTTATTAATTACTTACTTTCTTCCTTCCTTATGTCTTTTGCACCTCGAGGATTATAAGCGATTAATGGCGAGCCAGGTATTCATTTTGCACCTGAGTACGGTGAGATAATTTGAGTTCAGCTCCATTTCAAAGGACTCAATCAACCATGCACTGCTCAAAGCGGGTCTAGAACCCTGGACCTTCCAATCCGAAAGTGAATCATACGCCTGGACCATGTAGCTGCACATAATATCACTTTAAATCCAGGTTGTTGACCGAGACGTTCTGGGCGAATCTATCTGGATGTAATGTGATCTATTAACGATTTATTTGGGTTTTTAAAAATATATTAGCTGGAGAAGAGTTTTGAGCCAAAACCTTCCGTGCTTATTATTTAGCTTCGGGGGCAGCGTGACTCAGCGGTACAGTCTTCGCATAGTCCCCAAACGGTACCGAGTTCGACAACCCGCCAAGTTGTGTAGCCTTGAGCAAGCCACCTCGCCCTAGCTCACTTTGCGGCTCTGCACTGCGGTTGACGCCTGGGTTATAGCAGTCTTCTCTTGGAATAGACCCGAAAGATAATTTCCCCTTGGGGATGAATTAAGAGAATTATTATTATTTTAAAAAATTATTATTTAGCTCTAATTCCTCTTGGGTGTTGCATTTATTTTTGGACAATAATATTATTATGACAGTAACACTTAGTATTAATATCAATATAATCTGCTATATAATACACATGAAATCCGCGATGCCTTTCAAGTTCCGATCTCATTGGTTAAGTGTTCTTAGAAATGAAATAAACAACACCCAGATTACAAGTTAATGTTAATCTCGAGGAAATAAAGTTGATTGTT
Source organism: Berghia stephanieae (assembly GCF_034508935.2). Taxonomy (NCBI): domain Eukaryota; kingdom Metazoa; phylum Mollusca; class Gastropoda; order Nudibranchia; family Aeolidiidae; genus Berghia; species Berghia stephanieae. The sequence goes on along the minus strand of NC_088370.1, from coordinate 41,791,836 downwards.
ATCGCGCTTTCAAGGACAAAAATAATTCATTAACTCACTCAATCCTAGAGATTTTTGCTACTTATCAAAAATTGGAAAAAATTGTATTAAAACTGAGCATATACATAGATAGTTTTATTCAACTATCAAATAATAATAATAATAATAATAATAATAATAATAATAATAATAATAATAATAATAATAATAATAGTAATAATAATAATAATATATCTTTATTTAGGGGACAATAAAGATATATTATTATTATTATTATTATTATTATTATTATTATTATTATTATTATTATTATTATTATTATTATTATTATTGTCATGGTCTCAAGTGAGTAAAGAGCTACTCGACTATGCATAAAGATATATGTAGAATGAGGCCCCAGAATTTACTAGTTACTATAAATGAAAAACAATTAACGATTTGTTTACAATGAAATAAAAATAATGATGTAATTTAATTAAAAGAGATGAACAGTGATCGTGGCAGTTACAAATAGAGATATGAATATTTTACGTAACTTATGATAATATGTCAGGTTCATAAGTTTACGTTTCCAGGCAGTTGATGGGCTTGGATGATCTATTCCTCTGATAACAGGATTGGACTCGTAAAATTCCACTTCCAGGCAATTGGTAAGAAGTTATTGTGTAGTCCTTTGACAGCGGGCTTGGGTTTGATCCTTGAAGATTATACAATCAAAGTTAAAAGCTCCGGCGTCTTAATGGTGTAGATATAATATCTACAAAGTCCCAAAAGATAAAAATCTTCCAGTATATATATATATAGGAATAGAGCGACTGGCCGTCCGGCATAGATTGTGGAGAGAAAGTGAGTCTAGAGTGTTAGACCTATCAGCTTTTATAATAAGTGGCTACGTGACAGAATGTAGAACGAAAAGTATTCACTAATTAGAAATTAATTCGAGGGAAGGCTATAAAAGGAAAGACGATCTAATATTAGAAGGTAAAGTTTATCTAAGCCTACCGAAATATAACTGGAGTGAGATGAATTCAGTTCTTAATAAAATAAAATTTAATAAGATAATTGTGAACAACCTTTACTGTGACACCCCCCACCCACGTTTAAAATATACTCTTTAACCATTATGGGAAAGATAGATTTTACAAACGGAAGTAAATTTACTATCATGATACTCTAGCATTAATCCATTGTTATGATTTGTGCTACAATTAAATTATTTATTAACTAGACATGGAAATGTTTATATTAACGTAGGTATATGAATGGGTGACAATAACAATGAAAGATTGTGATTACAAATCATTGTGATGAACAACATGATGGCAATGTGATTACAAATCATTGTGATAAACAATAGTGATGGCAATGAAGCATGGTTTAAGTCGATGATATGAAGGTAATTTACTGAATGAAATGAATGAAAATGTAAATGGAATATTGACATTTCAATTATTAATCATAAATGAGTGAAAATTCATAACAATAATAGTAAAGAGAAGATTTCCCAAATCATGAATGGGTATGGTATATATATCCAAACAATACTCAATGTTACATTAAGTTGGGTCATCATGTTTACAAATAAAATTATCGAAATTGTGCGTTCTGATTTGGCATAGTTTGCGAGGTAACTAACAGTATGCATGGGAGGTTAAATTATACCCTTCTCACGTGTTTATACTAATCGAGAAAGTAGGTCGGCGTGAATATTTTCACAGCCTGGTATGTGAGAGATACTGAAAGTGTAATTTTGCAAAAATAGACTCCACCTTAGTACTCTACTATTATTCATTTTGTTATTTCTTATGTACGTGAGTGGTTTATGGTCCGTTTCGACCACAAACTCTTTTAGCAGTAGATATCTGCTGAATGTCTTTAAAGCAAAGACGATGGCCAGTCCTTCACGCTCTATTATAGAGTATCGTGATTCTCTGTCCAATAATTTTCTGCTTGCATATAAGCAAGGCATTAGAGTTCCCTCATGTTCCTGTAATAGTACACCTGCGATGCCCTTATCAGACGCGTCAGTTCTTACAACAAATTCTTTTGATATGTCGGGTAATTTAAGAATTGGTTCTGAACAGAGTAATGCCTTTAATTGGTTAAAGCTATTCTGACACACTTCTGTCCAAACAATTTTGTTCGGTGACCCATTCTTTGTCAGATTTGTTAGCGGTGTCGCGATGTGCGCGAAGTTATAAATGTATTTCCTGTAAAAATTTAGGAGCCCAAGTACTTTGCGTACTTCTTTTTTTGCCTTAGGTGGTTGCAATTGTACGATTTTTGTTTGTTTTTCTGTCTCGGGTGTCTGTGTCCCATGACCAACGGTATGATCAATCCTGCATTTGAAGCTTCGATATTAGTAAACATAGGTTGCGACACTGTGTCTCTATCAAAATATTTTTTTAGCATAGTTGCATGGAATGTCTTTGTTGTGTTGTTAATTTTAATCTCGTAATTAACATTAGATTTTACTGCTGTTATTTTGAATGGGCCTTTCCATGTAGCTAAAAGTTTACTCGAGTCATCGGGTAAGAGTATTAGTACTTTGTCACCAATCTCAAATTTTCTTGACTTGCTTTTTCGATCGGAGTATTCCTTGTATTTCTCTGCTTTTTTAGTGACGGATTCCTGTGCTAGCTTACATGTGTCCTCTATTCTGTCTTTCAGGTTTCTTACATATTCGTAAGCAAACATAATTTCGTTATTGTCCTCCTCATTCCCTTTACAAATGTCGGCTACTATATTGATCGGGCCGCGAGGTGATCGTCCATACATCAACTCAAATGGGGAGTAGCATGTAGATTCTTGGGGTATTTCTCTATATGCAAATAGGATTGCTGGTAAGTATCTGTCCCAATCATCTGGTTTTTCTGCTGACACTTTTCTTAACATATTCTTTAGAGTGCCATTAAATCTTTCACAAAGACCATTTGCTTGGGGGTGGTAGGGAGTTGTGAATGAGTGTTGGATTCCCATGAGTTTCATGGTTTCATGCATCATATGTGATGTAAATTGGGGTCCATTGTCCGACAGTATCTCATTTGGTATGCCTATTCTAGTAAAAATTGTCATCAATGCTTCAGCTATGTGATCCGATGTAGTTGATTTCAATGCTATCGCTTCTGGCCACCTGGTTGCGTAATCGACTAGTGTTAGTATGTGTGTATGGTTTCTATCTGATTTTGTTAAAGGGCCTATAATGTCAATCGCAACTTTTTGAAAAACTTTTTCAATAACTGGGGTTGTCTCTAATGGCAATCTCGGTATTCTGCCTTTTGCAACTCTTCTTTGGCATGTGTCACAAGATTTCACATATTCTCGGACGTATTTAGTAATTCCAGGCCATGTGAAATTCTCGGATATTCTCATCAATGTGGAAGAGCTCCCAAGATGTCCAGAAGTTATTGAATCGTGCGCTATTCCAAGGATTTTGTTTCTGTAAATACTCGGCGTGACCAGTTGTTTAGCTATTTTGTTTCTTTTCCTTGTAACCTGAACAGAATATCTTTTTCAATGATGTATTCAACTTTTGATTTCGTCCCTTTGTTTGCGATATTGAAATATGATGTTAAAGTCGGGTCCTTTTTCTGTTCTTCAATGAACGTGTTCCTGTCAAATTGTTGTGGTTCTAGAGAAATAGTCATTGGCTTCTCTGTTGTCTTAGTCATCTTTCTTGTTTCTGCTAGACAAGCTGTTTCTTGGGTTAATGACCATTCTTTTACATCTGTTGGGTTGTCTTTAAGACCTTTTATATTGCCAACAATAACATCAGCGACGGGGTTGGGAAGTATACAGCATTCCACTATTCCTGTATAGTATGGGGTTTCTATGTACACGTTAGCTGTTTTAAAGGTTTCGACTGTGCCACTGAATGTGATGCATTGTACCGTTTTTCCAGTTTTGTCTTCGTCATTGATCAAGATGCTTTTATTCCTACTGTACTGCATCCTGTGTCTCTCAATATTTTGCAATCAGTTCCATTAGCTTTGCCTTCACAAAAAAATAGCGATCCTGATTTGTGAGTTTGTGTTAAAAGTGACATACCTTTCACGCAATACACATTTATATTTTCTCCTGACATTACTCGTGTCTGATTGTTTACACTGGTTTGGAGTGATGCATTTGCAGTTTCTTTCGGATATCCCACGATTTTGTAACATTTGTCTGCTGTGTGGCCTTTCATTCCACAATATTGACATTTAATTATAGGTTTGTTGGTTTTCTTATACTCAGTATTATTGTCAGTGCTATTTTCTTGTTTTGTTTTGATAGGATCGGCTATGGTCTCTATTAAACTGTTTGTTCCATGGTTTGTTACTATGATCATCTTGTTTCACTTGCGTGTTCCGAGTGATTGATCGGCTCGTTCTATTTGAGTACTGAACTTTAGGTGTACCTGGACTCTGAGCAGCAGCAGCGTAGTATGGTTCCTTCAATGTTCTGCTAAGGGGTGTCAATGGATGTGCGCTGTTAAAGTTTTCTGCGTAGATTTTTAATTTGTCCAAGTTTTCTGGCTTTCTTTAAAGAATGCGACTAAATCTGGGTTGCAAGCTTGATAGATTAGATTCTTCAGCGTGAGATAGTAAAGGCCTGCAAAGTCGTCTTGTTTTACGTTTGCCAACTCAAGCCACCGATTTAGAAATTGAGTAATTCGGTTCACGAATGTATTAAAGTCTTCTCCACTTTCCGGTTTTGCAGTGTGAAACCTTTCCTGGTAACCATCTTCCGTTAATCTAAATCTTTTTAGTAGAGCGTCTTTAATTTTACCATAGTCATCTGCATCTTCAGTTGTTAAGGTATAGAAAACTTTTAGCGGTTCTCCAGATAAGCAGTTAATCAAGGCTGTGGCCCATTTGCTTTCTGGCCAACGATAACCTTTAGCCTGAACTTCGAATCGGTGTAAGAAGGATTCTAGGCAGTCTGAGCGTTCATCGTATGTTGGCATGCATGGAAGTTTCACGAAAAATTCATCACTATTATTATGTTTTCTTTCATGACCGGTTTTTGTTTTTTTCAATTTCCAGCATCATTTGAGTCCTTTTGGTTTCTTCTTCTGCTAAAGCTATTTGTCTTTTTAGTTCCCTTTCTTGGACTCTTTCTTCTCGTTCTTCTCTACGTATTCTTTCTTCGTGTTCTTTTTCTTCTCTACGAATTATTTCTTCTTTTTCTTCTTTTATTTTCTCTTCGCACCATGAAAATATTCTTTCCTGGGGTATTTCTAAGTCCTTTGCGAGACTTAAGTATCTTTTATATGCTTCCATTTTTGCAATAAATTAGTTACGATGTTTTATATATATTATATTGACAGGATACTGTTACTGACTGTTTTATTTATTTACACTTACTGGAATGAACTGTTCTATTTTTAGAAATCTCTGTCTCTTATTTCAACTTATTATGTATGTTGAATTTGATGCCTTTTATCGTTATATCTTATATATTCTAATTTTATTCTTCATGCTGGCTAGAACTTTTCATGTCTTGTGATCAGAATGTGTAAAAATCAAAAACATGATCATATTTATAATGTTATTCCCCTCTGGAACGCTTTTATGCTCGTCGGAGAAATAATTCATAAGGGCGTCCGCCATTGTTCCGATTGTTTAGAGCTAGTTACTAAGTTACCATGCGTCATTACGAGGGAAGTGACGTTACGACTGTTGAAACGTATTGCGATTATTCTGGACTAAACTTTTTTGAAAAAACATCTTATAATTTGAGCTTTTATAAATCGCAACATTCACTAAAAGTCCTCAGAGCGCTGTACAAGGGGTCCCTCGCTAAAAATAACACTTAACATAAGGGACGAAGCCCGTTAAGCGATGTTACATTTATTTTCCGACAAAGATGGTGACACAAGTTTTAGGCCACTGTCAACTATTTTCTGACCACCCTAGCCTTCGTAAACTCATAATCCAACATTGGCAATAAAAAAAAGACAAAAAAAAAAAAAAAGAAAAAAAAAAGCCAAGAAAAAAAAACCAAACACAACTCCCAAATAAAAGTTTAAAAAATGATAATATTGTATTTTAAAAAAAAACCCTATATATCAAAAACAAAATAAAAGCGTTATGAAACTGCCATAGACCTACACTGTAAATAAAACAAAAACGCGCGTATTAAAAGTTTTGGGACCAGAAAACTCGGTCTTCAAATATTGGTTGAACAGGATGACCATTATCTTGTCAAAATCTGACAAGTTAGGTCATTTAAACCAATCGATATATATTATAAGTGTTGGTGGGTACTCGTAAGTACGAAAGTGCTCGATAATGATGGTTAGAGCTAATATAAAATACAAATTGTTAAGGATTACGCCGACTGAGGACGTGGAATAAGCCCACAGAAACGAACGTCTCGGCCATAAAATGTGAGTGACAATTTGTATTCTATATATATATATATATATATATATATATATATATATATATATATATATATATATATGTATAAATTCGAGCTTTTATATAGCGCAAGGTCCACTGAACATGCTCAAAGCGCTTAACAGGGGATCCTTTGCCATTAACAACACTTAACATGGAGAACGAGACATGGCGCCTGTTAGACGATATTACAAATTGTATTTCGGACAGAGACAGCGCTGTTAACGACAGGTACTCATTTTACGCCTGAGTATAGTGAGAGAATGTGAGTAAAGAGCCTTTTCGAAGGACACAACTATGCGCCGAGTGAGGCTCGAACCCAAGACCTTCCGATCCGAAAGCAAGTGATTTACCGCAAGAACACTTAGCCGCACAAAAAATGTCTGACCAAAACGTTAAATACGTGGTACTCGTATTTCGTTTCCTTTCAGAGCACGGTAGATGATCACTAAATGAAAGTAAACAGTGTATTGAATTCAAGAAGACAAACAGTGCGGCTATGTTATCTAGTTGTATGACACTCATTTTCGGAGCGGAAGGTCCTGGGTTCGAGCCTCGCTCGGCGCATAGTTGAGTCCTTGGAGAAGACTCGTTACTCACATTCTCTCACCGTACTCAGGTGTAAAATGAGTACTTGACCTTTAACAGCGCTGTCTGTCCTAAAAAATGTAATATTGCCTAACAGGCGTTATGTACCGTCCTACATGTTAAATGTTGCTGTTGGCCAGGGACCCCAGTGTGATTCAGCAGACCGATCCTTGCATGGCAGTCTCTGCCGCAGTTGCTGCACACGTAGTTTGACTGTGTGTTTGGTATTTGTTTCTGCTGCCTCTGTTTCCTCCCTGCTCTCCTCTCCTGAAATTTCTTCTTTTTCCTGTTCTCACCTCTCTTCACTCCTTCCCTCACCGCATATCTCCAGCCTCTGCGGCCGTCAGCAAACAATTCCCACGTGTTTGAGTTAGCAAACATCATAGACAGCATATGGCAATTATGACTTTATAAAAGACTTATTGCAACAATCATACGACAAGGAAAAATGGACATGGAATGGACACACTCTGAGAACAGACGCATCCATCACAAGGCTTTTGCTTGCTGGAAACCCTCAAGACCAACGATGAAGGGACGCCCACCAGCAGCGGGGAGAAGAACGTTAAATTTAGAACTAGAAAGTGTTAAAATGTCGTGCTAGAGGAGGGTAGGGGCGAAGGTGGTACTAGATGGAATCCACGGTGGACACCCTATGCTCCAGATAGAGCTAAGTGGAATAAGTCAAGTTATAGAAGACAACTTCTGTTACAATTTGAATTTTAAAAATTAAAAAAAAAAACAAATTGAGCGCAAAGCGCTTTCCAAGGGGTCCCTGGTCAACAGCAACATTTAACATGTAGGACAGGATATGCCGCCTGTTAGAGGATATTACAATTTTTCGGACAAAGACAACGCTGTTAACGGCCAGGTACTCATTTTACACCTGAGTACGATGAGAGAAAGTGAGTAAAGAGCCTTTTCCAAGGACTCAACTATGCGCTAAGCGCGAGGCTCGAACCCAGGACCTTCCGATCCAAAAGCGAGTGTAATACCAGTAGACCACATAGCCGCACATTGGACCACTTGTTCCCATTACGGAAGGGGTGTTAACCTTCGACAACCTCCAACCTGGAGGACCAGGTGACTCAAAAAGCCGAAGGTGACAAAGTCGAATTAAAGAAGCTGATATACAGAGACGTGATAAGACATGGGATGAGATAAAAAAAAAGTAAGTTCATGATAGAGAATGATGGACACTGTTTGTCTGTGGCCTATACCCTGGCCCAGGGTGAAAAGGGCAATGATGATGATGAAGATGACAGAAGAAAATTGTTTCATCTTCATTCAAGATTGTGTTGTTAAATTTAGGTCATAGGCCAGAAACGTTTGTTCTACTATTTTTTAGCAACAAAGACATATGACATATTTCAACAAACCTGCATATAGCTATACGTCTATACAAATGAATAAAAAACAAAAATAGTACACAACTCGCTTCAAGCTTTTTATTTCTTTCTTTCATCAATCGTCGTACCACTATCCAAACGTTGACACTGGTTCACCCTGCAGGTACATGTGATATTTTATGTTATTCCGATTCTTCTGGGCTCGTTGTCTTGCATCTTCCATAACCATGCTGGACAAGGTCATCATCGCATTGTTGACGGAAAGGCGATGTCGTCGTTTGTTCCGGAAATTACCCAGCCAGGTGAACAAGGAAGGAAACCCACGTTTTGATGGTGTCATCAGTTTAGACCGTTCGGGAGCCAGTGGACGATCTTCTTGTTGCATTTCTGGGTCGATTTGGGCAAGACTTCTTGGCACTATATTTCCTTCGGATGCATCAAATGGCGATCGTTCCATTTTCTGATTACTATTGTAGGTATTTGAGAAGTACGCCCGTCGTTGTATACAGGATGATTAGGAGGAGTTGACATATGAAATGAATGGCGAAATTCTCTGATATTGACATCAGGAGAAAGTAGTGATAGAAGGCCGACGTTTCCACTGGTTTCTGGTGAAAGCATCTCGGGAAACTGTTGTAGACCCTGTAGATTTCTTACGATATGATTCCTGTCCTCTAAAGCTTTTTTGCCAGCCAAATACTGCTCTCTGTTTTGATTTTGTAAAAGTTTGTCAAAAGCGTATTTCAGACACATTTGCTCCATGAATTCAAATGCGTTTTGATTGGACTGTTCATTAAGATCCGTTTTGGTGCTGTGAGAATATACAGAGAACTTTTTGTTCAATTTTTCGTTTAGCATCTTACGAAGATCAACTGAGATGTTATCCAAAAACGGAGCGTCTTGAAATAAAGGCAAGTTGGATGTTGATGACTTTGAGTTTTTTATAACGTTTATAAGTTTGCTTGCGAAATTGGCGTCGTTATAACTTGTAGTTTTAGCCATTTCTCTGATGCTATTTTGGTTGACGTTTTGAAATGTCCTTGAGGGGAAATACAGAGACGGATTTGGATTGTATTTCCATTGTCCGACATGCTGCCTGCAAGTGTTCATCAATCTTAGCGATTTGATGGTTGAAATGAGATTCGGCAGGGGAGATGATTTGTCTGCAAATAGATCTCGTGAACGTGAGGTTGCGTGAACGGGCGAGATAATAGCAACCATTGTTGTTGTCATAATGGCGAGGTCAAAAATGAAGTTGGTTAAAGGCGTTTTCATTGTCGGTTAGTTCTGTGGAAGGAAAGAAGATATGATATAGTAATGGTGATTATAACAATACAGAACAAATGTGTTATGTAGAAAAAAAACTGGTTCCAATCTCGTTGATAGTGAGAACTGGATATACACGTTGTGTAATTGATCGTCTGTCTGGTATCAAAGTGAAGGTTTTTATGTTTCCTAGTCTAAGCTGGAAGTCAAAAAATATTTTAAAAATAATAATAACATTCCCTTTATTCATCCCATAGGGGAAATTTGTCTCTAGTGTGTACTCCAAGGGAAGACTGGAATAACCCAGGCGTCAGTCCATACAACCTGCTAATAAAATAGTTATGCCATCTTATGATTTAATGTGTAACCCATTTCGTTATTAGTCCTCCGAAAGACTGGTTACGTACACATCTCCAGTGAGTTTGGAACCGGAAAGGTAGAAGGTGTGACATCACAACTTATCTGCCCACCGCTGAAAATGTCTAACTACTGCTACTACTACTTCTACTACTACTACTACTACTACTACTACTACTACTACTACTACATACTACTACTACTGCTACTACTACTTTACTACTACTACTACCTACTACTTACTACTACTACTCTACTACTACTACTACTACTTCTACTACTACTACTACTACTACTACTACTACTACTACTACTATACTACTTCTATTACTATTACCACTACTACTACTACTACTATACTACTACTACTACTACTACTACTACTACTACTACTACTACTACTACTACTACTATCACTAATACTATCTACTACTACTTACTACTACTACTATACTAACTACTACTACTACTACTACTACTATACACTATCTTCAACAACTATTATCATTATCATTAATATCAAACGGCGTAAAATCGAACTTCAACAGCTAGGGATTAACGGAAAGACATTGATTCAATGAGACAAACACACTCAATAGTTGATAAAGGGCAAACAAATCTCATCATATATTTGGCACCACCATATTTGTTAATTGGATTATCTGTCCTCCCCAATCATAACAGACAGAACATTCTAAGGGAATATTGCATTCATACAACACCCTATCCATATCCCTTCATTCTGCAGGAATATCACAAAACGCATTTTATTTTTTACTTTCTGTTATTTGGCCCGAATTGTTAGAGGGTTCATTTTTTTCTTACATTACGTGATTCATAGATTCAATAATATTACCCAAACCGGTCAGAAAGCCACAAACCTAAGACTTTTAAACAGTTTTGAAGCTCTAAGATTTATTGAGAATTTAGGGTCATTATAATCGATCAATATTAGAAGGAAGATTTTTCTGGCCAAAATTTTTTTAATCAAAATTAGAAAATATAATGTCAAACGAAATAAAAACTAAAAACAAAATAAAAAAAAAGAGCAACCAAAAAAAAAAAAAAAAAGAAAAAAGATAATTAAAAAGCTAGAAACCACATCCACCCCCCCCCCCCCCCCCCCCCCCAAGTTCCCAAGTAAAACTACAATAGTAACAAAAAAAAAAACCCATTAAAATATATAAAGAAACACACAAAAACAGCGAGAAAAGAAAAAAAGAACAAACCCCAAAATAATTTGAAAGTCTGTTTTGCCAGCACAATGCGTCCAATGTCCCATTTGGACATTAATGACAAAGACACCAGTAGTCATCCTTCTAATTTGGTGTTGCCATTTCGTGACTGACCCTTTTTACCATGTTTGCATCGGAAAAGGAGATAGCGTGTGTGTGTGTGTGTGTGTGTGTGTGTGTGTGTGTTTTGTTTGAGTGTGTGTGTAGGGGTGGTGGTGGGGGTGGAAGAGTGGGAGGCCTCAGTTGTTAGAGCTCTCGACTCACTAATAAAACCGATCTGATTCGAATCTGTACAGAATTAGGAATTATTTTTTACTGGACAATATTATAATCTCTCGTTGATGATAATAGTCTATAGATAGTTTGCGCTTCGCTAAGAAACTCACAAAAATGCCACCAGAAGTATAACACACAAAACTATGTGTAACCTTGAACGTTTATAGTCTAGTTAATACATTTTAGTGAGAATTACTCATAAGCTTGGATGGTAAAAAACAATAACAAAGATCTGAGTGATGTCATCAGCGTTCTATCTATAGTTGAGTCGAGTTTGTACTTAGCGGACTATACAAAAAGAGAAATGTTCCTTTCAAGTCCGTTTTGATATCAGTTTGACCTTTCCCCTCAGACGGTTGCTTGTTTTATTATAGATAATTCGAAGATGACGTCATCAGGCCTTTGTTATTGTTTTTGCCATCCGCGTTTGTGAGTTGTTCTCACTAAACTGTATTAACCAGACTATAAAAGTTCATGGTTACACAGTGTAACAATGAACTTTTATAGTCTGGTTAA
>NC_088370.1:41773377-41775877 GCF_034508935.2 Berghia stephanieae | reverse complement strand
CTATTTCTCTTTAAAAACGAAATCAAAGGTTTTATTTCTCATTTTATAAAAATCAAAGGTTCTATTTCTCATTTTATAAAAATCAAAGGTTCTATTTTACATTTTATAAAAATCAAAGGTTCTATTTCTCATTTTATAAGAATCAAGGGTTCTATTTCTCATTTTATAAAAATCAAAGGTTCTATTTCTCATTTTATAAAAATCAAAGGTTCTATTTCTCATTTTATGAGAATCAAAGGTTCTATTTCTCATTTAAAAATGTAAATCAATGGTTCGTATTCTCATTTCATAAAGAACATCGAAACGGATGGAAGTTGAGTCCTGGGAAAAAGGCGCTTTACTCCCATTTTCTCACCTTACTCAGTGTAAAATGGGTGCCTGACCGTTAACAATTTTGTAACTGTCGAAAAAAAAGATTGTATTAATCGCGTAACAGGTGTCATGTTAAGTGTTGCTGTTGGCACGAGACCCCTTGTAAAGCTCTTTGAGCACGTTTCGTGGCTATTACTCTATATATGAAAAAAGCTTACAAGAATGAGCCCGTAACAATAATTTGGGCGATGAAACCTGCTAATAATTACGCGTCGGTCAGAACTGTCATTTCAATTTTATGGGTGGATATCAAGGGAAGCAATTCAATAATAATTGAACACTTAAGGTATATATCTATAAAATGGAAGAGTTGTTTCCCTTTTGATTTCGTTGACAATTTTATCATTGTCTTCAGGGCATCTGCTGGAATTTTAACTCACTCTATCCTAAAGATTTTGCTACTTTTCAAAATTGGAAAAAATGTATTAAAATGAGCCTGTACATAGATAGTTGTATTCAACATGTAAAAACTAAAAACATTAGCTTTGATACTACGTCTATAATTTGTCTCAGAAAAATGTAATAAATAGGCATGGGGTAAAAGTAACCCGGGTAACTACGGATATAGTCGGTGTTAGGGATGAGTGAGTTAATATTTGTAATTTATGCTGCAAAACAAGCTTTTTTACAAAACAGCATTAACTCACTCAACCCTAACACCGACTATATCCGTAGTTAACCCGGGTTACTTTTACCCCACAAAGGACGAAAAATAATCCCGAAAAAAATGAAAATAAAGCGAAACCAAAAAAAAAAAAACAATACTAATAATTTAAAAAAAACTAAACTAAAATACAAAACAAAAACAACCAAAGACAACTCATTAAGCAAAACATCAGAGAGGAAAAACCAAAACAAACACAAAAACAAAACAAAAAACAAACCAAAAAACCAAAACAAACAACCAAACAAAAATATCTTTAAAAAAGCAATAGAAGAAATACACAAAAAAAAACAAACATAAAAAAACAAAAACAAAAAACAAAACAAAGACAACAAACAAACAAGCCCTCCCATCCTCAAACCATAACATTGTCTAGAAGTATAAGTGGATTATTGTCGGTTACACATCCTGTTCACTCATAGAACCTGTATTTTGAATAGGGTTTAAGTGGGAGATCCGTCTGTGTTATACTTGAATACATCGTTTATCTATCTATCTACTCTCGTATCTATAATATTTGTTTGATGTTCACTTCTTGAACAGGGTGCTAAAATGATACAAAAGGGATTTCCCTCACTTCATAGCTACTGTTACTATTGGCTTACAACCAAATATTAATTAAAATGATTATTACAAGAGCACTAGGTAATGAGATACCCACTTAGTAGGAAACTTATAAAGCTAAACATCCTAACAGCAGTTATTGTATTATCAATATAAGAATGAAAAGATAAATAAATAAATAAGTAAATAAATAGATAAATTGATAAGTGATTCTATAATGACTTAATAAATGAATGAATGAATGAATGAATGAATAAATGCATGAATGAATGCATGAATGAATGAATGAATGAATTCACAAATTAATGATTTTAATATGGATATAAAATTAAATAAAGATAAAAATAAAAATTAATAAACAAATAAATAAACAAATAAGTTAGTAATAAATAGACAATAATTAGATAATACATGAATGAATGACTGAATGAATGAATAAACAATTGATGATAAAATATAAATAAATAAGCAAATAAATGAATAAATAATAAATATAAAGTAAATAAATAAAAAAAATATTAAATAAATAAATAGATAAATAAATAAATAAATAATAAATAAATAAATAAATAAATAAATAAATAAATAAATAAATAAATAAATAAAAAAATAATAAATAAATAAATAAATAAATAAATAAATAAATAAATAAATAAATAAATAAATAAATAAATAAGAAATAAATAAATAAATAAATAAATAAATAAATAAATAAATAAATAAATAATAAATAAAAAAAAATAAATAAATAAATAAATAAATAAATAAATAAATAAATAAATAATAAATAAATAAATAAATAATAAATAAATAATAAATAAATAAATAAATAAATAAATAAATAAATAAATAAATAAATAAATAAATAAATAAATAAATAAATGATGCTTCTCATTGTCT
>NC_088370.1:41752702-41773277 GCF_034508935.2 Berghia stephanieae | reverse complement strand
ATAATAATAATAATAATAATAATAATAATAATAATAATAATAATAATAATAATAATAATAATAATAATATAATAATAAATAATAATAATAATAATAATAATAATAATAATAATAATAATATAAATAATAATAATAATAATAATAATAATAATAATAATAATAATAATAATAATATAATAATAATAATAATAATAATAATAATAATAATAAATTGACGTCGCCAAGATCTTTGTTATTGTTCAGACAACCATTTTAATGATTAGTTTTCGATAAATCCTACGTTTCAGAATAAAAGTTAAAGGTTACACATACATAGCTTTATGTGTTGGTACTTTATAGTCTGTTGAGAGATGTTGTGAGTATTTTACCGAAACACACAGCATCTTTTTATTTTAAGCCATCGACTTTTGACACACCTTTTTGTGAAGGGATGAGTCATGATAATATTGTAGTATAGGTGTGGCTCTTTGTCTCAGTAGTATGGCTATGTGGTCTAGTGGTATGACACCTGCCGTCGATCGGAAGGTCCTGGGTTCGAGTCCTGAGCAGCGCATAGTTGGGCCCTTGTAAAATGTTCTTTACTCACGTTTTTTCTCTGTCCTCATTTGTAAAATTCGAGATTGTACACTGTTAAATATGTACACAAGTTACGCACCACAAAGAGATGAATAGATAGGTAGATAACAACGCCTCTCGGACAATCGTCATAATGTAAACAATGCCAGTGATTGGTAGATACAACAAACTATCGATGTTATATGTCTAAGTAAAATACCCACTGTTCTACCGCTTGATCAATTGGACCAACACAGAAACGTATGTGTAAACTTAAACGTTTATATTATGATCGAGAAAGTTGTGTGAGAACTGGTCACCTATAATTTGGCGGCATAAAAACAATAACAATGATCAGAGAGAGGTTGATTTCATTCACGTTACTGTTTATAAACAACCATGTTTGTCCGAGCACGTGTGAGGGTGTGCCACAAATTCCATGTTTTGATTGGTCAAAAATCTACTGGTTAATTGATCGTATTTCCAAAAATATCTCGTGGTGACAACGTAGTTCCGACTAGTGATTATGAGTTCACTTCATACTTTCTAGTTTCCGAATAAAAGCTATCCACTTTAACCTACAACGTATGTAGTTTGCATCCAATTTTGAAATTATTGCATATTATCTATCTGCATCATGTCGCAATACGCTTCAACAGTCGTGACGTCACTTCCCTCGTAATGACGCATGGTAACTTAGTAACTGGCTCTAAACTATCGGAACAATGGCGGACGCCCTTATGAAATATTTCTCCGACGACCATTACAGCGTATCCAGAGGGAAAAAAAACATTATAAATCTGATCATGTTTTGACTTTTAAACACTCTGATCACAAGACATATGAAAAGTTCTAGCCAGCATGAAGAATAAAAAGTACCCATTTTCTTTGTTGAGAACCACGATGGCCGCCGTTGCTGGGCGACGTTACATCAGACTATTGAATCCTATTACCGAAGACTTATATGAAATCTCTAGCTTTATATAGAAATGGTGATTATATTCAAAATTGTCAAATTAACAATGAATGCTGTTTATATAGGCCAAACATTGGAACATTGTCTCAATGCATGAACATTTCACACAGCATTTACATGTTTTATGAACCTATAATCTCTTAAACGATATAATACGTACACTACGGAATCTCTATCGGTTCAACGTCCGTAAAGCTGCGAAAAGAAGTCTACTTGAATCCATATCCATTAAAAAGGACGGCTATGGAATTGGAATTTCACAATCAATCCTGAGATGTAAATATTTGTGGAAATACTCTATCATAGATTGATGAATTCCTATTTGTGACCTGTCTACAATAAATATATGTATTCCTCTTTGGCATAAATACAAGCTATTTCTCAAACTTTTGAAATCAAAATATTGTTGGTTGCGCGTAATGTTCACTTTCATTTGCATTCATCAGTAATATATATATTGATAGTTAGATAATGAAGGTGTGTCTGATAGTTAAGAAATACCATTAGTTCCTTCATATTCAGATTCTATACGTACGTCATATAAGTTTCAATTAACCGAACATTAGATTTTAACAAATTCCTTCAAAATGAATAAGCGGAAAAGTCATATTTTGACACTGTAAATCATCAAATGATTTCTGATCCTTACTAGTTATCGACTTTAATATAGCTGTGATATGCGAAATCATTTCCTATTGTTAAAAAATTTATGAAAACCTATTTTTTTATTAAGACAAATTGATTCGGAGGTTCATACAAATTTTTGCAGCTATGCATTGAGGGACAGCTGAGAGAAAGAAGAAAAAGACGCGCCCGCCTCTTATTAAAAATCTGACTATAGTACTTCGAAAAAATCATAGAAAGATGGAAAGAATATGTGGAAGACCTTTTTAAAGACAATAGACCAGACAACCCAATCACAGACTTCTTTCAAGGGCCAGCAATCATCAAATCTGAAATTAAAGAGGCCTTGAAGCAAATGAGCAAAGGAAAAGCCATTGGTGTGGACAACATCTCAACAGAAGCCCTACAAGCACTGGGAAACTTTGGTGAAGAACAACTCACAGACCTGTGCAATGATATGTACAGCTCAGCGTACATCCAAGAAGACTTGAAAACATCTGTCTTTATAGTACTACCGAAGAAATCAAAAGCCACAGAGTGTTCAGATCACCAAACCATCAGTATTATGTGCCATACCCTAAAACTCCTTCTAATCATTATTCTCAGAAGAATATCTGACAAGATCAACAGAAATGTCGGCCCAGAACAGGCAGGATTTAAGAAAATCAGTGGTACTCGAGAGAGCATTTTCAATCTTCGAATGCTCATAGAAAAGTATATAGATACTCAAAAAGATATATGTGCCTGTTTCATTAATTATTCAAAAGCCCTTGACACCGTTAAACACAAGGAGTTGATAGAAAGTCTCAGAACCACCGACAGGATATGAAGTGAATAGAAAAGTGCCAGAAGACAATAGAGAATAAAAATTTTTCGCGGCGGTGGTGGGGTTCGAACCTGCGACCTTATTGGTACGACAACTCCGCCTGGCAGGTGAGAGCGTGGCTCTACCGTGTGAGCTATCCACGAACACAAAAATATTCGTTTCAAACCCAAAGTCATTACTAGATCCCTCTCTCACCCACTTCTTGAGACCGCCGATTCGTTCGTACACCACCATCGCGAATAATTTTGACCAGCAGTTAAGCTTAATAGCCAATATTCTCAACACAAACATATAACATAGAAACGATTGAGACATTGAGTATGCTCCGGTGTATGGGGTGAATTTTTAATTCAGAAAAGTGAGTGGAGCAGGCACTTATGTTGGTAACAACAAGATATGAAGTGAATAGAAAAGTGCCAGAAGACAATAGAGAATAAAAATTTTTCGCGGCGGTGGTGGGGTTCGAACCTGCGACCTTATTGGTACGACAACTCCGCCTGGCAGGTGAGAGCGTGGCTCTACCGTGTGAGCTATCCACGAACATAAAAATATTCGTTTCAAACCCAAAGTCATTACTAGATCCCTCTCTCACCCACTTCTTGAGACCGCCGATTCGTTCGTACACCACCATCGCGAATAATTTTGACCAGCAGTTAAGCTTAATAGCCAATATTCTCAACACAAACATATAACATAGAAACGATTGAGACATTGAGTATGCTCCGGTGTATGGGGTGAATTTTTAATTCAGAAAAGTGAGTGGAGCAGGCACTTATGTTGGTAACAACAAGATATGAAGTGAATAGAAAAGTGCCAGAAGACAATAGAGAATAAAAATTTTTCGCGGCGGTGGTGGGGTTCGAACCTGCGACCTTATTGGTACGACAACTCCGCCTGGCAGGTGAGAGCGTGGCTCTACCGTGTGAGCTATCCACGAACACAAAAATATTCGTTTCAAACCCAAAGTCATTACTAGATCCCTCTCTCACCCACTTCTTGAGACCGCCGATTCGTTCGTACACCACCATCGCGAATAATTTTGACCAGCAGTTAAGCTTAATAGCCAATATTCTCAACACAAACATATAACATAGAAACGATTGAGACATTGAGTATGCTCCGGTGTATGGGGTGAATTTTTAATTCAGAAAAGTGAATCGGCGATCTCAAGAAGTGGGTGAGAGAGGGATCTAGAAATGACTTTGGGTTTGAAACGAATATTTTTGTGTTCGTGGATAGCTCACACGGTAGAGCCACGCTCTCACCTGCCAGGCGGAGTTGTCGTACCAATAAGGTTGCAGGTTCGAACCCCACCACCGCCGCGAAAAATTTTTATTCTCTATTGTCTTCTGGCACTTTTCTATTCACTTCATATCTTGTTGTTACCAACATAAGTGCCTGCTCCACTCACTTTTCTGAATTAAAAATTCACCCCATACACCGGAGCATACTCAATGTCTCAATCGTTTCTATGTTATATGTTTGTGTTGAGAATATTGGCTATTAAGCTTAACTGCTGGTCAAAATTATTCGCGATGGTGGTGTACGAACGAATCGGCGGTCTCAAGAAGTGGGTGAGAGAGGGATCTAGTAATGACTTTGGGTTTGAAACGAATATTTTTGTGTTCGTGGATAGCTCACACGGTAGAGCCACGCTCTCACCTGCCAGGCGGAGTTGTCGTACCAATAAGGTCGCAGGTTCGAACCCCACCACCGCCGCGAAAAATTTTTATTCTCTATTGTCTTCTGGCACTTTTCTATTCACTTCATATCTTGTTGTTACCAACATAAGTGCCTGCTCCACTCACTTTTCTGAATTAAAAATTCACCCCATACACCGGAGCATACTCAATGTCTCAATCGTTTCTATGTTATATGTTTGTGTTGAGAATATTGGCTATTAAGCTTAACTGCTGGTCAAAATTATTCGCGATGGTGGTGTACGAACGAATCGGCGGTCTCAAGAAGTGGGTGAGAGAGGGATCTAGTAATGACTTTGGGTTTGAAACGAATATTTTTGTGTTCGTGGATAGCTCACACGGTAGAGCCACGCTCTCACCTGCCAGGCGGAGTTGTCGTACCAATAAGGTCGCAGGTTCGAACCCCACCACTGCCGCGAAAAAATTTTTATTCTCTATTGTCTTCTGGCACTTTTCTATTCACTTCATATCTTGTTGTTACCAACATAAGTGCCTGCTCCACTCACTTTTCTGAATTAAAAATTCACCCCATACACCGGAGCATACTCAATGTCTCAATCGTTTCTATGTTATATGTTTGTGTTGAGAATATTGGCTATTAAGCTTAACTGCTGGTCAAAATTATTCGCGATGGTGGTGTACGAACGAATCGGCGGTCTCAAGAAGTGGGTGAGAGAGGGATCTAGTAATGACTTTGGGTTTGAAACGAATATTTTTGTGTTCGTGGATAGCTCACACGGTAGAGCCACGCTCTCACCTGCCAGGCGGAGTTGTCGTACCAATAAGGTCGCAGGTTCGAACCCCACCACCGCCGCGAAAAATTTTTATTCTCTATTGTCTTCTGGCACTTTTCTATTCACTTCATATCTTGTTGTTACCAACATAAGTGCCTGCTCCACTCACTTTTCTGAATTAAAAATTCACCCCATACACCGGAGCATACTCAATGTCTCAATCGTTTCTATGTTATATGTTTGTGTTGAGAATATTGGCTATTAAGCTTAACTGCTGGTCAAAATTATTCGCGATGGTGGTGTACGAACGAATCGGCGGTCTCAAGAAGTGGGTGAGAGAGGGATCTAGTAATGACTTTGGGTTTGAAACGAATATTTTTGTGTTCGTGGATAGCTCACACGGTAGAGCCACGCTCTCACCTGCCAGGCGGAGTTGTCGTACCAATAAGGTCGCAGGTTCGAACCCCACCACCGCCGCGAAAAATTTTTATTCTCTATTGTCTTCTGGCACTTTTCTATTCACTTCATATCTTGTTAGAACCACCGACATAGATGATAACGACATTGCTGTAATATCAAACCTGTACTGGCAACAGGTAACAAAATTCAGAATCAACAACGATATTTCTGAGCCCCTAACCATTCAAAGAGGAGTACGTCAAGGATGTATATTATCCCCAGCATTATTCAACCTATACACAGACATAATATTCAGGAACGTGGAACACCTGCCTGGTCTTAATGTCGGGGGAGTGATTAATAATCTCCGCTATGCTGATGATACAGTGCTTATAGCAGAAACTGAACAAGATCTACAAGCCATTGTAGATATAGTCAAAACTGAAAGTGAAAAGTTTGGCCTGCTCATGAATGTGAAAAAAACAAAGACAATGCTATTTAGCAAGAGAAAAAACAATGGGAAAATATCAATTGAAATAGATGGAAAGATCATAGAGCAAGTAAAGTCATTCCAATATCTAGGAGCATTATTGACAGAAGATGGAAAATGCGATGCAGAAATCATCAGACGAATTGCATTGGCCAAGAGTAAATTTTCAAAAATGCATTCCCTAATCACATCCCAAGACCTATCAATTACCACACAAACACGTCTGGCAAAATGCTACATTTGGTCAACACTTCTTTATGGATGTGAAACATGATCTCTGACAAAAACACTAGAAAAGAAACTCAGAGCATTTGAGATGTGGACCTATAGAAGAATTGCAAAGGTATCCTGGAAGGAAAAGAAAACAAATCATCAAGTACTCCAAACTTTAGGAATAACATCAACAACGATCATTTCAAGTATTAGAAAGAGGATAACCCGATATTTCGGCCACATCAGAAGGCATGACTCACTACAGAAGACCATTGCAGAGGGAAAGATAGAAGGCAAGCGTGGTCGAGGACAAAGAAGGACAATCTGGCTTGGAAATGTCGCAGCGTACGTAGGAAGCCCCATAAATAAATGTGCGAAACTCGCAGATGAGAGAGAGAGAGCTGGCGAACCATGATCTCCAACGTCGTGTCCGACATGGAACATCGGTAAAGGTAAAGGTAAAGTACTTCGAAATATTAGTTACATACACTCTCCCAAGGATTTAGGAACCAAAAGAGTAGATAGTTTGATGTCACGACTTTTCATTCTTATTAAAACATAAAAGGTCAAGGTCACACACAGTTTTGTGTGTTTGTAAGCGACATCCGGCTGGCGGATGTTATGAGTACTTTTTTTTAAATTTTATTTTTAAGAGTTTTACGGCGCTAGCAACACAATAAGGTCATATCAGCGCCAGTAAAAAGGAAGAAAATATGATAGTAAAAAGTTCTAGAATTACAATTAAAGCATCCAAGAATAAGGCAGACAAAGGGGAATTGGTTCAAATAGGGAACATATGTAGATTCCAAGAGCACACTATCAGTGTACTTAGTTTGAGATCACCTAAAAGTCTCATCCAGACACAAGCACAGGTCCCTACAAAGATTAATACACTCAAATGTTTTACAAATCATATAATATAGTATAAAGAAAACATAATACAGTGCATAACAGAGAGATTATTTACAAGGAAAAAAACATAATCTCCCAAAACTAACTTTACACTTGACTGTTTCCCTCTTAGCCAGGGCATCTGGCCAGGACCAGGACAAAACCAAGTAATCTCATTCCAAGACAAAGACAGAAAGCAAGTTGGAAAACAGATATGGGGGATAGAAGACGCAGTAAGTACCTCCCTGCCTACTATGGTAGGTCAGGAATTGTGAGTGTTTATCATAGCATCAATAAAAACGTAGTATTTCACAGCCATTATTATCAGAGCCTATGAATGTGCGGCTATGTGGTCTTGTAGTATGACACTCGCTTTCTGATCGGAAGGTCATAGGTTCGAGCCTCTCTCGGTGCATAGTTGAATCCTTGGAAAAGACTCTTTACTCACATTCTCTCACCGTCCTCATGTGTAAAATGAACACCTGGCCGTCAACAGCGTTGTCTCTGTCGGAAAAATTGTAATATCACAATGTCTCGTTCTACATGTAACGTGTTGCTGTTCGCCATTGATCCTTTGTAGAGCGCTTTGAGCACATTTAGTGGATATTGCACTACATAAAAGCTCTAATTTTTTAAAAAATGAAGCCGGCATTGATCCCGTTTTCTAAAGCGTGAAAGGGACAACAGCAATTACTTGCTACCCTTTAGATAGCACGCTAGTCTATCGCAAAGTACTTTCAAACAATCTGATTGACCCAGCTTCCCAATTAGTGACGGGTGGACAAGGGGTTAGAAAAAAATGGAATTCACTAGGGATCGAACACGGTCCCTTTGCATGTGAAGCGAGCACACTACCGAGCTATCGGGACCCCTATAAAGGTATAAATTTGCACATTTTGTTTTATGCGTTGGTTTGATTAATCTGATGGACAGACCTGTTCTGTATTCAACTCAAACGCATACCCTGAAAGGCTAAAAGAGCAGCGCAACACGTTGATTATATTTTAAAGAAGTGTTTGGTGATGCTCCTTGAATGTTTAGGGCATTAGCAATTTCATCAAAGGCAGCGGTGGATCGTCCTCTGACTAGATGTGTTTAACTCTCTCCTTGCCAGCTATTTTTAGAATTTACCCCGAAAATTCACTCCCACCCAACACAAGAATAGACTTTTCTTACTCAAACAAAAAAGTAACAAGTGAGCTCTACAACACAGTGTTTAGTATTTATGGCTGTAATTAAAGCATTTCTTTTAAATGTTTTGATGTATTGTAGAAATCAGAATGAGAAAATTGTCGGTTGCATCGTAACGAATGTGACAATTTTCCTATGGTTGGTAAGGAGAGGGTTAAAGTAGCAGCGTTGCACATTGATAAGAATTGAGAGACTTGTTTGTCTGTTTGTTTGTTTTTAAGGGTTTAACCGCGCTTGCAACACATTTAGGTCATATTATCAGCGCCAGTAAAAAGGAGGATAATAGTACAGAAAAGCATTCTAGATAAACAATTAAAAGGACTTGAGGAAAAAGTAAGACAAGGAGAAAAGGATCAAATAAGGAACAGATGAAGGTTACAAGAGCACACTATCAGTGTAATTAATTTGAGATCACCTAAAAGTCTCAATCAGGTACCACCACAAGTCCCCACTAAGAGGAATACACTCAAATGTTTACAAATCCTATGTTAAGAAGGGGACAAATGACAGTAAATAACAAAGAGATGATATAAAAGGAAAAATATATCATCTCCCAAAACTATAACTATACCTTCAACTGTTTCCCTACCAGCAAGGACTCTGGCCAGGGTCAGAACAAAAATAAATAATCTCATTCCAAGACAAAGACAGAAAGCAAGTTGGAAACCAGATATATGGTGACAGAAGACACAGTAAGTGCCTCCTAGCCCACTATGGGAGGCCAGGAACCCCACCCAGAGAGAACTGTTTGATAACATACCTGGGATGCAAACGACATTAGCAATAAGATCAAAGGCAGCGATGGACATAATGAAGATCCTTGTGGGAGTCCGCTGGAATTTGGATTTGTAGACCATCAGCACCAGGATGTTCCCGATAATTCCCACAAAAGCTATAAGTATAAGGAAGGACACAGCCGGAATAAACTCTTTAAATTCTTCATTCTGGAGTTGTTCTAAGTATTCTAGGATATCTTGTTTGGTCATGTTGGTAGTTAAATAATTCTTAGTGATGTCTTCGCTTCTTTGAGGTGTAGAGGTGGCGGAGTAAAGGTCAAAGGTTGATGTGGGAGCAAAGGAGATGACATTGGGGTCAGAGGTTATCACACCAGCTGTATCAATGTTGGTGTTTAAATTTTGAACTCCTGGAACCGTTGGCGAGGAGTCCGAATTTGGAGAGAAAGTGGCGTTACCAATAGAATCCATCTTGTATCTAATTATATATTTATGTAACGAGAGGATGTTCAAAGAGTGTCTTTTTGCGTGTAAAGTTGAAGACGATAAATTGTTCTTTAAGTCAAGATTGTTGTGGTGTTGAAGTTGTGTTCAGGCGTTACATAAATTATCTCTTTCCCTTCATATTATAATGACCGCATTCTTAGGTGACCGTTATATTATTATTGTGCCAAAAGGCAGCGTCCATTAGAGAAAATGATTCCAGATGTTCATCTTGTTTTGTTTTTGTTTTTGGTTGTTGTTTTTTTAAATATCTATGTATCTATCCCATTAATTATTGCCACAACGGTATTTGGTACAACACAAAACAAAGAAATGTATCGTCTATCTTCATTCAGTGTTGAAGATGAGGCAGTATGGATTGGATTCAATTAGATTGGGATTGGATACAACTATTGTCATAAACATCTCACACGATCCTCGTTAAATTATAACACTGTCCACATGTTTGATGGAAACTACAACGAAACATAAAGAAATAAAAGCTACTTAAATCAATCAATAAATTCCCATTTCATAGAACTACAATGAAACCGAATTTAGACGTCGTAAAATCCATGGAACTTCCACCAACCCACCTGCCAGCGAGAGCTGATGCAACTACTATTGTAATAAACAGGTCATAAAATTATCATCATTTTTGATCATTAAAGTTTGATGGAAAATACCACGAAATACAAAAAAAAATAATTAATTAACAAAAAAAACAACAAGAAAAAAACAGAGAGAGAGAGAGAGAGAGAGAGAAAGGGAGAGGGATAGGGAGAGGGAGAGGGAGAGAGGGAGGGAGAGAGAGAGAGAGAGAGAGAGAGAGAGAGAAAACCCCAACAAAATACAAGAAAACAAAACAAAAACAAACAAAAACAAAAACAAAAAAAAAGGAAAAGCAAAACAAAACAAAAAATTTCAACAACAAAAAAAGGACCTACTTAGATTAATCAATCAATAAATTCAATTCACCATCATAAAACTAAATTTATAAAAGAAAACAAAACAAAATAAATTCTATAATCCACAAATTTTCGAACCGCCGCCTGTTTTATAGACGTTAAATGAGAACATACAAAGCCAGATAATAATAATATACTCATTGAAAAAACGAAAACAATAAACGGTGATTAATAATAACAGGTCTTAATCGCCACTCCCAGTTTATTTTTAAAGGATTGATATGTGACTCGTCGCCCTTAAACGGTATTATGTCAAGGTAACCCAAGTACGAATAGTAGACCTGCCTTCCTGGACGTGAAGAAATTCGTCGTTTTCAGGGGTTAGATTACTAAATTTAATTTTTCTTAAATTGAGCTTTTATATAGCGCAATATCCACTAAATGTGCTCAAAGCGCTTTACAAGAGGTCCCTGGTCAACAGCAACATTTAACATGTAAGACGGGACATAACGACAATTAGGCGATATTACAATTTTTCGACAAAGACAACGCTGTTAAAGGCCAGGTACTCATTTTCCACCTGAGTACGGTGAGAGAATGTGAGTAAAGAGTCCTTTCCAAAGACTCAACTATGTGCCGAGCGCGAGGCTCGAACCCAGGACCTTCCGATCCGAAAGCGAGTGTCATACCACTAGACCATATAGCCGCATACTAGAACTACTAGAAAAAAAATTACCAATTTGTCAATATAAACATTTTTTTTAAATGCCTTTCCGCCAAAACATCATCAGATATCCTACATGTTAAGTGTTGCTGTTGGCCAGGGACCCTTTGTAAAGCGCTTTGAGCACGTCTAGTGGGCATTGCCCTGTTTAAAAGCTCAATTTTAAAAGAACATTTGCATTTAACTCCCTTATAGACTACCTACGGCAACAACAAAAATTTTAAAAGAAGTTTCACTGAATCAAAGATCTTTATATTCATAATTGTTGATTTGGAGCTAAAAAATATGTAGTTTTACGAAATATTCGTAGTAGCAGGCAGTCTTAAATAGTAATTTTATTGTTATAATGACCGGAAATAGGTGAGTTTAGTTGTGTCACTTTGACCAGTTACCAGACTTGATCTAGAAAACCGCTTATTTAAAATTTGGCCAGAAATTCGTCGTTTTCAGGAATTTTAACATGTTAGACATTAGAACTACTAGAAAAATGCTTTGTCTTGAAGTTTATGTTGCTTTTCCAGATTCTATTTAGTCTTGCCATTGCTGCAGTTGCCATGCCCAGTCTAGCTTTTATTTCCGACGTGCTTGTTCGTCATCAGTGAGCAGCCAAGGTATTTGAAGGATGTTACCTCTTGAAGAGTTTCACCATTCACGACAATTTGTGTTCTAGTATTGTCTTGGCTGCTCACTAGGATTTGGGATTTGGAAGTGTTGATCTCCATGCCATATCTTGATGCCGCTTGGTGTAAATGGTCAGTAAGTTCTTGCAGCTTATGTTCACTGTGGGCAATAAGGTCTATATCATCTGCAAACCGCAGGTTGCATAATTGTCTGCCACTATAGAGACTGTAGGTTGGTGATACTGTAATGCTTCTTGCATTGCCTGTTCAAGAATTAAATTGAATAAGGTTGGGGACAGTATGCAACCCTGTCTGACACCAACAGATGTTTTAAAAAGTGTCCCAGTTGGTTATCACACAAGACAGCACTAGAAGCTTGTTCATACAAAGCTTCCATTGTTTGGATGAGTCCTTCATCAAAGTCGAAGTTTCATAGAATGTTCCAAAGGCCATCGTGCCACACTCTGTCAAATGCCTTTTTGAAATCAATGAAATTATGATATAAAACTCTTTGGTGTTGGAGACATTTTTCAGTGACGATGCGGCAATTGAAATAGGACCTTTCATTGTTTGTTTTTTTTCATTTGATTTTTTAAATGAGAATGACTTAGATTTATTTTTTTAAATCTTTTTCTTTTGTTGGTTTGATTGATTTATTTATTTATTTACTTACTTTTTTCAATGCAAGAAAAAAGATTTATTTGCCACCATTACAAACAGAAAGCAACACCACGTTTCACGGTATGTAGTGGGTAAAAATGCAATTTTCATCGTTTCAGTCATCCTGACATAATTAATACCATTTAAAGACGGCTAGTCGCATTTAGTTTTCCGTCCCCCATTGAGTGGGCAGGGAGTCACTTACTGTGTCTTCTATCGATGTGATAACCTCTGACCCCAGTGTCATCTCCTTTGCTCCCACATCATTTTAACATATTATTTATGATTTGTAAACATTTGAGTGTGTTCCTCTTAGTGGGGGCCTGTGTTTGTGTCTGGATGAGAATTTTAGGTGATCTCAAACTAAGTATTTTGATAGTGTGCTCTTGGAATCTTCATCTGTTTCTTATTTGAACCTAATCCCCTTTGTCTTACCTTTTATTGAGTGCTTTAGTTGTAATTCTATAACTTATTACTATCCCAGTTTCCCCTTTTTTACTGGCGCTGCATGATATGGCCTTAATGTGTTGCAAACCCATAAAAGCCTTTTTTAAAAAGTTTTCTGCCCCTTTGTGTTTTCCCACTCTGTCTATTTTCCCTGGGAGAACATTTCTCATGGAGCGCAGAAGAGAATAATGATAGCAGTGATGTGACTCGCACTTCAATGGACCGCAAATCGCATCGCTGTCAGTGCTCTCCTGGTTAATGAATGCAAGGACGGCGGAGAGAGAGAGGATTGTTTGACTGTTGACATTAGAGAGAACCAGACAGAAGAGCCTTCGGTAGAGAATGTTTTATGTGAAAGAGATTTCTTATGTAATGACATGACAGTTAGACGTTTTAATAAGGACAAAAAAGTAAATGGCTATGGACTGAAATTACTCCAATTATGTTACACATGTGACCTTGCAATATTAAATGGGAGAACAGGGGAGGATAAAATGAAGGGATGCACAACGTTTGGCAATAAAAAAGGGGAGAGTACAATCGACTATGTTATTTGTAATAAGCGGGTTATAGGAAATGTGTGTGGTTTTAACGTCCATGAAACAAATGAAATGTCAGATCATAAGATAATATCGTTTAGTTTGAAATTAAATAATAGTGAGCATAGACGGGAGGTAAGTGGCGGTTTAGATGGGGTTATGTTGACAAAGTGGAAAGAGGATAAGAAGGAGAATTACGTTACATTATTAAATACAGAAGTGTGTCATAATAAAGTGAGAAATCTAATATATTTGGTACAAACTAACACAGATCCAGAGGTATTAGAGGGTAATATAGTCGAGTTAACAGATATTTTAACAGAAGAAGGGATAGATCATGTAGTTAGGATAGCGGGGAGATGGGATAAACAAAAGAAAGGGAGAAGAAAGAAATCACCATGGTATAGCGAAGCTTGTCAGATCCAACGCAAAGTATCCACTGAGCGAGCACAAAAGTTTATAGAGACAGGGACAGGGGAAAACAGGACATTGATGTGTAAGGAAAGGAATAAATACAGGAAGGTATGTAGGAATAACAAAAGAAATTACAGTCGCAAAAAAGCGCAGCATTTATTGGATTTAAGTAAGCATGAACCCCAGAACTTTTGGAAGGAAATAATAAAAAAATCAGTATCACGAAGAGAGCTGCCAGACATAAACTTCTACGACCATTTTAAAACTTTAGCTAATAAAGAATCAGGGTTGGGAGATGGGTAGGGCGGAGATTGGCAGAAGTAGAAAAGGATGTGGGAAGGAATATTATAGATATAGACATTTTAGATAAGCCAATCGAGATGAGGGAACTACACAAATCAATTAAGGCTCTTAAACGCGGCAAAGCTACTGGAGTGGATAATATGTTAAATGATTTTATTATTGATGCAACTTCAGAAATCAAATTACTGATTTTATCGATTTTCAATAAGATACTAGAATTGGAATATTTCCCCTTGATATGGAGTCAGGGTAGAATTGTGCCGATTTTTAAAAAGGGAGATGAAAGAGATGTGAACAATTATAGAGGGATAACAATAATGAGTTGTATAGGAAAACTGTTTACAAGAGTGATGAATGAAAGAGTAAATGTATGGGTGGAGGGAGAGAATGTGTTAAACGAGGTTCAATATGGATTTAGAAAGGGAAGGAGCACAGCAGATTGCCATTTTATTTTACACTGACTTATAGAGATATTGTTATTTAAAGGGAAGAAGCTACATTGTGCGTTTATCGACTATGAAAAACCATATGACCTTATTGACAGATCCGCATTATTTACAAAATTGATCAAATCCGGTGTGAGCTCAAAATTTTCAAGCTATTTAGAAACATGTATTCAAAGGTTGAGCTGGCCACAGGAGGTAAAGGTCAACAACAATTTGTTTAAATCAAACAGCGGATTATTACAGGGTGAAAGCACTTCGCCACTTTTGTTTTCGCTGTTTGTTAATGATCTTGAAAGTAAATTAAGTGACGATTCCATATTATTACAAATACAGGATATTACAATTAAATTGCTCATGTTTGCAGATGATATGGCAATAATCAGTGAAACAAAAGAGGGTTTGCAGAACGATTTAGACTCTTTACAAGAATATTGTATGCAATGAGTAATTAAGGTAAATATCAGTAAAACAAAAATCGTAGTATTTAAAAAGGGAGGAAAAACTGGGCAACAAGACAAATGGTCATATCAGGGTAAAAGTATTGAAGTAATCTCGTCATTCAAGTATCTAGGCTGTCATTTTAGCGCATCGGGATCTCTTACAAAATGTACACAAGAAGTAACAAACTCAGCCAGGAGAGCACTATTTTCACTAAGAAAGTATTTTAACACTAACACAGAAATTTTATCACAGATGCAAATGAAACTGTTCAATAGTACTATCTTACCAATACTGAATTATGGGGCAGAAATATGGGTTTAAGAAGAACTGATCCAATTGAAAGATTTCACCTCGGTTTTCTTAAATCCATTCTATGTATTAAGCACAGCACACCAAACTGTTTTGTTTATGGGGAATTGGGGGCGTATCCTTTGCATATTGAAAGAAAAATGAAAGTTATTAAGTATTGGTTGAAACGTATTCGCCCAGGAAGTAATGATTGCTCATTCACTCATGCAGTATACAAAGAACTTGTGCAATTGAATATTAATGAACCAAACACAACAACTTGGGTAAGCCTGGTGAAGCAGTTGCTGGATAGGAGTGGAATGGGCCATTATTGGGTTGAACAAAATGTGAAAAATGAAAATTACTTTTTAGCGGTTTTAAAACAAAGCTTGAATGACATGTTTTTAGAAGAGTGGCACGCTGAGATGTCGATGACGACGTCTGGACGGCTGTATAAACACATTAAAGACACCTTTGAGTTAGAACCATATATGAAACTGTGTAATAATTCTTACAGAGTTGGCATCTCAAAAATCAAATTGAGTTCTCATTTGTTTTATATAGAAAGGGGTAGATGGGGCACAAGAAAAGTAGATAGAAATGATCGTAAATGTCCTACTTGTGACGTAATAGAAGACGAATACCATTGTCTAATTGAATGTTCGAGGTATACGCATGAGAGAAGAAATTGCCTGCCGGAAAAACTGAAAAATAGACCAAGTATGATTAAATTTATCAATTTTTTGAAATGCAGAGACAGTAGACAGCAAGGTGATTTAGGTAGACTTTGCTTTAAGGTACAGATCAAACACAAGAAATATTTACAAGTATACTTGTGGTTTCCACGACAAGGAAAACTTATCAAAATTGATGATAGAGGGAATTATGCGATTGTTTGTTTGTTTTCATTTGTTTTTGTCTTTTTCGTAACTGCAGTTCTGATACTAAGATGTGGTATATTATACAAAATATGACATGTTATACACATATATATATATATATATATATATATATATATATATATATATATATAAGTATGTGTGTGTGTGTGTGTGTATTTGTGTGAGAAAGTGGGGTGGGGGGGGGGGCGGGGAATTAGGCATTGATATTAAAATATTGTATTATAGTTTACCATGATAAAGATTAGTTGCGATTGTGCAATTGGCTTATTGTTATTATTATTATTACTATTATTATTATTATTATTATTATTATTATTATTATTATTATTATTATTATTATTATTATTATTATTATTATTATTATTATTATTATTATTATTATCATTATTATTGTTGCTGTTGTTGTTGTTGTTGTTGTTATTATCAGCATTATATATCATAACCAGTATTATTATCTTATCTTATTTTGTTTAAGCTGAATAAGAGTTGTTCTTTGAATACGTTATTTAATGATAGCACATAAAACATATCTCAAATAGCTTGTACGAGTATTATCTTTTGAACGTAATGAACATATATCGTATGGCAATGTAAAATCCAAAATAACTTGTATAAACTATAAACTATTTAATATACATTTATATATATATATATATATATAATATATATATATATATATATATATATATAATATATATATATATATATATATATATATATATATATTATATTAAAACTTCGCCTTTAGAGTACTTAAACAAAATTGATGGCATTACGTTATTTAATTTATAAATTATCTTTCAGAGACGTAACGATTCTTCTGTATTTGATACTAGATAGAGTAATGAAAACTAAACGCTCGTTATGATATGACATATCCTTGAGTTCGAGACACATTTCTGTCGCTCGTCTTTGATACTGGACTTCAGACACTGCTCACGAACATAGGAATATGTTTTATGATACCTTTAAAGAAACAATAGAGACATGTTTTTGGCCAAATAGATAAAAGAAGTGTAAATGAGTCCCAACGTGCGAGCGCCTTTAGTCCTAAAATACATTGATATCCAACCAAGACTTTCAATTGTGAGAAGCCTCTCATGATGTGAGTCAAAATAAAATATCAATACATTGGCCATCACCAATCATGCTATAAGAATAATGGACAGGATATCACTTGCTGTGTTTTTGTCCCCTTATATGTTGTCCGAATAACCTGTTATCTCTGTCTCGGAATTAGATTAATTGATTTTTCCTGACACTGGTCGGAGTCATTGGCTACGGGGAAACAGTCAGATGTGTAGTATTAGTTTTAGCAGTATATGTTTATTATTAATTTTTATGTCTTCCATTGTAAAATAATCTCTCAATAACGAATTGTAATACTTTTATTTTTTTATTTTTTTTTATTTATTTTTTTTTTAATATATTTTTTAAATTTATTTTTTTTATTTCATATATATATATATATATATATATATATATATATATATATATATATATATATATATATATATATATATATATGTATATATATATATATATATATATATATATTATATATATATATTCTTGGTTCTTCTGTTTTGATATGATTTGTAAAAGAAGTGTTGTATTTCACTTGTTAGGACCCTTTGCTTGTATCTTTGACTTCTAAGCGATTTCAATCTAAGTACACCGAGGGGTGCTCTTGGTGCCCTATCCGCACCTTTTACCTTTGCCTTATTTATCCGCAGGTGCCTTTGAGAAAAGTATACTTTTAGACTACCTTATACATTTTCTGTTCTTTCAATGCGTCACAAACGCCGTAAAATTCTTAAAAACAAAGAAACCAACCCTTGACATGGAATAATTGAAGTACACAAGCTTGTTTCGCTCTAGACTATATCAGTACGAAAATTACTTAAATATTTGTGATATTCTAAAAGATTCAATTATTTGGCTTTGGGAATTAATTCTGTAATACTACCAAACAATACGTTAAACTGTCTGTAACTTCTAGGCAATGCTCGCAAAATCCCATTCTTCTAGAACTTTAATCAACGATAAAAATGTGTTAAATAAGTGGTGGGCTATATATATAGATCACCCAGACCAAAGCATTTTGGAGCACCTAGTATTACTAAAAGTCAATAACTTTATAATCCAAAATAGAATTACCATGATATAATCCATATCTTCTTAATTGTCACGAATGGGATATAAGCGTGGTCCTCATTTACAAATACAATACTAGATATTATTGCTGCGGCGCTTCTGTTATTTTTACAATTATTATTATTATTATTATTATTATTATTATTATTATTATTATTATTATTATTATTATTATTATTATTATCATTATTATTATACTACTACTACTACTACTACTACTACTACTACTACTACTACTACTACTACTACTACTACTACTACTACTACTACTACTACTATTGTAAGTATTGGTGGTATTACAATGTTGTATTTTTATGATTATGTATGGTATTATTTTATGCTTTGGTTTCATTTACCTTTTTTTCTCACTTTCATGTCTGTTGTCATCATATTGTATGGATTATTGATTAAAATCAAAATGATTTTTGTTTGTCTTACTGTGACTATGGAACTGATACTTATCATAGCAGACCTGCCTACTTGAAAGAGGAAAATGTAATAAGTAGTTTTCAGGGTAAATAACATCGTAGACATTTTAACTACCCTTAAAAATCACCAGTTTGTCCTTATAATGCGTGGGGAAAAATATTTTAACTCTATGTGATAGCCCTGGTACCAGAACTTCGTTTTCAAGAAATGACATTTAATTAAAAACCTTTATTATATCCAGCTCGGGATTTAGCCGTAGTACTACGGGAATTTTCGTGGTAGTGAGGAGGTCTGTTGTGATGGGTATCAATATTTTATTTTTATTTTTTATTTTTTTTTAAATGAGAAGAACTGATTGGAAATGTAAAAGTGATGGTGATAGTGGTAGTGATAATGGTAATGGTGGTGGTGGTAACGGTGATGATTGGGGTGTAGTGATGATGGTAATATTATTATTGTTATTATTATTGATATTCTTCTTCTTCTTCTTCTTCTTCATCTTCTTCTTCTTCTTCTTCTTCTTCTTCTTCTTCTTCTTCTTCTTCTTCTTCTTCTTCTTCTTCTTCTTCTTCTTCTTCTTCTTCTTCTTCTTCTTCTTTTATTATTATTATTATTATTATTTTATTATTATTATTATTATTATTATTATTATTATTATTATTATTATTATTTATTATTATTATTATTATTATTATTATTATTATTATTATTATTGTTATTATTATTATTATTGTTATTATTATTATTATTATTATTATTATTATTATTATTATTATTATTATTATTATTATTATTATTATTATTTATTATTATTATTATTATTATTATTATTATTATTATTATTATTATTATTATATATTATTATTATTGTTATTATTATTATTATCATTATTGAACGTCTGATGGTATTACGATTGTTGTCTTTTTGTGTGGTGTATCAGTTTATTTTTTGGTTCCATTTACCTATTTTTTCTTTTTCCTTTTTTTTCCACTTTCATGTATGTTGGCATCAAGTTGTTGATTTATTGGCGAAAGCCTAAGATTGAATAAACTTTGAAACCTGAAGGCAATTGTCAACGAAATCGTATGGGAAACAACTCTTCCATTTCATAGATATATATATATCTTCAGTGTTCAATTATTATTGAATTGCTTCCCTTGATATCCACCCATAAAATTGAAATGACAGTTCTGACCGACAAGTAATTATTTGCAGGTTTCATCGCCAAAATTGTTACGGGCTCATTCTTGTAAGCTTTTTTCATATATAGAGCAATATCCACTAAACGTGCTCAAAGAGCTTTGCAAGGGGTCTCATGCCAACAGCAACAATTAACATGACACCTGTTACGCGATTATTACAATCTTTTTTCCGACAGTTACAAAATTGTTAACGGTCAGGCACCCATTTTACACCTGAGTAAGGTGAGAAAATGGGAGTAAAGCGCCTTTTTCCCAGGACTCAACTTCCATCCGTTTCG
>NC_088370.1:41740202-41747702 GCF_034508935.2 Berghia stephanieae | reverse complement strand
CGTTCTCGCTCTTACTGTCATCATCTTGGTCATCGTCTTTCATGCTTCGTCTTCCCTTTCTCAGCTTCTCCATCAGAGCCTCGCGGATTTTTCTCTGCTTCTGAAGCAAGCTGTTCTCCCTGGACACTTTCCTCGAACGAGACATCTTTTTAGTAGGAGTTCCTGGTGTGTCATTTTCCTCCGTGTTTGCGTTGTCATCTTCGTAAACACAATACGTGATGTCTATCCATTGCAGTCTAGAAGCGGGGCTTTTATTATTATGACTGGCAGGCTCGTCGTTCTCAGAAGTTTCCTTTGCCTCCGCTGCGGAAGAATTGGAAGAACTCATTGATTCATGCTTTGAACCAATTTCATCTTTTTCAAATTTAGACTCCTGATTAATGCTTGTTTCAACTATCCTGATATTTGATTCATCTGCATTTTCATCATCCTCAATTCCCCCCTTAACAATTTCATTTGGGTTGGTATTTTTTACACATTCTTTCTTGTGAGTATCCGATGTAGACCCCTCGTCATTTTGCTTTATTTTATTTAGTTTTTTGGTCAATGCAGGGACCATTGGAAAATTAACATTTTTGGCACCGCGGACAATTTTCGCAGAACTAGCAGTGTCTTCTTTGGCGCTCGAAGGAGTTCCTTTCTTCTCCTCCATGACAATTGACTCGGTCATTTCCGAACTCTTTCCTTCGTCACAATCTTTTCCGTGGAAAGTGTTGGAGCTGTTGGAGTCAAGAATATCGCTGTTTGTTGCCATTTTATAGTTCTTCGGCTTATTTCTTGAAAAAATCTTCAACAACAGACTTTCTTTGGGCTTTTCCGTGGTATCTTCTGTAGCACTAAGCGATCGGTTGCACGTTGCACTTGTGGCAGCTTTCATATTCAGTACTGGCTGTCCGTGGATCTTGCTGTGTTTGCACGCTTGAATACCAATCAATGTGTAGAGAACAACTAGGGGAATAGCGGTTCCGAAGAACAACAGAAGAAAGAACCCGTTATTGACAAGCGGCCATATTGTGTCAATATAGATGTCAGAAATGCTGCATTCGTATCCCACGATTCCAGGTCGAGGTGTAAGCCTGGTATGAATTCCATTCAGTATACCGAATGGAACCGAGGCTGTCAATCCAAATAAGGCAAAACTAACACTCATTATTTTGGCTTGGCGCTCGGTTACTTGTTTCCCGAAAGGCCGGCAGATTTTTCTGTATCTGTAAAAGAAAAGAGGAAGATAGAAAAATAGAACATTAAGTAATGTACGTGGAGTCGAATTTTCTCCAGCGTTTTGTATCTTTAAACGGTTAATAAAACTGCTCACTCTATATATCTTTTGGATACGTCGCTATTCAACCTTAAAGTACTAGTACTTCCCGCCCGATCTTATAGACTCAGCTACCCAGTAACTATTAAATTAACTAAAAACATTACGCTCTCCCAAGAGAGAGAGAGAGAGAGAGAGAGAGAGAGAGAGAGAGAGAGAGAGATAGATAGAGAGAGAGAGAGAGAAAGAAAGAGAGAGAGAGAGAGAAAGAGAGAGAGAGAGAGAGAGAGAGAGAGAGAGAGAGAGAGAGAGAGAGAGAGAGAGGGGAATTAGAGAAAGAGAAATATGGCGTATTGCATCAGTAAAACTAAGATCGACATTTTTAAAGGCTATTAAATTTAACAGTGCGTTATTTGATATTTAAATGAAGGGATGAGGGAGGGGGAGGTAGATGGGAGGGGGATGGTTCAATGAACGTAACATGATAGGGCATAATATGTTTTCTGTTCATATATTATCATTCATAATTTACTTCCTTGTTATAACAACGCATTTCATTAAAATATAATCTCTTCCTCTCCTTCGCTTCCTCCAACTCCTTCACCTCCTCCTCCAACACCAACACCAGCACCATCTGCTCCTCCTCCTCCTCCTCCTCCTCCTCTTCCTCCTCCTCCTCCTCCTTGTCTTCCACCACCACCAACTCCTCCTCCTACTCCTCCTCCTCCTCCTCCTCCTTCTTCTTCTTCTTCTTCTTCTTCTTCTTCTTTCTTCTTCTTCTTCTTCTTCTTCTTCTTCTTCTTCTTCTTCTTCTCTTCTTCTTCTTCTTCTTCTTCTTCTTCTTCTTACTTCTTCTTCTTTCTTCTTCCTCCTTCTCTTCCTCCTCCTCCCCCTCCTCCTTCTTCTTTCTCTTCTTCTTCTTTTCTTCTTCTTCTTCTTCTTCTCTTCTTCTTCTTCTTTTCTTCTTCTTCTTCTTCTTTCTTCTTCTTCTTCTTCTTCTTCTTCTCTTCTTCCTTCTTCTTCTTCTTCTTCTTCTTCTTCTTTCTTCTTCTTCTTCTTCTTCTTCTTCTTCTTCTTCTTCTTCTTTCTTCTTCTTCTTCTTCTTCTCTTCTTCTCTTCTTCTCTTCTTCTTCTTCCTCTCCTCCCCTTCTTCTTCTTCTTCTTCTTCTTCTTCTTCTTCTTCTTCTCTTTTCTTCTTCTTCTTCTTCTTCTTCGTCTTCTTCTTCTTCTTCTTCTTCTTCTTCTTCTTCTTCTTCTTCTCTCCTCCCTTGTGCACCCAGCAGTGATTGGGTAGCTGGGTTCATTAGATCTGGCGGAAACTACTTTGC
Organism: Berghia stephanieae; assembly: GCF_034508935.2. Taxonomy (NCBI): domain Eukaryota; kingdom Metazoa; phylum Mollusca; class Gastropoda; order Nudibranchia; family Aeolidiidae; genus Berghia; species Berghia stephanieae. The sequence continues at coordinate 41,745,116 of NC_088370.1, read as the reverse complement.
AATAGACTAGCATGCTATCTAAAGGATAGCCAGAAATTGCTATTGTTCGTTTCACGCTATAGAAATTGGGATAAACTCTGGCCTTATGACTCTGAATGACTAATTTAAGGAAAAATGTACCACCCCCCCCCCCCTTCCGTCCCGACGTACACCTATATACAGGTCTGATATCCGAACCCACTTATGAACCTAGTTTTGCATTGTTGTAATAGACAACATGTTGCGTCAGTTTTTAGATTTCCACTAAAACAGTGAGCCCATAATAAGGACTTGGGTGATCAGACCTGCAAATAAGTGAACGTCTCCCCGTCTCATAGCTGTATTATATCGGGATGTGGACCGTGTGTTGGAAATGGAGTTTCTAGAGACATGATAGATGAAACTTGGGGTTAATTTCACTTCGTTATGAATGGTAGGGAATAAAAATATACAATTATTGCACTCTTGCTTTTTGGAATTGGCTTCAACAGACATGACGTCACTTCCCTCGTAACGACGCATAGTAACTTAGTAACTGGCTCTAAACTATTGGAACAATGGCGGGCGCCCATATTAAATATTTCTCCGACGAGCATAAAAGTGTGTCCAGAGGAGAAAAACATAATAAAGATGATCATGTTTTGACTTTTATAAATTCTGATCACATGACATATGTAAAGTTATAGCCAGCACGAAGAATAAAAAGTATCAATATTCTTTGTTTAGAACCACGATGGCCGCCGTTGCTGGGCGACGTGGCATCAGACTATGAATTCAATTCCGGACGTGCTTGCGAGTGCGCGTTGGGAAAAATGTTCGAATTCCAAAACGCAAGGGTGTAAGAAATCATGTATTCTAGGCACCCCTCAGTCGATTCCTGATTCGTCATCTTTTAATAAAAAACATCTTCAAAAGCATTCAAATGATACTTCTTTTTAAAGAATCTGTTTTTTTTTTTTTTAAGTGAAATTTAAGCTTGATAATCTGACGTCACAAATTATTATTGTAAACACGATTTCATTACACGTTACTTTAGGGAGTGAGATTAGCGGAAGAGTAGCGTCCCTTGATTGGACGTCACCGGCGGAAAAGTTATTAGAGAGAGAACGTCGTGTTGCTTGTGCGCATGCGTCTCTCGTCCTCGCTTCCGGTGAAGGCGGCTTGAGACACTTCACCGAAAGCGAGGACGAGAGAGACGCATGCGCAAAATCAAATTGACGTTCTCTCTGTAAGGTGACGTCCAATCAAGGGACGCTACTCTTCCGCTAATCTCATTCCCTATTTAGGGAGAAAGGTAGAATAATATACGATTCTTTCATTTCTTTGTATTTATTAAACGAGTTATTTTTATCGGCTGGATTAAAGAAAAGCCAAACGGGCTTATACCGTTTTCAACTCTATCAAATACTGCCACATGTGATTGAAATTAAATAAATAAATAAATAAATAAATAAATAAATAAATAAATAAATAAATAAATAAATAATCAGATCCACTCATAAGAGCCATTCTTCCTGTTAAATTGCCAACTATACATCATCCATAATCTGTATTCTACCTTCCACTTACTCTCTCTATCTTTTCCTCTAACATCTAATTAAACTTTAATAGAATTGTTATTTTTTTATTAGGCGTTACCATTGTCTTGACTCACTTGTTATTAACACAATTAGATATCTAGTTAAAAGATGACCCTAAGGCTATTCTTAATCATCCCTAGATTAAACGTGAGCCGTTTGTCGTGTAGGTTGAGTGGCGCAGCTGGTAGCGATAGACATAGCGTGCAGGTTCGAACCCAGACCATTGAGCTTATCGTTTGGACTCGAACCAACAATCACAACAAAAGCACAAATTCCAGCCACACGTATTTATGTGTAAAATTAATACCTGGCTTTTAGCAGCTTTGTTTCTGTCGGGAAAATAGAATTGTAATATCGCCCAACAGGCGTCATGTCTCGTCCTTCATATTAATGTGTTGTTGGCCAGGGACCCCTTGTAAAGCACTTTGAGGCATTCACTCTGTCCTTACCACCTATATGAAAATTGTCACATTCGTTACGATGCAACCGACAATTTTCTCATTCTGATTTCTCTTGTACATCATAAAATTTAAAGAAATACGTTGGTGACAGCTATAGATACTAAACACTGCTGTAGAGCTCACTTGCTAATTTTTTGTTTGAGTAAGAAAAGTCTATTCTTGTGTTGGTTTGGAGTGAATTTTCGGGGGAAATTCTAAAAATAGCTGGTAAGGAGAGAGTTAACTAGCAGATAAATTGATGTTTTTAAACTCCTCAAAACAAGTTTTCTACTACTACTACTACTACTACTACTGCTACTACTACTACTACTACTACTACTACTACTACTACTTCTACTACTACTACTACTACTACTACTACTACTACTACTACTACTACTACTACTAACTACTACTACTACTACTACTACTACTACACACTACTACTACTACTACCACTACTATACTACTACTACTACTACTACTACTACTACTACTACTACTACTACTACTACTACTACTACTATACTACTACTACTACTACCACTTCTACTACTACTACTACTACTACTACTACTACTACTACTACTACTACTACTACTACTACTACTACTACCACTACTACTAAAATTTCTAAAATAATTTGTTCATCTTCCTCGAAGTTATGTGATTTAGATCCTTTACCAACTAATATTTTGAAATTATGTCTTCCTGAATTGATACCTTGCATAACTTATATTATAAATCAGTCACTTATCTCAGGACAAGTCCCAGATATCTATAAACATGCAATTGTAAAGCCTCTCATAAAAAGCAAAATCTCGATGTAAATGACCTTAGTAACTACCGTCCCGTCTCAAATCTGCCATTTCTTTCTAAAATCCTTGAAAAAGTTGTACTCAGACGTCTTTCACAACATCTCCATGAAAACAATCTATGGGAAACATTTCAGTCAGCTTATCGTTCTTACCACAGCACAGAAACTGCTCTGTGCTGTGTTGCGAGTGATTTGCTTGATGTTTTAGATAAAGGTTGTGTTTCTCTTCTAACATTGTTAGACCTTTCGGAGGTGTTTGATACTATTGATCACGGTATTCTCATTAAACGACTTAATATAACTTTTGGCTTGTCTGGGACTGCCTTGCAGTGGTTTGAATCTTATTTAGATGGCAGAAAGCAACATGTTATGATTTTAGATAAACTTTCTCGTCAACATACATTGTCTTTTGGTGTTCCTCAAGGCTCTGTTTTGGGTCCAATTCTTTTTGTTTTGTATACTTCTCCATTATCTAATGTCATCACTGGTCATGGGCTGCGTTATCATCCCTATGCAGATGATATGCAACTTTATGCTACTGATAAAACTAAAAATCTCGAAAATATTGTGAAACGTGTTGAAGAATGTGTGACGGATGTGAAAGAGTGGATGGATGCAAACAAGTTGAAAATAATTGAGTCAAAAACAGAAGTGATGATTGTGGGAAATAGAGGGCAATTGAAGGTGAATGATGGTCTTGAGGTGTTGATTGGGGGTGAAAAGATCAAAGTTTCAAAGACTGTGAAAAATTTGGGAGTCTATTTTGATTCAGAAATGAGAATGTCAGCTCACATTTCTGCTCTCTGTAAATCTTTATACTTTCAATTGAAGAAAATCAATTCGATCCGTCAGTATATTGCAATTGGAACATGTAAAACATTGGTTGTTTCCCTCATTTTTTCGAAACTAGATTATTGTAACTCCCTGCTTGTCAAAGTGTCTCAGGCTTCTATAAAACAATTACAACTACTGCAAAACAGTGCAGTAAGATTAGTTTTTGGCAAAATAAATTTGATCATGCAACCCCTTTGTTGGCCTCTCTCTACTGGTTGCCCATTGAAAAGCGCACATATTACAAAGCATCGTGTCTTGTTTATAAGTGTTTGACTGGTATAGCACCAGCATATCTCACAGATCACGTGGTCATGTGTAAATTTGAAAATTACACTTTAAGATCATGTAATGACCAAACAAAAATTTCGGAAAAAAGATCAAGAACAAAATTTGGTGATAGATCGATTGCTTGTTTCAGCCCCAAGATTTGGAATGAACTACCACGTGGTCTGAGGGAGTGCAAGTCTTTACGGACCTTTAAAAAGAATCTCAAGACACATTTTTACTGTATTTGTTTTTATTGACTCTATGAATCCTTGATTTGGCTATGAATTATTATTATTTATTTTTTTTTCACTTAAAATTGATATTTATATTGGAAAGTGCCCAGAGCTTGTGTTTTACTCGAGAATGAGCGCTATATAAATGTGTATTATTATTATTATTATTATTATTATTATTATTATTATTATTATTATTATTATTATTATTATTATTATTATTATTACTACTACTACTACGACTTCTACTACTACTCCTACTACTACTACTACTACTACTACTACTACTACTACTACTACTACTACTACTACTACTACTACTACTACTACGACTACTACTTCTTCTTCTTCTTCTACTACTACTACTACTACTACTACTACTACTACTACTACTACTAACTACTACTACTACTACTACTCTACTACTACTACTACTACTACTACTACTACTACTACTACTACTACTACTACTACTACTATACTACCAATACACTACTACTACCACTACTACTACTACTACTACTACTACTACTACTACTACTACTACTACTACTACTACTACTACTACTACTACTACTACTACTACTACTACTACTACTACTACTACTATACTACTACTACTACTACTACTACTACTACTACTACACTACTACTACTACTACTACTACTACTACTACTACTACTACTACTACTACTACTACTACTACTACTACTAAAATAATTTTTTCATCTTCCTCGAAGTTATGTGATTTAGATCCTTTACC
>NC_088370.1:41720202-41735202 GCF_034508935.2 Berghia stephanieae | reverse complement strand
GTTCTTTGTTATTGTTTTTAGACAACCATTTTAATGATTAGTTCTCGCTAAATCCTATGAATCAAAATAAAAGCTGAAGGTGACACATAGCTTTATGTGTTGGTACTTTATAATCGGTTGGGAGATGTTGTGAGTATTTTACCGAAACGCACAGCATCTTTTTATTTTAAGCCATCGACTTTTGCCACGCCTTTTTGTGAAGGGATGAGTCATGGTGCTATTGTAGTATAGGTGTGGCTCTTTGTCTCAGTAGTATGGCTATGTGGTCTAGTGGTATGACACCTGCCGTCGATCGGAAGGTCCTGGGTTCGAGTCCCGAGCAGCGCATAGTCAGTTGAGTCCTTGTAAAATGTTCTTTACTCACGTTTTTTCTCTGTCCTCATTTGTAAAGTTAGAGATTGTACACTGTTAAATATGTAAACAAGTCACGCACCACAAAGTTAGAGATGAATTGATCGTATTTCCAAAAATATCTCGTGTTGACACGGTAGTTCCGGCTAGTGATTATGAGTTCACTTCATACAAGTTTCCGAATTAAAGCAATCCACTTTAACTGTTATAAACCTACACCTTATGTAGTTTGCATCCAATTTTGAATTTATTGCATATTATCTATCTACATCATGTCGCAATACGCTTCAACAGTCGTAACGTCACTTTCCTCGTAATGACGCATGGTAACTTAGTAACTCGCTCTAAACTATCGGAACAATGGCGGACGCCCTTATGAAATATTTCTCCGACGACCATTAAAGCGTATTCAGAGGGGGGGAAAACATTATAAATCTGATCATGTTTTGACTTTTAAACATTCTGATCACAAGACATATGAAAAGTTCTAGCCAGCATGAAGAATGAAAAGTACCGATTTTTTTGTTGCTGGGCTGCGTGACATCAGACTATTGAACCCAATTACCGAAGACTTATATGAAATCTCCAGCTTTAAATAATTTGAAATGGTGATTATATTAAAAATTATCATATTATCAATGAATGCTGTTTATAGGGAATGAGATTAGCGGAAGAGTAAGAGAGTAAGCCTATGCAAAAGGTTATCTAAGAAATTTGGTGCAAAACTGTCAATTATATATATATCAGCAAATGGGTTTAGTGAGTACATAGTGCAGGCATATCAGTTAAGCTTGGTCAGTGCATGACACGTGTGGGCAGTTTTATGTCCAAGCTATTTGAGACGCATGACACGTGTGCGCAGTTTTATGTCCAGGTTACTTGAGACCGTTTGTGTCAAAGTTACTGGACAGGTTATCATGTTGAGTACTATTTAATCAATCATTCTTAAATTGGTTTAGGGGTGTTGAAACAGGTGAAAGGGGCATTTATCAAAATAATGTTATATCATAAAAGGCGGGGTTTAACATCAATATGTAGGAATTGACGTTTCAGGTTTGATTATGATTTGGTCTTACTCTTAGGGGTTGGATTATAGACTGACAGGGAACTGTCAATAACTGCAAGGGGGCGTGGAAACAATGGAACTGTGGGTAAAATTTTGATAGGGATAAAAGAGGATGTTTGGAGGAAAACGAGAGGATTCTCATTCTACCTTTTGATTCTGCATTCAACTTGACCATGAGCTGCACACTTTAAACCTTATGTACTCACCATCTTTTATTTGAATATTTTTGGACATAGAATTTGTTTGGTTGCAATTTGTGAAAATGTAAGTTGGATTGTTAAACAACGCAATAAAAATCGCTATATAAGATCACAAGCCTTTACATATGTATTTGCTACACCACATATGTATCTAATTTGGTGTCGTGACTCAGGATTCTTATATATCTTATTTGGAGCGATGGTACCAGGATGTAAAGATGTTATTATTCCGAACCATGGATACACAAGAAATGTATATTGTTGCGGTGTTAACATCTATTAAAGTTTTTGTGAGACTCGAATTTTGAAGTGAAAATTGTGAACAGATAGGAAAATAGTTTTATTTGGGAAAGAAAATGAATATCAATTTTGAAGGTGAAGTAGTGGAATTATTTTGTATTGAAATATGAAAAAAAATATTGAAATTATAGATGATTCCTAAAATTCTGACAAAAGACGATATTTAAAAAAATAAACGACATAATGTTGAAAATAAAAACCATAGATAAAAAAGGAAAATTAAAAAATATAAGGCAATATATTATATTTAGAAACTAAAAACAATATATTACAGAACGGCAAAATAATAATAATAATAATAATAATAATAATAATAATAATAATAATAATAATAATAATAATAATAATAACATCCCATTGATGCTAAACGTATTTTATTTAATTAAAAATAAGAGAGGGAGAGATGAAAATGAAAAATTGCAGAATTTAAATGAATATTTTAGTGCGTTTTATTTTTCAAAATAAATAATAATGCGTTTACTTACAATCAAGCGTTTCGGAATAGTTCTTCGAATATTAATTTGTACCGTTGATGGCAATGTTTTGTTAATATCAGTAACAAAGATGTGTCGATTTTTATTTCAATTTTTGTCTGTTATTGTTGGAATTACATGACAGTTGGTCATTCTTTAATGTTGTTACGTTTTATTTTCTGTCAAAATGACTCAAGAAGATGATGGCAATAACAACACGTAAATTATAAGTTTTGATAATTGAAAAATGTCTTATGGTATTTATTGTTATATTACAACATCATTGATTATATTTTTCTCCCGTCGGTAGGGATGAATTGGTAAGTTGATATTGACTCTTTGAGATTCATGGGTTCATGACAAAGAGAAAAGTTTTATATCTGTTTGTATTCTTGGTAATAAATGTGTGGTTAACGCAGCCAAGTAATCGACAACAGAGCTTATTTACTTGTGTAATGAGACATGGCGTTATAATAGATTACATAAGACATTTGGATTTTATCACTGGAAATTAAGTTGAAATGATTTATGCGGAATATGAGTCAATCGTTGTTTTGTTTAGTTTTGTTTTGAAACGCGTTTCGTCGTGATTTTTAAAAGGAGACATATTCTCATAATAACGGAATAACGGACTTTTGGTTTAAAGTCGGAGAACAAATAAAATGACGGAGTATTAATTATTATGAAAGACTATTGTCTTGTAATGGGAGTTAAAATGTTATTACGGAAGAATAACAAAATATTGAAAATGCATTATCATGTCATGTGAGCTGATAATATTTGTGACACAAGTGGTTAACTTGTTAAGAATCAGCGAATTATAAGTAACCCATACGGTAAAATGCTGTAAATGACGGGTAAATAAGCGCAGTGATGTAAGACGCGGTAATTAAAGTGCACACGGTTTAAATTACGAGACGCAGGAATGAGGCGTTCGGGAATATTTTATTTTGCGTTTGATTAAAGCGCATGGTTGAACATTATGAAATGATGCAGAAGGCGGAGAATTTTTATAAATACGAGGCGCTTGGTTAAAGCGCACACATTTATCAATGCTATATTAAGAGGCGCGAGATTACATCGCAATGAGTTATATGAATATTATTATAAGCCGAGGGCAAAGGCGCGAAACATTGAATTTTTATTGACCAGAGTGTATATCGTTTCTGCGAATATTTTGATTATCATATTTTTCTCCTATCGATTTGCTGTTGTAATTGTAATCAATATTTACTGCGTGGTTTGAATTTAACATTTATATCATACAATGTGTAACTGAGTTGAAGAAGAAGTTATGTTCAATTGTCAAATCTTAACTGTGTAATCATTCGGCAATCAGTTGAAATGGTAGGAAGTGCTACGATAACATAAACAAAATCATATTTCATTAAATTAGGGATTTTCTAAGGGGAATAATTCGAGTTAATCAAAGGCAGAAGTAGTGTTTGCACTAAAACATGATACAGTCATCACGAAAGAGGACACTTGCAACCATCAGTCATAACGGGAACGCTGATGACAACGACAGAGGCAACTCAAACACAGCCACAACAGAGGTCGGGAAATGTCCTAATCCCTTTGGTCTATCCACGGATACCTTGAAATGGAGTAACAATCTCGACAACCACTACGTCATTGATACGTCCAGAATCAACACAATCTACAGACTACAAACTACACAACAACCTCAATTACATCGTACCTTTCAACTTATACAAACTTGACAGAATTCATAAAATAATATCTGTATCAACACAGATTTCTTCCATGAACCTTTTTTATATTTACATTATTTACTGAACAATTGGATTACTTGTATTCACTTCTACGACAACAATACCCAACGATGTACGACATCAATAATTACATAAACGTTCAAGATACGATTGTTTGTACAAAATGATGTCAAATTGTGAACAATATTACTTCCTTCATGTGCAGTGGTGAGCGTATTCAAATTTAAACTTATGTCAATATACAAGTGTGCAGCACCCATATCTACAACTTATAAACATTGAATATTATAATAACGCCTGTCTTAGTATCATTGTAAAAGATAAAGGCTATATATGTATATAAGACAATGCAGGAAAAAGTATCGCAAAACGCCACATGAGCGATTTCCTTGGATTCATTATCGTATGATATTCAACAACCTGCGTTCAAATAACGAAAATTTGTTGACCTTATTCGACCCTACTACATACACTACTAGACTACGTTATTGTTACATCATCTACCTGGTGTGTGGACTCACATCACCCACCGGAACTCTGCAAGATTACATCATCTACCTGGTGTTTGGACTCACGTCACCCACCGGTACTCTACAGATTACATCATCTACCTGGTGTGTACTCACATGCCACCTCATCAAAACTCGATCAACAAACACAGACAATTACAACACACGACCTCTGTCGACTACTACACACGAACTCTTTGTCAACACATGGCTGAGTTCACAACTTTCTTTTGACTTGCTGGATAAGTCAAACTTCATTTAAATTCAAGATCTCGCACACAGTTAATCTTGAATTTTTACAATTTCATCTACAATGAGACTCAACGTATACACAAGACAACCACAAATATCTACGAGGAGAATCGACCCAGATGCCGGAGATGAATGGATTACAGCGACGTCACAAGACCAAGAAACAACCCAACAGGTTAAGCATACGTTTGCTACCTGTAGAGTCTTTTTTCGTCCCAATTCAAAAGACTCGAACAAATACAACACACTAATTGCAAAAGTTGGTCACTTTAGTAACAGCCCACAATCACATGCTGTGTTAGATTTTACTTATTTAGTTATTTACACTGTACTAAATATGAATAAGTCGGACAGACTAATGACTGATTATTTACTTAACACTAAATATGTGATGTGAACAAGCCGGACAGACTATTGTTTGATTATTTATTCAACGCTAAATATTTGAATGTGAAGACATTATTGTGATAATTCTAAGACATTTACAGAGGAAAAAGTTTTTAATTAATTACCAATAAATAAAGTGAATTTATGACACTTGGGCTATTCAGTGACCACAACACACACAACAATGCAACACGTAGACTAGATGCAAACACCTCAACTCTTATAGTTGATATATTTTTTTCATTACATGAAAACTCATTCTAAATGGATACAATGACTTCATTAACAATTACTGACAATTTTTACAGGATGAACATTCTAGAAACGAACGGATTACTGAGAAATGTGACCTCTGATGGATGACCACAAAGAACAATTTGATTTCAATGTAGTTGTAAACTACACCCTCATGACTTAAAAAGCTTAAAAATTGAAACACCAACAATGAACAATGAATGATAATAACTTCAACTTGAATTTTAAGATGATGATAATGCTATTATTATGATTTATTTTTAAATATTTTTTTTATTACTAATTGAAATGTAATCCTTCGTATATGGATCTAGATGTCTATAATACATTATTTGTACCACATATTATAAGTAGGAATTAATGTAATAATGTTGTTTAAATGGAATCATACAATATAAGGGAATATACAAGGTACTGGTTTTGATATGTCAGTAAATGAGTAGACATACATGGAAGCTGAGATTATCACCCATGTCGTATAGAGTTGAATTTGAGATTGAATAAGATAACGTGAGTATATCACAAATGGAAATTGAACCATCCTTTTTCACGCAATAATATGTATGTGTGATGGGATATGACGAGAATTAAACACTTTTATTGCTATGAAGATGGAATTTAAGGTGAAAAGATACTTTTTCTTTGAATTTTTAAATAAATGATATCTTACTGTCGATGTTGTAATACTTTAAAAAAGTTTAATCGATAAATATAAATGTTTTAATCAATTTTGGTGTTGGTAAATCTAAATTTTAATCTCTTTTTGATAGATTTGATGTTGTAATTTGAAAGAAAAAAGAATCTATAATCGATATATATCTATTTAGATGTTGTAATCAAATTTGATGTTTGTGAATTTAATACTTTAAAACCTATAATCGATATATATCTATCTAGATGTTGTAATCAAAATTGATGTTTGTGAATTTAATACTTTAAAACCTATAATCGATATATATGAATGTTGTAATCAACTTTGGTGTTTTTGAATTTAAAGTTTAAAGTTGTTAAATGTTTAACTGGTATAAGTATTTGTCATTTTAAAAAATATAGACTATTTCTTACATTTGTTTATTGCATTTTAGTTCGACATTAGATATATATTTAATCTCTTACTGTTATTTTTTAATTGAAATTGTTTTAAGTCAATTTAAATTCTAAGAAAGGGGCGTATGTAAGAGAGTAAGCCTATGCAAAAGGTTATCTAAGAAATTTGGTGCAAAACTGTCAATTATATATATATCAGCAAATGGGTTTAGTGAGTACATAGTGCAGGCATATCAGTTAAGCTTGGTCAGTGCATGACACGTGTGGGCAGTTTTATGTCCAAGCTATTTGAGACGCATGACACGTGTGCGCAGTTTTATGTCCAGGTTACTTGAGACCGTTTGTGTCAAAGTTACTGGACAGGTTATCATGTTGAGTACTATTTAATCAATCATTCTTAAATTGGTTTAGGGGTGTTGAAACAGGTGAAAGGGCATTTATCAAAATAATGTTATATCATAAAAGGCGGGGTTTAACATCAATATGTAGGAATTGACGTTTCAGGTTTGATTATGATTTGGTCTTACTCTTAGGGGTTGGATTATAGACTGACAGGGAACTGTCAATAACTGCAAGGGGGCGTGGAAACAATGGAACTGTGGGTAAAATTTTGATAGGGATAAAAGAGGATGTTTGGAGGAAAACGAGAGGATTCTCATTCTACCTTTTGATTCTGCATTCAACTTGACCATGAGCTGCACACTTTAAACCTTATGTACTCACCATCTTTTATTTGAATATTTTTGGACATAGAATTTGTTTGGTTGCAATTTGTGAAAATGTAAGTTGGATTGTTAAACAACGCAATAAAAATCGCTATATAAGATCACAAGCCTTTACATATGTATTTGCTACACCACAAAGAGTAGCGTCCCTTGATTGGACGTCACCGGTGGAGAAGTTATTTGTTAACAAACCAACTTCAACCCAAGCGCTCCAAATACAATATTTATTATTCACATTTCTGTACAAAAATGCATAACCTTGATAAATGTATGTATTCCTCTTTGGCATATACACAAGCTAGTTCTCAAACTTTTGAATTCAAAATAATGTTGGAAGCGCGTAATGTTCACTTTCATTTGCAGTCATCAGTAATGTATATTGAAAGTTATATAATGAAGATGAGTCTGATAGTTAAGGAATACCATTCGTTCCTTTATATTCAGTACGTACGTCATATAAGTTTCAATTAACCGAACATTCGATTTAAACAAATTTCTTCAAATTGGATAAGCGGAAGAGTCATATTTTGACACTGTAAATCATCAAATGATTTCTGATCCTTACTAGTTATCGACTTTGATATAGCTGTGATATGCAAAATCATTTCCTATTGTTAAAAAATTCATGAAAACCTATTTTTTTATTAAGACAAATTGATTCAGAGGTTCATACAAATTTTTGCAGCTATGCAGCATTGAGGGACAGCTGAGAGAACGAAGAAAATGACGCGCTCGCCTCTTATAAGAAATCTGACTATAGTACTTCGAAGGATTGGTTACAAACACACTCTCAAGGATTTAGGAACCAAAAGAGTAGATAGTTTGATGTCACGACTTTTCATTCCTATTAGATTATAAAGGTCAAGGTCACACACAGTTTTTGTGTGTTTGTAAGCGATATCCGACTGGCGGATGCCATGAGTATTTATCATAGCATCAATAAAAACCGAGTACCTATTTCAGAGCCATACGGCCTATCAATGTGCGGCTATGTGGTCTTGTAGTATGACACTCGCTTTCTGATAGGAAGGTCATGAGTTCGAGACTCGCTCGGCACATAGTTGAGTCCTTGGAAAAGACTCTTTACTCACATTCTCTCACCATGCTCAGGTGTAAAATGAGCACATGGCCGTCAACAACGCTGTCTCTGTCGGAAAAAAAATTGTAATATCGCCATGTGTTTAAAGTAGCAGCGTTACACAATGATAAAAATTGAGAGAACTGATTTTTTGTTCGTTTGTTTTTAAGGGTTTTGCGGCGCATGCAACACATTTAGGTCATATTATCAGCGCCAGTAAAAAGGAAGAAAATTAGACAGTAAAATCATTCTAGATAAACAATTAAAAGGACTTGAGGAAAAAGTAAGACAAGGAGAAATGGTTCAAATAGGAAACAGATGTAGATTACAAGAGCACACTATCTGTCTAATTAGTTATATATCAGCTAAATGTCTCAACCAGGTACCAGCACAAGTCCCCACTAAGAGGAATACACTCAAATGTTTACAAATCCTATGAGATGATTTATAAGGGAGAAAAAAATATATCCCAAAAACTATAACTATACATTCAACTGTTTCCCTCCCAGCCAAGGACTCTGGCCAGGGTCAGAACAAAAATAAATAATCTCATTCCAAGACAAAGACAGAAAGCAAGTTGGAAACCAGATATAGGGTGACAGAAGACACAGTAAGTGCCTCACTGCCCATTATGGGAGGTCAGGAACCCCACGCAGAGAGAACTGTTTGATAACATACCTGGGATGCAGACGACATTAGCAATAAGATCATAGGCAGCGATGGACATAATGAAGATCCTTGTGGGAGTCCGGTGGAATTTGGATTTGTAGACCATCAGCACCAGGATGTTCCCGAAAAATCCCACAATAGCTATCAGTATAAGGAAAGACATAGCCGGAATAAACTCTTTAAATTCTTCATTCTGGAGTTGTTCTAAGTATTCTCGGATATCTTGTTTGGTCATGTTGGTAGTTAAATAATTCTCAGTGATGTCTTCGCTTCTTTGATATGTAGAGGTGGCGGAGTAAAGGTCAAAGGTTAATGTGGGAGCAAAGGAGATGACATTGGGGTCAGAGGTTATCACATCAGCAGTATCAATGTTGGTGTTTAAATTTTGAACTCCTGGAACCGTTGGCGAGGTTTCCGGATTTGGAGAGGAAGTGACGTCACCAAAAGAATCCATCTTGTATCTAATTATATATTTATGTAACAAGAAGATATTCAAAGACTGTCTTTTTGCGTGCAAAGTTGAAGACGATAAACTTTTCTTTAAGTCAAGATTCTTTTGGTGTTGAAGTTGTGTTCAGGCGTTACATAAATGATCCCTTTCCCTTCATATTATAATGACCGCATTCTTAGATGACCGTTTTATTATTATTGTGCCAAAAGGCAGCGTTCATTAGAGAAAATGATTCCAAATGTTCATCTTGTTATGTTTTGTTTTGTTTTGTTTAGTTGTTTAAAAAATCTCTATGTATTTTTCCCATTGATTATTGCCACAACGGTATTTGGTACAACACAACACAAAGAAATGTATCGTCTGTCTTCATTCAGTGTTGAAGATGAGGCAGTATGGATTGGATTGAATTAGATTGGGATTGGATACAACTATTGTCATAAACATCTCACACGATCCTCGTTAAATTATAACACTGTCGACATATTTGGTGGAAACTACAACGAAACATAAAGAAATAAAAGCTACTTAAATCAATCAAGAAATTCAATTTCATAGAACTACAATTAAACCGAATTTAGACCTCGTAAAATCCATGGAACTTCCACCAACCCACCTGCCAGCGATACTTGATGCAACTACTATTGTAATAAACAGGTCATAATAGTATCATAATATTTGATCATCAAAGTTTGATGGGAAATACCACGAAATACAAACAAAGAAATTCATTAACAAAAAAAAAAAAACAAAAAAAAAAAACAAAAAAAAACAGAGAGAGAGAGAGAGAGAAAGCGAGAGAGATAGAGAGAGAGAGATAGAGAAAGAGAGAGAGAGAGAGAGAGAGAGAGAGAGAGAGAGAGAGAAGAGAACGAGAACCCCAACAAAATACAAGAAAACAAAAGAAAAACAAAAAAGAAAAAAAAAAAAAAAGGAAAAGCATATATATATATATATATATATATATATATATATATATATATATATATATATTACAACAACAACAACAAAAGGACCTACTTAGATTAATCAATCAATAAATTCAATTTACAATCATAAAACTAAATTTATAAAAGAAAACAAAACAAAATAAATTCTATAATCCACAAATTTTCGAACCGCCGCCTGTTTTATAGACGTTAAATGAGAACATACAAAGCCAGATAATAATAATATACTCATTGAAAAAACGAAAACAATAAACGGTGATTAATATAACAGGTCTTAATCGCCACTCCCAGTTTATTTTTAAAGGATTGATATGTGACTCATCGCCCTTAAACGGTACTATGTCAAGGTAACCCAAGTACGAATAGTAGACCTGCCTTCCTGGACGTGAAGAAAATCGTCGTTTCCAGGGGTTAGATTACTAAAATTAAATTGTTCTTAAATTGAGCTTTTATATAGAGCAATATCCACTAAATGTGCTCAAAGCGCTTTACAAGAGGTCCCTGGTCAACAGCAACATTTAACATGTAAGACGGGACATAACGCCTATTAGGCGATATTACAATTTTTCGACAAAGACAACGCTGTTAAAGGCCAGGTACTCATTTTCCACCTGAGTACGGTGAGAGAATGTGAGTAAAGTCTTTTTCAAGGACTCAACTATGTGCCGAGCGCGAGGCTCGAACCCATGACCTTCCGATCCGAAAGCGAGTGTCATACCACTAGACCACATAGCCGCATACTAGAACTAGAAAAAAATTACCAATTTGTCAATATAAACATTTTTTTTAAACGCCCTTCCGCAAAAACATCATAAGATATCCTACATGTTAAGTGTTGCTGTTGGCCAGGGACCCTTTGGAAAGCGCTTTGAGCACGTCTAGTGGGCAATTCCCTATTTAAAAGTTCAATTTTTAAATAATATTTGCATTTAACTCCCTTATAGACTACCTACGGCAACAAAGATTTTTTTTTCAAGAAGTTTCATTGAATCAAAGATCTTTATATTTAATAATTGTTGATTTGGAGCTAAAAATCTGTAATTTTACTAAATATTCGTAGTAGCAGGCAGTCTTAAATAGTAATTTTATTGTTATAAGACCGGAAATAGGTGAGTTTAGTTTGTGTCACTTTGGCCATTTACCAGACTTAATCTAGAAAATCCCTTATTTAAAATTTGGCCAGAAATTCGTCGTTTTCAGGGGTTTTAACATGTTAGACATTAGAACTACTAGAAAAAAATTACCAATTTATCAATATAGACAAAATAAATGCCCCTCCGCAAAAACATCATAAGATGTCATCTGCTAGGCATTCCATGAAGGAATATAGATAATTCATCATACAAGATGTCTGATGTCTCCAGGAATCAGCCATGTTGTCCAAGTGAGCAAATCGGGGGTTAATAATTTTAGGATCATGGAAAATAACGAAAATGCCTGAAGCGGTGCTCGAACCCGGGACCTTACGGGGTCACAGTGCAATGCCTTATCCATTCGGCCACTTCGACCCCAATATAAATAAATAAAGAAAGTGCTCTTTATTCATTCCCTATTGGAATTGTTTTTTCTCTAGAGTCTATTCCAAGGAAAGACCTGAATAACCCAGACGTCAGCCGCAGTGCAGCGCCGCAAATTGAGCTAGGGCTAGGTGACTTACTCAAGGCCACACAGCGCAGCGGCGGGTGATCGAACTCGGTGCCTCGAAGCAAAGACCGTACCGCTGCGCCACGCTACCCCCCAAAATGTCAAAATATGTCAAAATATCGCTTTTAACTCCCTTGTAGACTCGCTACGGCAACAAAGCTATTTTTTTTCTAAGAATTTTTATTGAACCAAAGATATTGTATTTATAATTGTCGGTTTGGAGACAAAAATCCATGGTTCTACGAAATGTCCGTAGTCGCAGGCAAGCCTGAAATAACCTTAATTTAGAAAAGCCCTTATTTAAAATTTTGGCCAGAAAACTCGTCCTTCAAATATCGATAGATTTAAATTAACCTCATCTTGGCAAAATACTGTCAAACATGGGACTTCGCAAAAGTCTTCCTTCGTCCCAGGTTTGATAGTTTTTGCCAAGATGAGGGTCCTTTAAATCGATCGATATTTGAAGAACGAGTTTTCTGGCCAAATTTTGAATATGTGTTTTTTCCATAGTACGGCAGTTAACTGGTTAAGAAACTATCAGGTCAATTGTCTTCAATCAACGTTTACATATATGCAGGTCTGGAACCCGAACCCACTTATGGATCCTAGATTAACATTGTTGTAATGGACCATAATGTATTCCGTCATTTTTTGAGATCCCATTACAACACTGAGCCCATAAAGAATTGGGTTATCAGGCCTGCAAATAAGTACACGTCGTCTTCAATAAAACATAATATTATAAACTTTACCAAAATTTCATATTATCTTTTTTTTTACATCGAAATCTGTTCTTAGAGTCTAAACAGCATCGCAAAGATCCCGTTTCGAGGAGATGGTTCACATATAATATATACACACAAAGTCAGCTGTCATTGATTAGCGTAGTTCAAGAGTTTCCACGAATAACGTTTAAATATAGCACCATGTATAATAATCTTCTTCCGATTTTAAACAAGGGACAACAATGAACTAACGTAATCCTCTCTCTCTCTCTCTCTCTCTCTCTCTCTCTCTCTCTCTCTCTCTCTCTCTCTCTCTCTCTCTCTCTCTCTTCTCTCTCTCTCTTCGTCTGCCGCTCTCTCTCTCTCTCTTCTCTCTCTCTTCTCTCTCTCTCTCTCTCTCTCTTCGTCTGCCGCTCTCGCTCTCTCTCTCACACACACACACACACACACACACACACACACAAACAAACAAACAAACAGACTCTATCTCCATTTCCTTCTCGCTCTCTACCCTCCCTTTACCTCAGACTCTCTCTCTCTCTCTCTCTCTCTCTCTCTCTCTCTCTCTCTCTCTCTCTCTCTCTCTGCTCTCTCTAACACACACACATACACACACAAACACAAACTAACTCACACTCATGAATTCTGATACAACTTAAAATTACCTTACTCCATCCCGCCTTCCGCCCAATCTGTCTCACCCCCCACCAAACACACACACACACACACACACACACACACACACACACACACACACACACACACACACAAACCATACTTACGTGGACTTACATGCCCTTTAACATAACATAACTACACATATTGCGTACTTAGAAATTACAAAGCCCAGCTGTTTTTTTTATTGAAGACACTGCCAACTGTTAAAATCCAGGAAGTGTTATAGCGTCTATTTTTAACCCTTTCACATTGGGACTTACTGTGTTTATTTTTTTTCCTCACAATCTCACTCTATCCCATGGCCGGTTGGTCGTCGGGGGGACTCTCGGGATGCAGACTTCACGATTCGACGCCACTCATTACGGTCTTGGGCCTTCCTCATTAGATTGTTCCACGTCAATCCTGTCCAATCTTTAATGTTGTCCTGCCACACTTTCCTCTGTCTTCCGCTTTGTCGGCAGCCTTCTACTGTGCCCTGCAATATTGTCGCATAAACTTTTGTGTCTTACGAGGTGACCAAACCAAGGCAATTTCCTTCTCTTTACCATTGCAAGTAGTGGTTCTTGCTTTCCTGCCAGTTCTTTTACTTCGTCCAGAACACTTAAATTGGTCCTATGTTCCAAATATGATATTTTTAGTGGTTTTCGGTAGCCTTTGAGTTGAAATGCGCGAACTCTCCTTTCTGTGTCAGCATTCATGGTCCACGCCTCGCAACCATAGAGGAGTACAGACAGTACCAGAGAACTAAATAGTTTAAGCTTTGTCTTGAAGTTTATGTTGCTTTTCCAGACTCTATTTATTCTTGCCATTGCTGCAGTAGCCATGCCCAGTCTAGCTTTTATTTCTGACGTGCTTGTTCCGTCATCAGTGAGCAGCACGCCAAGGTATCTGAAGGATGTTACCTCTTGAAGAGTTTCACCATTCACGATCATTTGTGTTCTAGTGTTGTCTTGGCTGTTCACTGGGATCTGGGATTTGGAAGTGTTGATCTCCATGCCATATCTTGATGCTGTTTGGTGTAAAAGGTCAGTAAGTTCTTGCAATTCTTGTTCACTGTGGGCAATAAGGTTTATATCATCTGCAAACCGTAGGTTGCATAATTTTCTGCCACTATAGAGACTGTAGGTTGGTGATACTTTAATTCTTCTTGCATTACCTGCTCTAGAAATATATTGAATAAGGTTGGGGACAGTATGCAACCCTGTCTGACACCAACATATGTTTTTAAAAAGTGTCCCACTTGGTTATCACACACGACAGCACTAGAAGCTTGTTCATACAAAGCTTCTATTGTTTGGATGAGTCCTTCATCAAAGTCGAAGTTTCATAGAATGTTCCAAAGGCCATCGTGCCACACTCTGTCAAATGCCTTTTTGAAATCAATGAAATTATGGTATAAAACTGTTTGGTGTTGGAGACATTTTTCAGTGAGGATGCCGCAATTGAAATAGGACCTTTGATTATTTTTTTTTCATTTGATTTTTTAAATGAGAATCAAGACTTAGAT
>NC_088370.1:41712702-41715202 GCF_034508935.2 Berghia stephanieae | reverse complement strand
CCCTATGGAATGAATAAAGGGAATTTTTTCTTTCTATTTATTTATTTATTTAATTATTTAATTATTTATTTATTTATTTACATAAATGACAAATTGGTTAATTTTTTCTAGCAGTTCTAATGTCTAACATGTTAAAACCCCTGAAAACAACAAATTTCTTCAAGTCCAGGAAGGCAGGTCTACTGTTCACACTTGGGTTACCTTGACATAATAGTACCGTTTAAGGGCGATGAGTCACATAATATCATTCCTTTAAAAATAAACTGGGAAGGAAAAAGACTGGTTGTTATTAATCACCGTTTATTGTGTTCGTTTTTCAAGGAGTATGTCCTGCTTTGTGTGTGTTTTCATTTAACTCCTATCAGACTCAGACAGGCGGTGGTTCGAAATTCTGTGGATTATGGTATATATTTTGTTTTGTTTTATTTTATAAATATCGTTTTATGATTGTGATTTCAATGTATTGATTAGTTTAAGTTGATCATATTTTTTTTGTTTGGTTTGTTGTCGTGGTAGTTATTTTATTTTATTTTTTTTTTTTGCTTTTCCTTTCTCTCTCTCTCTCTCTCTCTCTCTCTCTCTCTCTCTCTCTCTCTCTCTCTCTCTCTCTCTCTCTCTCTCTCTCTCTCTCTCTCTCTCTATCCTCTCTCTCTCTCTCTCTCTCTCTCTCTCTCTCTCTCTCTCTCTCTCTCTCTCTCTCTCTCCGCTCTCTTCTTGTTTTTTGTTTTTTTTTTTTTGTTTTTTTTTTTGTTTTTTTGTTGTTTTTTTTGTTTTTCGTGGTATTTCCCTTTGATGATCAAAGATGATGATAATACTATTATGACCTGTTTATTACAATAGTAGTTGCATCAGGTATCGCTGGCAGGTGGGTTGGTGGAAGTTCCATGGATTTTACGAGGTCTAAATTCGATTTAATTAAATTGTAGTTTTATAAAATTGAATTTATTGATTAATTTAAGTATTAGCTTTTATTTCTTTATGTTTCGTTGTAGTTTCCACCAAATATGTCGACAGTGTTATAATTTAACGAGGATCGTGTGACGTGTTTATGACAATAGTTGTATCCAATCCCAATCTAATTCAATCCAATCCATACTGCCTCGTCTTCAACACTGAATGAAGAAAGACGATACATTTCTTTGTGTTGTGTGGTACCAAATACCGTTGTGGCAATAATTAATGGGATAGATACATAGACATTTTTTTTAAAAACAACCAAAAACAAAAAAAAAAAACAAGATGAACATCTGGAATCATTTTCTCTAATGAACGCTGCCTTTTCACACAATAATAATATAACGGTCACCTAAGAATGCGGTCATTATAATATGAAGGGAAAGAGATAATTTATGTAACGCCTGAACACAACTTGAACACCACAATAATCTTGACTTAAAGAACAATGCATCGTCTTCAACTTTACACGCAAAAAGACACTCTTTGAACATCCTCTCGTTACATAAATCTATAATGAGATACAAGATGAATTATATTGGTGACGTCACTTCGGACTCCCAGCCAACGGTTCCAGGACTTCAAAATTTAAACACCAACACTGATACAGCTGATGTGATAACCTCTGACCCCAATGTCATCTCCTTTGCTCCCACATCAACCTTTGACCTTTACTCCGCCACCTCTACACCTCAAAGAAGCGAAGACATCACTGAGAATTATTTAACTACCAACATGACCAAACAAGATATCCTAGAATACTTAGAACAACTCCAGAATGAAGAATTTAAAGAGTTTATTCCGGCTATGTCTTTCCTTATACTGATAGCTATTGTGGGATTATTCGGGAACATCCTGGTGCTGATGGTCTACAAATCCAAATTCCACCGGACTCCCACAAGGATCTTCATTATGTCCATCGCTGCCTTTGATCTTATTGCTAATGTCGTTTGCATCCCAGGTATGTTATCAAACAGTTCTCTCTGGGTGGGGTTCCTGACCTCCCATAATGGGCAGTGAGGCACTTACTGTGTCTTCTGTCACCCTATATCTGGTTTCCAACTTGCTTTCTGTCTGTGTCTTGGAATGAGATTATTTATTTTTGTTCTGACCCTGGCCAGAGTCCTTGCTGATAGTTAAACAGTTGAATGTATAGTTATAGTTTTGGGAGATGATATTTTTTTTCCTTGTATATCATCTCTCTGTGATGTACTGTCATTTTCCCCTTCTTAACATAGGATTTGTAAACATTTGAGTGTATTCCTCTTAGTGGGGACTTGTCGTGGTACCTGGGTGAGACTTTTAATCTCAAACTAATTACACTGATAGTGTGCTCTTGTAACCTACATCTGTTCCCTTTTTGAACTATTTCTCCATGCAAATTTTATTCTTTGAGTTGTATACAATAAAGTGTGTTTTGCAAGTTACATTAAAAAGATGAATCTCTTTATACGTCAAAAATTCAAATCAAGGGCAATAACTCAAACATGTTGAGAGGGACTTCTCCAAAACTGTGTATTGATATTGTTTATTACAAATGAAATTA
>NC_088370.1:41600202-41707702 GCF_034508935.2 Berghia stephanieae | reverse complement strand
CTGACCCATAGACCGCAATGTGTAAAATTGAGTGAAAATATCTCCAACGAAAGAACGTTGTCGAACGGATGTCCCCAAGGCTGCGTGAGTTCCCCAATCCTGTACATCTTATACACCGACGACAGCAGACTGCAGACCATCATTTGAAAATTGTTTTATAGTGAAATATGCAGATGATACTGCTATTCTTGGCTTATTAAAAGGTAAAGCTACCGAAAAGATTCTTTTCAAACAAATTAATATATTCACCGATTGGTGTGAACAAAATCAGCTTCAATTAAATGTTGAAAAAACGAAAGAACAGGTGTTTGGTGTAAAAAATAAAAACGACTTAAAGTGTGTGACGATCGGTAAGGATGATGTTGAGAAAGTTGATTATTTTAAATATTTAGGAATAACCATTGATAGTTCCCTCAATTTCTCTCTACATATTATTATAATATCTAAGAAAGTTGCCCAAAGATTATACATCCTAAGGAAATTGAGAACATTTCAAATAGGGAAGAAAACTATGTTAAGAGTTTATGACTCATTGATTAAAAGTGTAATTGCGTTTGGTTGCACCTATGGTTTGGCGGATGCCGACTTAAAGATAAATCAAAAATTTCATAATCAATCAAAGAGGCATAAAAAATAATAAACTATCCTCTTGATGGAGTAGAAAGAATTCATGGAAAAGCAATAGAAAGGAAAGCATTCTCAATTACCAACAAGAAAAAACATATTTTATACCATGAATTTAGTATTTTACCACCTGGGAGAA
Organism: Berghia stephanieae; assembly: GCF_034508935.2. Classification (NCBI taxonomy): domain Eukaryota; kingdom Metazoa; phylum Mollusca; class Gastropoda; order Nudibranchia; family Aeolidiidae; genus Berghia; species Berghia stephanieae. The sequence continues at coordinate 41,706,939 of NC_088370.1, read as the reverse complement.
GGTTTTGTCAGATTAAATGTAGAACTAACAAGTATAAATCAACGGTCGTTCCATCAGCAATAAAATTTTTGAATATTTCATATGGTACAGAATAAACAATGATTGATTCGTTGACTGATTAACTGATTAATTTATTTAATGTAAGATTAACTGACCAATTGATAATGATGATAATATTTGGTGTCGAATTGCCATAAATATAACGAATTGAAAATGAAATGAATATGTTTATGTTGTGTATATCGCACGCGTGAAAGAAAGAGAGGAAGAGAGAGAGAGAGAGAGAGAGAGAGAGAGAGAGAGAGAGAGAGAAAACAAGTAGGAGTGAAATATCTGTTCAATGTATAACGTTATAACCAGTGTAACTAAATGACAAATTGCCATATTTATGGACAATAAAGATCTATTATTATTATTATTATTATTATTATTATTATTATTATTATTATTATTATTATTATTATTATTATTATTATTATATTATTATTATTATTATTATTATTATTATATCATCATTATTATTATTATTATTACTATTATTATTATTATTATTATTATTATTATTATTATTATTATTATTATTATTATTATTATTATTATTATTATTATTATTATTATTATTATTATTATTATTATTATTATTATTATTATTATTATTATTATTATTATTATATTATTATTATTATTATTATTATTATTATTATTATTATTAATTTAATAGTTACTGGGTAACTGAGTCTGCAAGATCGGGCGGGAAGTACTAGTACTTTAAGGTTGAATAGCGACGTATCCAAAAGAGTGAGCAGTTTTATTAATCGTTTAAAGATACAAAACGCTGGAGAAAATTCGACTCCATATTCCTTAATGTTCTATTTTTCTATCTTCCTCTTTTCTTTTACAGATACAGAAAAATCTGCCGGCCTTTCGGGAAACAAGTAACCGTGCGCCAAGCCAAAATAATGAGTGTTTGTATTGCCTTATTTGGATTGACAGGCTCGGTTCCATTCGGTATACTGAATGGAACTCATACCAGGCTTACACCTCGACCTGGAATCGTCGGATACGAATGCGATTTTGCAGACATCTATATTGACACAATATGGCCGCTTGTCAATTACGGGTTCTTTCTTCTGTTGTTCTTCGGAATGTGTATTCCTCTAGTTGTTCTCTACACATTAATTGGTATTCAAGCGTGCAAACACAGCAAGATCCACGGACAGCCAGTACTGAATATGAAAGCTGCCACAAGTGCAACTTGCACGCGATCGCTTAGTGCAACAGAAGATACCATAGAAAAGCCCAAAGAAAGTCTGTTGTTGAAGATTTTTTCAAGAAATAAGCCGAAGAACTATAAAATGGCAACAAACAGCTCGAATACTTTCCACGGAAAAGATTGTGACGAAAGAAAGAGTTCGGAAATGACCGAGTCAATTGTCATGGAGGAGAAGAAAGGAACTCCTTCAAGCGCCAAAGAAGACAGTGCTAGGTCTGCGAAAATTGTCCGCGGTGCCAAAAATGTTAATTTTTCAATGGTCCGTGAATTGTCCATAAAACTAAATAAAATAAAACAAAATGACGAGGGGTCTACATCGGATACTGACAAGAAAGAATGTGTAAAAAATACCAACCCAAATGAAATTGTTAAGGCGGGAATTGAGTATGATGAAAATGCAAATGAATCAAATACCAGAACAGATGACACAAGCATTATTCAGGAGTCTAAATTTGAAAAAGATGAAATTGGTTCCAAGCATGAATCAACGAGTTCTTTGGATTCTTCCGCAGCGGAGGCAAAGGAAACTTCAGAGAACGACGAGTCTGCCAGTCATAATAATAAAGGCCTCGCTTCTAGACTGCAATGGATAGACATCACGTTTTGTCTTTACGAAGATGACAACGCAAACACGGAGGAAAATGACACACCAGGAACTCCTACTAAAAAGATGTCTTGTTCAAGGAAAGTGTCCAGTGAGGACAGCTTGCTTCAGAAGCAGAGAAAAATCCGTGAGGCTCTGATGGAGAAGCTGAGAAAGGGAAGACGAAGCATGAAAGACGATGACCAAGATGACAGTGAGAGAGAGAACGATGGAGATGAAACAAATTGTTCAAATTATGGTGATGGGGAGGTCGTGGATGAGACAAAAACAGGAAATGACGACAAGAATAGAAAGAATTCTCAACCACCGGAGGTGAAATTCAACGTTAACAACAAGCAGACTAAGTCAGAAAATAAAACTGGCGGAGACTGCAAACCTGAATCTTCAAAAATTAGTCAGCGTGGACGTGTGATCAACAGAACAACAGCCATGCTTATTCTCATCACTGCCGTTTATGTTTTGAGTTACATCCCTTATCTTACTCTCGTGTTCTTCAAGTTTACTCAGCCAGAGAAATTCAACTCGATGAACGAGGCGTCAAGAACAACCCATAATATTTTTCTTCGTACTTATTTCGTAAACAGCGGTGCCAACGCGATAATATACAGTCTTTGTGATCACAAATTCAGAAAAGAGCCGCTTGGATTGTCCAAATGCAAAAAATGAATTTAAAAAACCCATTATACTATATTGAAGGCATTGTAAATGTTGCTGCTTGAAGTTCAAAGGGGAGATTAACGAGAAAATAGAATAGCAGCTTATGTGCACCTAGAAAAAGGCAAATGATTCGCCTTAATCTTCTCCTTACCAACGACAGAAAAATGGTCACCTTCGTTACGACATAACCAACATTTTTCTTTTTCAAATTTCATTTGTACATCGTAAAATTTAAAGGAAATGAACAGTGTGTTGTAGAGCATGATCTGCTAAAGAAATTGTATATATATATATATATATATATATATATATATATATATATATATATATATATATATATGTATATATATAAACAATGAGAAAGTAGAATAGCAGCTTATGTGCACCTAGACAAAAACAAATGATTCGCCTTAACTATTCCATCCTCCCATGTCGTATTATTCGTCTTTAGTGTCTTATTCATCGTGTTTTGTTTGACAAATCGTGAGACCCAAAATGGCCAAGTCACGTGTCTTTGTAAATAGGTCAAATTGAAGTTTCTATTCGATATTTTAGTTGACTTCATTTGTGTGTTCATTTTGTACAGCATTATGAATCATAATATGAATAACACATTCGGTGTCCGGAATGGACAGAATTCCCAACATAAACAGATTCTACTAAAGGAATTGGAGGGATCTATATTATGGGTTTCGTCCAACTTAGTCATCGATCACATGTTTTGTTGCTGTCCAACGATTGGATATTTCTTAATAAATGTAGACTTGCTGATTTCTTTATGAAAGAGTTGTAAACATCCCCGTGAGTTAAGCTGAGCAAAATGACATATTGTAATGTTAGATATTTCGAAAACTATGATTACTTTTCACTATGTAGGTCACTTTGGGTATATATTGCAATGTGACCAATGATTCAAGCACATGGAAAGGGAATACAGATCATCCCCATAGGGCGATGCGCGACGTTTAGGTACTTGTTTGCAGCTGTGTTAACCCAAATTGTTATGGTCTGATCATTGCCATGAAAATATGTACTTTCAAATCAAAGCACAATAATATATTGTCCATCACAACCATGTTTTTTTTTCTTTTTAAGCCTTAATTGCGTTCGTCGGTTATCAATGTGCTCCGATCTGAATGGTTATAAGGTGTCCATCGACAGAAAATATACAAAATATAAGATGCACATTTAGAATGATTCTTTCTTATTATCTCTGCTTTTTTTTTTGCTTTTTTTTTTTTTTTTTTTTTTTTTTTTTTTTTTTGGCGCAATATCATATCTTACACGTAAGGTCGCGGTCATTATAAGAAAAGAATGAAGGAATTTATTGCATTGACTCAACTTTAGCACCACAACTACCATGACTTAAACAGTTGTGTGTTTTGTACTTCGTGTGCTCGATTAGAATGAAAGGGTGGTGGTCTGTGACCTTTTTGCATATTTATTCATTTTTCTTAGTTTCAGCACACCACCTCGATTTGGTCGTGGCCACTTGCCATCGTCACCGTGATACCAAGACGATTCTATGCCATTCCAAATGTTGTCTTTATACGGATAAAAATAGATATGGCACATCGTGACTAAAAAATCTTAACTCACTCAATCCTAGAGATTTTTGCTACTTTTCTAAACTGGAAAAAATGTATTAAAATGAGCATGTGCATAGATAGTTTTATTCAACTATCATTAACATGCAAAAATTAAAAATATTAGCTTTGATACTACGCCTATAATTTGTCTCAGAAAAATGTAATAAATAGGCATGGAGTAAAAGTAACCAGAGTAAACTACGGATATAGTCGGTGTTAGGGTTGAGTGAGTTAACGTAAATGTAAAAAATAAATGTCCAATAAAATACTTCAAACACTGGGATCTACATACTAAAATGTTAATTTAGCTAAAACTTCTCTTATGAATTTCCAAGATATATGTTTCACAATATAGAATAAAACGACTGTATAAAAATATTCCATGACCTCATCATCATCATCATCATCATCATCATCATCATCATCATCATCATCATCATCATCATCATCACCATCATCATTATTATTATTATTATTATTATTATTATTATTATTATTATTATTATTATTATTATTATTATTATTATTATTATTTTATTATATTATTATTATTATTATTATTATTATTATTATTATATTATTATTATTATATATTATTATTATTATTAGTAGTAGTAGTAGTAGTAGTAGTAGTAGTAGTAGTAGTAGTAGTAGTAGTAGTAGTAGTATCATCATTATCATTATTATTATCATCATCATCATCATTATTATCAATATCATCATCATCATTATTCTCCATAACAATCTTCTGTTCATCACTATCATATCCACCACCATCACTAACATCCTCATCAACACGAACACAAAAGCATCGTCACCATCACCACCATCATCATCATTGTAATTCAACTCAACAAGACAATATTATAACTCACCACAATAATAATGCGGTTCTCTGAAATAACACATTTTTTTTTAAAATTTTGACTAGAAACCCAGTCCTTCAAATATTGATCGATTAAGGTGATCCTTATCTTGTCAAAAACTCACACCTGGGACTTCAGTAAAATCCAAGGTTTGAGAGGGTTTTGTTTCTTGTTTTGTTTTGGTTTTTTGTTTTTTTTTTGTTTTGTTTTTTGTTTGTTTTTTTTTTTTTTTTTTTGGGGGGGGGGGGGGGGGGGGGGTTGTTGACAAGATGAGGGTTATTTAATCGGTCGAAACGTTAGGGCTGAGTTTCCTTGACAAAATTTTTATAACGTGTTATGTCAGTGTATGGTTGAATAATAGCTATAACAGAAGCAGCCTCCACTTAGAATCCACTTTCATACATCGTTAAACACGTTTCCGTTATATCTTTGTTGCTATTTGCCTGCTGTGTGTGTTGTGTTGTGTGTGTGTGTGTGTGTGTGTGTGTGTTAAATACTTTTCCCGTTGTATCTTTGTTGCTATTTGCCTGCTTGGTGTGTGTTTGTGTGTGTGTGTGTGTGTTAAACACGTTTCCGTTATATCTTTGTTGATATTTGCCTGCTTGGTGTGTGTTTGTGTGTGTGTGTGTGTGTGTGTGTGTTAAACACGTTTCCGTTATATCTTTGTTGCTATTTGCCTGCTTGGTGTGTGTGTGTGTGTGTGTGTGTGTGTGTGTGTGTGTGTGTTAATACTGTACATTATGATGATATTATAAATAAACTATGACAAATCAATGACCCATGTTGGACAGATAGGTTACTTGTTGTATCTTATAATTACAATATCTGTGTTATGTTACTCTCTATCTTACTTCTTCCCCGGGACTTTTCGTTCATGGAACAGCATCATTATAAATATGAGGGCAACAAATCACCCGACCATATTCCATAGATATTTAAAATGTGACCGATGTAAATAAATAGAGTCACTCTGTCCCTTATTGTCACCTTGGATGTAAATAAATAGAGTCACTCTGTCCCTTATTGTCACCTTGGATGTAAATAAATAGAGTCACTCTGTCCCTTATTGTCACCTTGGATGTAAATAAATAGAGTCACTCTGTCCCTTATTGTCACCTTGGATGTAAATAAATAGAGTCACTCTGTCCCTTATTGTCACCTTGGATGTAAATAAATAGAGTCACTCTGTCCCTTATTGTCACCTTGGATGTAAATAAATAGAGTCACTCTGTCCCTTATTGTCACCTTGGATGTCAATAAATAGAGTCACTCTGTCCCTTATTGTCACCTTGGTCATACCGACACCTATCGTAGCCATCGTATGGGTGGGGTTCCTGACCTTCCATAGTGGGCGGGGGGGGGGGGGGTACATACTGTGTCTTCTATCCCCTTATATCTGTTCTCCAAAATGCTTTCTGTCTTTGTCTTGGAATGAGATTACTGGGTTTTGTCATGGTCCTGGCCAGAGTCCTAGCTGGGAGGGAAACAGTCAAATGCATAGTTGTTTTGGGAGATGATATTTTTTTTCCTTGTAAATCATCTCTCTGTTATGTATTATTATATTTGTTATTTTGAATGTATAAAGAAAGCATTTGAGTGTGTTCCTCTTTGTTGGATTTTGTGTTTGTGTCCGGATGAGACTTATAGGTGAGCTCAAACTAAGCACATTGGTGGTATGCTCTTGGAATCTACATCTGATCCCTATTTGTTTCCAGTTCCCCTATGTCTTACTTTCTCTTGGGTGCTTTAATTGTAATTCTAGAACTTTTTACTATCCAATTTTCTTCCTTTTTACTGGCGCTGATATAACCTAAATGTGTTGCAAGCGCCGTAAAACCCTTAAAAACAAACAAAAACTATCTGCCCCTTACTGTCACTTAGGTTATACCGACACCTATCGTAGCCATCGTTAACTTATAGCCTGACACTGACCAAAAAAAATGACGTCAAAATACAAGTCTTTGGTCACAAAAGAAAACAAATCGTGAGTTGTATTCAATAGTTCAACCAATGAAATAACTTGTTTCCTTGAGCTCTACTAACGACAACTCACCATACGCTACACAACCCTAAAAAATGACGTCAAATTGTAAGTCTTAGAGGGTTCTAGTGTCAGGCTATAAGTTAACGGTGGCTTCGGTCTGACACTAATCAATAAATGACGTCAAAAGACAAGTCTTTGGTCACAAAAAACAAAAACAAATCGTGACTTGTATTCAATAGGTCAACCAACGGAATCCCTTGTTTCCTTGAGTTGTACAAACGACAACTCACTAGACGCTGCACAAACCTAAAAAAATAAATGACGTCAAACTAAATCCTGGTTGGTTCTAGTGTCGGGTCGGTAAGGGATGGTCGATAAATTTAGTTGAAAGAAGGTGTCAGTATACGATGCCGACGGGTCGGTTTGGGGCAGGGGAAGAATTTTCTTCGATGAGTCGGTATGGTGTAAATACCTGGCAGCTGGGTGGGGTTTCTGACCTCCCATAGTGGGCAGGGAGGTACATACTGTATCTTCTATCCCCCTATATATATTTTCCAACTTACTTTCTGTCTTTGTCTTGGAATGAGATTACTTGGTTTTGTCCTGGCCCTGGCCGCATACCCTGGCTGAGAGGGAAACAGTCAAATGTGTAGTCAGTTTTGGGAGATGATCTTTTTTTCCTTGTAAATCATCTCTCTGTTATGCATTGTTATTTTGTTTTATTATTGACATATGATTTGTAAGCATTTGAGTGTATTCCTCTTAGTAGGGACCTGTGCTGGTGTCTGGGTGAGACTTTTAGGTGATTTCAAACTAAGTATACTGATAGTGTGCTATTGGAATTTACATCTGTTTCTTATTTGAACCAATTCCCCTTTGTCTTCCCTTTTCTTGAGTGCTTTAATTGTAATTCTAGAACTTTTTACTATCGCATTTTCTTCCTTTTTACTGGCGCTGATATGACCTTAATGTGTTGCAAGTTGCAAGCGCCGTAAAACCATTAAAAACAAACAAATACCTGGCAGAGAGAAATTGATATAAGAAATGTAGCCTACTAAGATTTATATCACAAAGCGCGAAGTTTATGAAAATGGTTTGTAATATTACTTCTTTATCATTACGAAAAAATACAAGTGGACAGAGTGTAGACTTTGATTTTGTTTAGAGATCTGTTGAATCGATCTAATCTAGGACTGGGAGTAGGAGGCTGCTAGACTAGTGAGTGTGTGAAACTTTCTGTGACGAATCATCCAAACTATTATTAACAGGAGATTAAATGAAACGAAAATATCTCAAATTAATTCTTGACATTATTCACACAACAAAATAAATAAAAAATGAAGGGAAAATTGGTTCACGCGTTTGCGTTTATTAATCAGACGTGTCAACAAACACGAGCTCGCTCTCACTGTTTATATTCGGCAGCCATTTTAACTCCGTAACTGCCGGAAGACACGTGACATCACACTCCGTTGTCAAGCGGCGTGAACTAACCCCAATATAAGAAACTTTTAGATTGTAGAACTTGGCAAACTGGTCCTTTGTGAACGTCATCTAGTAAACATGACGTCATTATTTTGCAACATTGGTTTTATTTTCGACTTAGGAGAGCATTTTTTTGTGTTGACGTCCGTCATAAACCTTAAGGTGACGGTAAATGGCAGAGTGAATCTATCTAGTACAAGTACATCAATGCCCCCCCCCCCCCCCCCCCCCCCCTCTACACCTAGTTGTGTCAATCTGTCAAGCCGCAGTGTATTTTGGATTGGATTGGATAGGAGGTCATGGGTCAAAGTTGACAACGGTCACTTCGCCTGAAAGTGTTGAATGCCGTACACAAAAAAAAAAACCTAATGAGATTGCTCTAATTGTTTGTTTTTTTTTTTTCTTTTGGTCCTTAGCTGGAAAGGAGACAATCAAATTATATGTATAGTTAGTTTACCAATTATTAGAATTAATTTTTTTTTTTTTTTTTGAGAAATGGGATCTTTTTTTTTCTGATAAATCTTCCATCTCTTATGTACAGTACAGTTGAACCCTGATAAATTCAACACCGCAGCACCTTGGCTCAGCGGTACGGTCTTTGCTTCGCACCCAAAAGGTACCGAGTTCGACTACCCGCCTCGTTGTGTGGCCTTGTTGAGCAAGCCAACTCGCTCTCGCTCAATTTGCGGCTGACGCCTTGTTTTTTTCCAGTTCCCCTTTGACTAGACCAGAAAGACAAATTTCCCCTTGGGAGATGAATAAAGGGAATTTATTTATGTGTTGATTTTAAGCAAGATTGGCGTTCTGTATTATCAGTGGAACACATTTGGATAACGAACGGAAAACTTGGGACCAACAAAAGGTGTGTTGTTTTTAAGCAGAAGTTGACTTTAAAAGGACAGTCGGCTATGTGGTCTGTGGTCTACTGGTATGACAATCGCCTTTGGATTGGAAGGAAGATCCTGGGTCCAAATCCCACTCTGAGCGGCACACAATTGAGTCCTTGGAAAGGACTCTTTACTCACTGAGGTGTAAAACGAGTACCTGGCCGTAAACAGCGTTGTCTTTGTCTGGCTGGGTGAGGTTCCTGACCTCCCATAGCTGGCAGGGAGGTACATACTGTGTCTTCTATCCCCTTATATCTGTTTCCTAACATGCTTTCTGTCTTTGTCTTGGAATGACATTACTTGGTTTTGTCCTGGCCCTGGCCGGAGTCCTAAGCCTAGCTGGAAGGGAAACAGTCAAATGCATAGTTATTGTTTTGGGAGATATTTTTTTTCCTTGTATATCATCTCTATGAGTTATGTATTAGTATTATATGTTATTTTGAATGTATAATGTAAGCATTTGAGTTTGAGTGTGTTCCTCTTTGTTGGATTTTGTCCTTGTGTCCGGATGAGACTTATAGGTGATCTCAAACTAAGTACATTGGTGGTATGCCCTTGGAATCTACATCTGATCCCTATTTGTTCCCAGTTCTCCTTTGTCTTCCTTTCTCTTGTAATTGTAATTCTATAACTTTCTACTATCCCATTTTCTTTTTACTGGCGCTGATATAACCTAAATGTGTTGCAAGCGCCGTAAAACCCTTAAAAACAAAAACAATCTTTGGCTAAAAAAGAAATTGTAATAACCCCTAACAGGCGTCATGCCTCGTCCTAGATGTTAAGTGTTGCTGTTGGTTAATGACCTCTTATATAGGACTTTGATCACATTAAATGGATATTGCTCCGTATAAAATCCCAATTTAAAAAAAAAACAGAAAGAAACAAGCAATCCCATTCCAAGTCAAAGACAAAAAGCAACTAGGAGAACATGGGAGATCAAAGGACCCCAGCCAGGAATTATTTTAAAATAATGAAAAATAGAGAAAAAGGAAGTAAAAGCATAAGACTTCCATTTTTTCTATACTTTTATTGGAAAACAACATTCAAGAAACTATTACTATTATAACAGGATTATTTACTATAACTTAATTAAGATTTGGAGCTATAAAACAATGTAAAAACTTATTTATTACCGCATCCAGTTTCCAGGAGAAAACTGCATGAAAAAAAAAACACCCACACAACAATATAATTAAATAAAAATAAAGAAAAACGAAAAACACCTTGGCTATAATGAATCAATTTTTTTAGCAAATCTTTTAAAGTATTATAAAACTTAATGAAATGTAAAAATATTCAGACCTCTAGGACAATCATACAACTGGTTAATAAGTTGTTTAGCTCATCGGAAATTGTGTTTGCAACAGAATAATACTAATACGTAACTAGAATGAGCGCTTGTAAATTGATACAGTATTAACATGATAATGAAACAAAAATAATATCGTTATAACCTCATTACAGAATATATTTTGTCAGAATCCAAAACAAAAGTGCAAAATAGCCTTTACGAAGCATTTCATTGTCATTTTTGTTTATACGTATATATATTATATATCAATTACAAGGCACTTCTACGTAAATTTCACAAGTTACAAAACATTTTTTTAAATAATGGATTTCACTGGTCTTAATAAAAGCTTCCATTTTCTCATGTTATTCTCCAGATGCACAATTTCAATTTATCATGTGTTTAAAATGACGAAACATTACACAACATCAGCCAGTAAAATAACACGTGTAACTAAGGACAAATTTAAATATTATTCAACAATCTGCTCTGAAAGACATCGCAGCATGCACTAATGTGTGTTGTACAAAGCGCACTAAAACCCATAAATAACATCAACCAAACAAACACGTGTAGTGCACACAAGATGTTTTAAAGGACAAGAAGGGGAAGAAAGCACTTGGCATGGCGGTGAGTGTAAGTGGTCTTTTAATTCAACGGGACAATTTGGAAATAAACAAAATTATATAAACAAGATGAAAAAACAGGGGGTCACTACAAAATCTGCCTTTTTGATATCAAGTTTTGGGGTGATTCACAGTGCGAAGAAGAATTTGTTGATCTGAAATACAATACACCAAAATTATAATAATTCATCCAATTTGTTTTTCTTTTAAGGAAACTAGGGGGAAAGAAGGTAATATCATTTTGATTTTGACAAATTTAGCAAACCGATTGACATTCATTTCAAAAGTCACCATTCAACCTCTTTTGTTTAGTGCTCTACGGAGTTTTGATAAATCACCAAACAATGTAATTTAAAAGGTCAACTTGGGCTCTCCTGCAACAATCTGTGACTCGATTCCACATTCGTCACGACCACGGAGGATTTTGAAGAAACCTGTGGGGGAAAATGAGAAGAGGATGCGATGCGTTAGGCAAGTTGATGATGATAGTGAAAATGTTCAATCTTGTAATCTAAGCAGTCTTTCAGAGCCATTAAGACCAAGGAGCCGAAGTGAATCCCAGTTTCTATAGCATGAAACGCACAAAAGCAATCGCTTACTAACCTCTGGATAGGATGCTAGTCTATCACAAAGTACTTTCCACCAGATCTATCAAACCCAGCTACCCAATCACCACTGAGCGGACGAGGGTCAGATAAAATAATCTCGACTGCATCCAAGATCGATCTCAGTCCCTTTACGCGTGAAGCGAGTGCTCTACCAACTGAGCTATCTAGACCCCCACTCATTTTATAAACCAAGGCCGTAAAGCACAGCTCATGGTCTCGTAATAAACTCTGGACCCAAATCCTGCCTTGAACGTGCAAAGTTGAGTCCTTGGGTCTTTACACGCACTCTCTCCCCATACTCAAGTATAAAATGGGTACCTTGTCATAAACAGTGGTGTCATTGTTGGAAAATAATTGTATTATCCCCTTACAGGCGTTATATCTCACAACTGTCAAGTGTTGCTATTGGCTAGAGACCCTTTGTAAAACACTTTAAGCATGTTTAATGGAAATTGTGCCATATAAATGGGAATCTCAAATAATTTTTTTTTTTTTTTTAAAGATAAAATCACATAATACATTAACTGATTCCCTCTAAGCCAAGGGCTCCGACAAGGGCCAGGACAAAACCAAGTAACCCTATTCCAAGACAAAGACAGAAAGCAACTAAGAAAGCAGACGCAGGGGGGTAGAACATACAGCAAGTGACCCCCTGCCCATCATGGCCTTTGAATTTAATTTGTGCGCCTATGTGGTCTAGTGGTATGACACTCGCTTTCAGATTGGAAAGTCCTGGGTTGGATTCTCGCTCGGCGCATAGTTGAGTCCTTGGAAAAGACTCTTTACTCATTCTCTCAACGTACTCAGGTGTAAAATGAGTACCTGGCCGTCAACAGTGTGTGTCTCTGTCGTAGAAAATTGTAATATTGCCTAACAGGTGTTATGTCTTGTCCTACTTGTTACGTGTTGCTGTTGGTCAGGGACCCCTTGTAAAGCGCTTTGAGCAAGTTTAGTGGATATTGTGCTATATAAAAGCTCAATTGTTAATTTTTTAAAGATGATAATGATCTTGTTACAGTGGAATCTGATAAAACTAACACTGCCAGACAATAAAGATTGGTTGACCTTAACCATTTTCAACTGAACACACTTACATAACCATACCTGCCAACCTATGCTGAAAAAAAATAGGACGCTAACTAAAAAATAAAAAAAAAAGAAGAGGAGTCTGGGGGGAAAAAAATAGGGGTAAACCTAAATTTTATTTAAAAGACTTTCATCTCACTGTATATATCTCTGATACTTTTTATGAAAGTTGCCCAGCATCCCTTAAGGAGTATTACCTAGTACCACAACCTAGTTGCACTCACCAACATGAAAAATCAGTTGCACATTTTTGCATTTTTAAAACGTTTTTTTTTTTTTGGTCAAGACATGATGGATGAAAAAAATAGAAGTATTCCATATTATGGTGGGGTACTCAAAAAGAAGGGGGGGAAATCTGAGTAAATCCGATTTTATCGGGGTACTTGAAGAACAGAAAATTTGGTTTTGATTTTAATCAGAAAGTTGACTTTATGCAGAATCCATTGTATCTTTTTGGTGTTATTTTGGATTATCAGAACACAATCGAAATTGGGGAAAATAGCTGAATATTGGGAAAATAGCTGGAAATTGGGGAAATCAGGAATGAGTTCAAATATCAGGAAATTTAATAATTAACGCTCCTCTTACCAACTGTAGGAAAACTGTCACATCCGTTATGATACAAACAACATTTTTCTTATGCAGATTTGGTTTGTTCATCACAAAATTTGAAGTAACATCTTCGCTTTCTCTGTAAGAATTTAACTCACTCAATCCTATAGATTTTTGCTATTTTTAAAAATTGGGGAAAAAAAATGTATTAAAAATGAGCACGTACATAGACAGTTTTATCAACTACCATAAACATGCAAAAACTAAATATATTAGCTTTGATACGACGCCTATAATTTGTCTCAGAAAAATGTAATAAATAGGCATGAGGTAAAAGTAACCCGGGTAAACTACGGATATAGTCGGTGTTAGGGTTGAGTGAGTTAGTAGGCTTTTAACGAAATCGGGTCGAACGCCGAACCCGAACGGATATAGCCTTCTCACGTGACCATGAACGAGATCTGGATAGTGAAGACTCTCAAGCGGTATGCAGCATCGGATCTAAGGTCACGTGATAGAGGATAGCTTGGGTTGCTGTTGGCTTGTGTTAGGAGAGGGGCAATGTCAGTGTCATTCAATAGTATATAATTGTGCATGTGGCGCTCTATACAGAGAGAAAATTATAAATTGATTACGGGGGAAGGTGGGGGGAGGGGGGGGGGGGGGGGTGGGTTGACCCACAAATGATCGAGGTGTTGGGCTTCGGGTAGACCATGATACGAAATCAAAGAGAAAAGGCCGCTGGTACTTGGATGGTGGAAATGGTTGGGGGGGGGGGGGGGGGGGGGGGGGGGGGGGTAGTGGACAATCAGCATGGGATGTATATATTAACATTAATAATATAGGCAATAGATGACCAGGGATGTGTATTGTTTGTATATGTTTGTGTGTGTGTGTGTGTGTGTGTGCGCGCGCGCGTGTGTGTGTGTGTGAAAGGGATTACACAAAAACACCTTTCTCTGTAGCTTCCAAATGATTACGTATACGATAAATTTGAAACCCACATTGTTTGAATCAGCTCACTAATTAATTCCTGAGCCTTGAGATGGTGATGCAACTATTACATACAAGACCTTGCAGTCGAGACGCAGGGCTTTTGGGTTACACAACCACTATTTACCATCGGTCAGCGGTACTCTTTGATGTATACAACACTCACCGCCTTTACGCAAAGCCGCCTGCCCATAAATCAAGAGATGGTCTCCTAACTGTTCACAAGCGAACTGTCAAACGAGCAATCGATGATTGGATAAGAATCTCAAGATCTCATATAATAAGGTAAGTTTTGGAGAGGTGATATCCCCCACCCGTCATCGGACAGAACTTTCATTGCGTTATATCATATGAGCTCCGCCTCCTCTTTCTATTCGGGAGTGACGAGATTAGACGAGAGGAAGCGAGAAAAAAAATGGTCACGTGTTGGGCAAGTCGTTCGTTAGGCGAGCTTCAGTGTCTAACTATAACTCCGTATTGCTGTTTTGTAAAAAAGCTTGTTTTGCAGCATAAAATTACATATATTAACTCACTCAAACCTAACACCGACTATATCCGTAGTTTACCTATGTTACTTTTACCCCATGCTTAGTTATTACATTTTTATGAGACAAATTATAAGCGTAGTATCAATGCTGTTTTCAGTTTTCACATGTTAATGATAACTGAATAAAACTATCTATGTACATGCTCATTTTTAATACATTTTTTCCAATTTTGAAAAGTAGCAAAAATCTCTATGATTTATTGAGTCTGTTTGCCTCTGACTGACTCTCTTTGAGTGTAAAGAAATATACTTTCGTGACGGCTAGATCTGATATTTCAGGGGGGGGGAAATCCTGAAAATGGTCGGTAAGGAGAGAGTTAAAATTGGGAGAGTTGGCAGGTCTGAGAAAGCCTTTCCTTTTACCCTTATCTCCCCAGTCGGGATTCCAAGAGTTGGCGACAAGCCAGTACTTAGTGTTGTCCTCAACACCGTAGCCGATAATCTTCACAGCATGGCCACCCAAGGGACTACCAGATGTATGTTTGTACACACCTAGAAAGAAAAAGAAATAAAAACCCAATAAAATAGAACAACATAGTCATTTATTATGACCTGCAGTGAAAATTTATGGAAAAGTGGCATCTCTGTTCCAACCATGGGTGCCAGCAGGAAGAAGTGCTGAAACCTGAAACTAAAATCTCGACACTTTGCCAAACCTGAAAATGTTCTTACTGAAAATGCGGCCTAAACTTTACTCTTATTTCATCGCCGTTTTATACCATTATTAAATGATTACACAGCAAACATATTGACAAAGTGAGGAAATTAATTTGATTTTAAAACCAACTTATAACACTGAAACCGGAGGTATTTGACTTCGAGATATCGCGAAACCGGAATGAACCGGAAAACTGGCACCCATGGTTCCAACTGTCCCTGATCCGTTTCAATCTATTCCTAGAAACCATCCTCAATGGCACATTACAACTGGAGATAGCAATATGCAGAGATGTTTGTTTTGTGTTGTTCATTCATGAGTCAGATTTACATCCTTTATCTTTATCTCCATTTTATTGACTTATTTGGGCACCTCTATTTATTAGAGATGTGAAACTTATCAAGTAGCAATAGGGTTTTAATAATGGACGTAAACATCCTCTCGCTCACAATGTTTTATATTTATAGGTAATACAAACAGAATTTTATACAAGTTTTCACAGCTTTCTATATATTCAGATGGGTGATTTCTTCTCACTAATTTCTCCCAGACTATAAACTTTTTGTGTATTTGTACAATTAATAATGGTGTATATTTTATTTTAAATCATACCATCAATTTTCAAGTGTTTTATGTCTCCTCATTTTTCATTTTAACCTCCGGTACAACACTTCCAGTCCATAGGAGGAAGAACTGTCTACAAACTTTCAACATCGACTAATTTAGCAGGCAGAAACTAATTTAACACCGCGATCACGAACATGATACCTCTGATAGATGCTCAAAATGTAGTAAACAAAAATGAATATAACAGCCTCACAAAAAGAACAAAATAACAAACTAAACACGGAACGGTTCAGGCTCAAAACCCTTCTTCAGCCGACAACAAAAAAAAAGCAAAACCAATAAAGACAAAAATAGATTACTAAATTCCAGATAGACGACATAGATCACATAGATCTCTGTCGTCTATCTGGAATTGAGGAATGTATTCGTGTCTTTATTGTTTTTCTGTTGTTGGCTGAAGAAGGGTTTTGAGCCCGAAACGTTCCGTGTTTGGTATTTTGTTCTTTTTTAAAGCTGTTATATTCATAATTTTTGTTGAATACTTTTTAGTCCACAGCTTCTGGCAGCCTAGTATCACTAATAGATGCCCAAGCAATATTCTACCCACCCGTAGTAGGTAGCCGATTACTGACATAAATGAGTGACCCAGAGATTGGGTTGGGAAATGGGAAATGCAGAGTAAGTTGAAAAATAGTGAAGAAGATATTCTGCTGGGAAAGTCATTTTAATAATAATAATAATAATAATAATAATAATAATAATAATAATAATAATAATAATAATAATAATAATAATAATAATAATAATAACAATAATAAATAGGAGAAGAAGAAGAAGAAGAAGAAGAAGAAGAAGAAGAAGAAGAAGAAGAAGAAGAAGAAGAAGAAGAAGAAGAAGAAGAAGAAGAAGAAGAAGAAGAAGAAGAAGAAGAAGAAGAAGAAGAAGAAGAAGGTGAAGAAGAAGAATATTATTTTCATATTACAAAACTTTTCCCATCATACAAAGCACATACCAGATTTGTATTGGAGGAAGTCGGCATAGACAGTGAAAGCAGCCTCGACAGGTCCATTTTCAACCAATTCTTGCATGATGTTGTCCTCACCACTGACGTGGTAGGAACTGGCACCTGGTCAATGACATAGAAGAGAAATTTTTTTTTAAATAAAAAAAAAATTAAAATGGAGCTTTTATATGGCGCAATATCCGCTAAAAGTGCTCAAAGCACTTTACAAGGGGTCCCTGACCATCAGCAACACGTAACATGGAGAACGAAACATGACGCCTGTTAGGCGATATTACAATATTTTTCCGACAGAGGAAGTTGGTATAGACAGTGAAAGCAGCCTCGACAGGTCCATTCTCAACCAATTCTTGCATGATGTTGTCCTCGCCACTGACGTGGTAGGAACTGGCACCTAGTCAGTGACATAGAGGAGAGAATTAGATAGAGTTGTGCTTTTAGAGTCATGGGATCTAATAGAGCTAGAGTTTATAACTGGTTTCTATAGTGTGAAACAGAGAATAACGAATGCTTGCTATCTTTAAGATAGAAAATAGAGCATAGAGCATTTATAATATATAGCGTAATATCCACTAAACGTGCTCACAGCCCCTTACAAGGGGTCTGTGACCAACAGCAACACAAGTATTTTTTTAAAATTAAACAAAAATGCTACATACAAATAAATAAACTTTATTGTTGATGACAACCATTACGAGTTAGCGATTTGCTTAGCTTTTAAACCTTCAGGGAGTATTCTTTTTTCTGACCTTTAAACTGCGGTAAATTAAGAAAATGAAAATTCTTTCACATTGCAACCAAATTGCTGCAAAATCAAAATTTGTTGGAATATTTCTTCCATTTCCATAAGTCCATAATTATCATCAAATTTCTGTAACTTTTTTTTTTTTAGCTTTTTACATAGCGCAATATCCACTAAACATGCTCAAAGCGCTTTACAAGGTGACCCTGGCCAACAGCAACACTTAACATGTGGGACAAGACATGACGCCTGTTAGGCGATATTACAATTTTTTAGGACAGAGACAACGCTGTTGACGGCTAGGTACTCATTTTACACCCGAATACGGTGAGAGAATGTGAGTAAAAAGCCTTTTCCAAGGACTCAACTATGCGCCGAGCGAGGCTGGAACCCAGGACCTTCCGATCCAAAAGCGAGTGTTATACCACAAGACGACAGCCGCACAAACAATTACGGATGATCCATAAAAGCAGACAGATTGACAGGTTTGTCTAGTAGATCAGGTAAAAACATCTCTCACAAATAATAAACCAATATCGACCAAACACACTTACCATAATGTTTGTCCTTGTCAAAGGAAACAGGGTAACCGGAGCGGCACTGCTTCTTGCATTCAGGGGTTGGGGTCTCCTTCTTGGAGCATGGTTTCAATTTGCCCACGACGTGGTGGTCACATGCTGCAACCAAGTAAGGCTGGCAACCCTGTGAACGATAGTAAAACAAACATGCTTCTATGAGCAGGAATTGGGGTCAGAGGCCAAAATTAACTAAGCAGAAGAAAAAAAAAAGAAAAGAAAAAAAATAATTTTTTTAATAAAAAAATTTGTATCAACCAAAAATAAAACTGTTTGCTCACATTTATATTGGTTGCAACTGTCATATATTATATATATTATATTATATATATATATATTATATTATATATATATAATATATATATATATATATATATATATTATATATATATATATATTAATATATATATGACAGTTGCAACCAATATAAATGATACAAATTTTGTTTCCTATCAAAATCCTGCTTAAATTGATTTTTTTTTCTGGCGCAGGTCTGAAATTCATTGTTATTGTTCTCATGAATAAGTTTACAGACATTATGATCTTTTGGGGGTTTTCCACTAATGGAGAAAGCCCCAAAAAATAATTATGAGAACAATAACAATGAATTTCAGACCTGCACCAGAAAAAAAAAAATAAGCAAAATTTCAATAAATAAGCAAAAAAAAAATCTGTATCAACCAAAAATGTAAATGTTTGTTCATATTTATATTGATTGCAAATTTGAAATGCTTAAGAATTCTCACATTTCATTTAATTTGGCCTGGTATTCATTTCTGAGTAAAACAATAGAGTTTTCATCCAACTATGTCTGGAATTTTAGTTTTAAAAATCGGATTCAGAAAGGTAAAAAAATCCCAAAATGTCAATCAACATAAAAACTCGGTAAACTAAACCAGTTTGAGAGACAGTGTGATACAAAACTGTATCATCATCTTGTGCTGAGCTTAGTAGCATTGGCAGTCATGGCTCTATACTCCCCTTTTTTTTCAGTTGCTGTAATGGTGTTGCTGTTTCTTTCGGTTCCCAGCTAGTCTGTCAGGGAATCCATAATTTTAACTCTCTCTGCTGTTTCTTTCGGTTCCCAGCTAGTCTGTCAGGGAATCCATAATTTTAACTCTCTCTGCTGTTTCTTTCGGTTCCCAGCTAGTCTGTCAGGGAATCCATCATTTTAACCCTCTATCTGCTGTTTCTTTCCATTCCCAGCTAGTCTGTCAGGGAATCCATCATTTTAACTCTCTATCTGCTGTTTCTTTTCGTTCCCAGCTAGTCTGTCAGGGAATCCATCATTTTAACTCTCTATCTTTCAGAGGTTATCTTCCATGTTAACTTTCTGATCACATTCAGTTTTTTTCCAGGCCCTCTCTTCTCATCACATGACCAAGAAACTTTGCCCACCTTTAACGTATTTTATTGTGCCGACTACTAATCTTATACACCCAGCCTCTTTCAGGTCATCCTCAAAACTGTATTCATTTATTAATATATTACATTATTAGAAGTGTGGGTCAGGAAAAGACAAGACTTGTCTGAATGCCGGGTTGGATCATCCTTGGAAAAGGAATAAGCCAACAGGAGGGGAACTAATTGAAGATCCCTGTAAAAGTCTCCCAGGTCTACAGGATCAACCAAGAAAATACTGGGTAGCTGCAAATAGACTATGGTCAAGACATACAAGAACAGCTGCCAACATGCACAAATGGGGGCTCCAAAAATCACCAACATGCCCAAAGTGCAACCAAGCACCACAAGATGCAAACTACCTCGTACTAGATTGGCCAGAGACAAAACTGGAAGGGAGATTTGAAACCATCAACAAATGTGATGAGGACTTCAGAAACTGGGTTGATACCTTGAACATAGAAGTGTAGCCGAGCAATACTACTAATATATTACAATCCCACATCACCAAGACAGTTCCCACAGAATGTTTTTTCCCGTCCAAGTAATTAATGTATAGACTATCTAGTAGTCTTGGGTCAAAACAAATTTAAGCGTTAAAGTACATTTTAAAAAGTCTTCTTAACCCCCTCCTTGCCACCCCTATGAAAATCGTCACATTTGTTACGATGCAGCCAACATTTTTGTCATTCTAATTTCTTTTGTACATCATAATATTTGAACAAAAATGTTTGCTATAGTTAAAGTATATTCACACTGTGTTGAAGAGGTCGTTTAGCAAAAAAAAAAATTTTAATATATATATTGCAAGAACTTACAGATTTTGTGTTTGAGTGAACTAAATCTATTTTTGTATAGGTTGGGTGTGAAGTTTTGGGGACAATCTGGAAAATGGCCGGTAAGGAAAGAGTTAAAGAGTGTTTTCAAAAAATTGAAATTTAATCAAGCGTATGCTTCTCAGCAAAATGCGTACAAGTGTAAAATGAGCAAAAACGCATAAGAATACGCATTTTTTCATTAGGTTGGCAGCACAGTCAGTGGCATGTACGTACCTGTTGACTGTTGTATTGTCCACCACTGACCAGACCTTCATGCTGGTAGTAACGCCAGGCTTCTGCAGGGAAACCTCCATTGCAACTGGAATAAACAAGAACACATGATGATAATGTCAATTGTGAACCTTAATCTCAAAAGGGTGGAGGTCCTGATAGCTCAGTTGGTAGAGCACTCCCTTCACAAGTAAAGGGACCGAGATCGAACCTGGGTGCAGTCGGGATTCCCCCCCTCCCCCCGCTATCCAACCATATTGGGTAGCTGGGTCTGTTAGATCTGATAGACTAGCGTCCTATCCAAAGGGTAGCAAGCAATTGCTATTGTCCATTTCACACTTTAGAAGAAACCAGAGATAAACTCCGGCTCCATGGGCCAAATGGCTCTGACTAACTACTTATCTCAAAAGGGATGAATTGGACCAGGAAATGTGAATTTTTAAAATAAGATGACACACAATACAAAATTCAAATTCTTACCAAAGAAAAAGAAAATTTATTCTCCATTTTAAGAAAGAGAAAATAACTCCAAGTGTCAAATTTAAGGTTAAAGATTCAATTTCCAGCACCTGACCTGGGTCATCGACCAAAGCAAAATGTGAAATCAAGCCGAAAATTACATTCAGTTATCAGAGCTGCATAGATCTAGCACTACTGCTACACCCACTCACCCGTTTCCACAATCGAAACAGCAGGCCATAAGGTCTTCGGCAGAGACGTGGAAGTTGACCTTTCCACCAGATTTGATGCAGATTCTGTCAGTCATTGCCTCAACGGCACCAAATGACTGGAATGCGATAGAGAAATAGTAAGATATTACACGCTTTATTTTTTAAAAATATAATAAATAAAATAAATTAAACTAAGTGCTTTAAACAACGATTTAAGACTATCAATAAATTTTGCTTCTATTATCCTTCTGGGCAGGCCATTCCACACAAGAGGCCCAGTGTGGGTAAAGGAAAGGGCGCCATAAAATTTATAATTAAAATTATTTCCGAGAGAAAGCTTTGTTTTAACCTATAACAATCTCAATTTAGAGCTGTACTCTCTTGTCTTAATGCTGACCCCTGTGAAGAATATAGAAATTAAAATTGTCTCAAATATCGGGAACCTCTGTGGTGTAATGGTAGCACATCTGACCGGTACTCAGAGGGTTTAGGGTCAAAGCCCCAGTAGAGGAAGACTGTTATTTTTGGGGATAGTTTTTTTTGTCGTGCATTTTTCTTTCTTGCCTTGTCAGACCGTAGCCATCATAAACTTATAGCTTGACACTGACCAAAAAAATGATGTCAAAAGACAAGTCTTTGCCCACAAAAGAAAACAAGTCGTGAATTGTATTCAATAGGTCAACCAATGGAATCACTTTTTCCCTTGAGCTTTACTAACAAAAACTCACTAGATGGAGCAAAAACTTTTTTAAAAATGACGTCAAACTGTAAGTCCTAGTGGGTTCTTGTATCAGGCTACGGTCAGACACCTTTTCACACTCCCTCTTGTTCAGATATTTATAATAAAAATACAAACAATTAATTACCCAGCATGAGCCACAATCCCCTTGATCTCTCACTTCCTTCAGAGACGTGCAGTTTGGCCATTTTTCCCTTGGGTCAAAGTCAGATGGCAGATTAGTAGCGAGGACCCCGAATTCTTTCTTAGGCAGCTGATGGGCTAATTCGTGAGATTTCTTCATGTCTGGAACTCCAAGAAGTTTCCTGACGTGGTGTGTCACAGACTGATCAAAATTTCTACGGGCCTAAAAAAGACCCCCCAAAAAAAGGGTAAAAAGAAAATGCAGATTCAAGGCATTTAAATTTGTTTATAGCTTAATAGCTCTTAAATCTATTATGATATAAAGTGAAGTGATCTGATAGCATTACAACAATCTTTTAACTTTAGGGTTTCTACATAAAAATGACGTGACATGACTTAAGCATGAGGCTCAGTGCAGCACCACAAAAGAACTACAGGCTAGATTTCTTGCTAAAAATCCTACAAAGACGTTCAAATCTGGGTACCACATGTGAAGGTCAATGTAGTAATGCCACTGGACCATCTTTCCCACAAAGGCGAACAGTTAAAATTAAAGAAAAGCAGTTAAACCAAATTAAAAAATAAAAATAATAAAAACACCGAAGACCAAAGAGCTTGTAGAAGGAATGGAAATGGCTAAAATAAAAAATTTTTAAAAGATTTTGAAAGAAAATTTTTTGCCCTGGAATGTCTAATAAATAAACATTTACCGTCCATGTCTTTGCAAACTTGTTGATGTAATAAATCTCATCGTCAGAAAGAATGCCGAAATCTGGTTTCATCAGCTGACAGGTGGCCACACCCACCAACAGCAACGTCACAACCACTTTTAACATCTTTGAGAAATGTTATATCTTAACCCCCCTGGAAAATCATAAAAAGAACATTTTAAATAAATATACAAAGTGTCCTTGGGATTTATCTTGAGAGAAGTACAGTTCGGTGATTCAGTGGTACGGAGTCCTGTCTATTCACTATAGTCAAGCAATGTTAAGCATGGTCAATGGCTGGATGGGTGATGTTGATCATGGAAAACCTTGGTCCCAAGGCTGTGTCCTTGGATAACAACACATATTCAGACATGCCTCTTTTAAAATTTATGAGTACCTAGCTATAGACAGTGACGGAAATGGTAGCAGGTGACTAGTGCTGTATGAAATGGAAATATGGTTCCGTATGACTTGCTAAAGAAATAAATGAAACTTTAGACAGCGCATAGAGTGTATGGTAAATCTGTGAAATTGCGCTTCATAAATGTTCATGTATCTATTTATAACCCCAGAGATGCCAACTAGAAATTTCAAATTCCTTACTGAAGATTAAAACAAACACATATTATTCTGAAACAAACAAACAAAACTAAAAATAAAATAATAAAAATAAATTATTTACTTTTAAAATTTTTTTTAACAGAAACTATCATTTTGCGTATTTGCATACTGGGCATGGAAATTAGTAAAAATTACATATTTTGCGTACAGTTTGGCATCTCTGCAATCCATGCATCAGCCGATACTGTATCCCTATACTGAGAGATAGAGGCTTTAGAAGTATCTTGTTCAAGAAAAAAAAAACCGAGACAACAAAACACTGTTATAATTATAATTAAAATGGAATTTGGGCCAAACAGATTTTTAAAACAATCTTTGACATCAGAATGGTCCATTGTATTCATACACACAGCTTAAGGGTCTGTGCGTTAATTAACATAATTATCATAATAAAGGGCTAATATTAAACATATGTCGCTATCAGTTACCTAATGTCTGACTATTAAAACTGACATGCAACATATACTTATTTACAAGTCTGATACCAAAAATTGTTACGCAGGCTCATTTTTATCACTATGGAAATACTCCTAAAACAAAGCAAAATGTTGTCCATTACAACAATGTTAAAATCAAGCCTATGGTCAATGGTTCTCTGGGCTATTTTTACAGTCATTATCTCGCACAACCTTTGCGTTTAGGTCATCAACATTATAGTAGGTTTGTCATGCTTTGGAGTCTCTTGTACGGTTTGATCTAGCTTTTCATAGAAGATTTATTTTTCGTCCTCACTCTAGTTCTCTTGTGAGGCATAACAAACAATTCCTGTCACTTTAGACTTGAGCAATCGTTCTTCCCTTGGCTTCCATTCTAATTCTAGTCCTTCTTGCTTTTTTTATATTATATATATATATATATATATATATATATATATATATATATATATAATATAATAATAATAATTATAATAGTAATAGACGAGTGACGCCGTGTAAATGTAAAAATAAAAAACAACAACCCGAGAACCATCTCTACGGTACTGTAAAAATAAAAATAGCCACTGCGTATAATTATATTTCCTTTTAGACCTGTGCGAATGTTGGCAAGTTGACTAATACTAATACAAATACTACTAATGGAAGAGTAGCAATTTTATACCGGGAAGAGAATTTTGATGTTTTTATCAAAAGACAGAATGAATGTCTGTCAAATCTTTATATTCCTTCCATTTACTCATTAGGATCTATTACAAATATATTATAAATGTCACTCAAGACAGACAGAAAACAAATATAAAGTAAAGGTAAAAACAAATTCTCAGAAACAGGACAAATGACCAGAGGCAACAAAAAAAGTACAAATTTTATTATAAATGAATAAAATAAATAAATAAACGGGTTTACAAATAAATGAATGAAAAACAAAACATATAAACAAAAAAATTAAAATAGGGA
The DNA here is from genome assembly GCF_034508935.2 of Berghia stephanieae. Classification (NCBI taxonomy): domain Eukaryota; kingdom Metazoa; phylum Mollusca; class Gastropoda; order Nudibranchia; family Aeolidiidae; genus Berghia; species Berghia stephanieae. The sequence goes on along the minus strand of NC_088370.1, from coordinate 41,681,620 downwards.
AAGAAAGAAAAACACATCTGTCTAGTTTCCTCAGAAATAAAGCACGTGACGTATCAAAATCAGACAAGGAAGGGAAAAAAAACCCACCAAACCGTTGCACAGAAACATATTAATCAGACACAACAAATAATAATTTTTTAAAACTAAAAAATAGAACAAATAATCAGAGCAAAATAAATAATTTTAAAAATCAAACAAGAATCAGAAGAAAAAAAATAATCATTGAATTCATATAACTATAACTATAAACTCTCGCTCAGAATCAGAAACAAAACAACACAATTTTAGACTTGGACCTGACTGAATAACAAAGATTGGAACTGACATGTGATTTAAACCACTCGGCTCTCTATCAAGAAAGACGTCTGGGTAACTTTAAAGTCCATACATGTGCTGGATAGTTTTCCACCAATTTTGAGTAGAATTTGTGCTTCATTGCTATGGTTATTTTTATCTCTGAATTGAATCAGTCTGATTCTGTTATGTTGTTCATTGTTTGTCAAGTTTTGCCGTGAACAAAGACAGAACTCCGTGTTAGTGTTTAAAATTTGGCTGTCATTATTCCCAGACGCCTGTCTGGGGATAATAAAAATTCGTTATCCCCAGACAGGTGTCTGGGGATAACCAATTTTTGTTATCCCCAGACACCTGTCTGGGGATACTATCCCCAGACGCATGTAGCAAGTGGGCAGAAAGATTTTATGCAAAATGCCAAACTAGGCGTGAAAAATACCAAATATTCTGGAAAAAATACTAGTGGTTGTGTCCCAAAACAGTTAATATATCAAGTGATATTTAACACAAGATGAAAGTAAATAGTGATCAAATGTCAAATCCAGCTCTTTTAAAAAAAATATTTTAAAGCAAATGGATCAATGAAATTTCTTTTGTTACTTTGATCTGAAAACGTCAAACTGGCAATTCGACTTTTTATTTTCAACCAGGAAGAAAGTTGTTAATCATCAAATCTGTTCATAGTCCACCAACCATTTAAATTTTCATTACCTACCTACCTGTTAACTTTATTGATCATCTCTTGTTTCTATAATTTGCTCAATCTGGCCACAATTTTGGGGGCGACCGGGAATAATTTTTATGTCGCGGACGAATTCCTAGGCCATGGTGTTGTTCGCCCCAAAGCCCAAAACCCACACCTGCTATTTTCCTGTCTGCTTCGCACAAGACAATACAATTTAGTATCACACGTCCACAAAACTAGATCCAACAACATATTTTTATTCGAATCAGAGATGTTAAATAACTACCAAAACAAGGAAGCAAAAATGGTGGATAGCTCATATATGATGAATTTAAAATATTCCGATAGCGGTGTGAATAGGCAGCTCAGTGGGTAAGGCCACCTTTCATTTTACCCCTTTTAGCTGCACAGATTCGACCCAGTCGCGACCGACCCCCCCCCCCCCCCCACTCATTTTTTTTTTTTTTTACTTTTCTTTCTTTCTTCCCAATTGATATTCATTGTTTTCACTTTTGTTACGAGTTCCGAGCAAGAGTTTTTTTTTAATCAGTTGAATTTTTTATTTCTCCGGTAATATTATTTCATTATTTAATTTGCTCTAGATCTATTATTGTTTTTTTTTTTGTTTTGGTCAATGATAATAATAATAATAATAATAATAATAATAATAATAATAATAATAATAATAATAATAATAATAATAATAATAATAATAATAATAATAATTGTAATATTTGTTACTATTATTACTATTACCATCATAATCATTATTATATTATTATCAATAATAGTATTATTTTTATTATTAATACTCTTATTATCATACTGTTACTATTATTATTATTATTATTATTATTATATTATTATTATTATTATTATTATTATTATTATTATTATTATTATTATTATAATTATTATTATTATTATTATAATTATTATAATTATTATTATTATTATAATTATTATAATTATTATTATTATTATTATTATTATTATTATTATTATTATTATTATTATTATTTATTATTATTATTTATTATTATTATTATTATTATTATATTATTATTATTATTATTATTATTATTATTATTATTTTATTATCATTATTGTTAACTCTATTCCCTGCTCCGAGGGAAATCTCTCTTTTTCTTTTTTTTTTTTAATATTTTGACCTAAACCTTAGAGTTTTTTGTTTGCTAAACCTTTATGTCAATGTTCCGTTTCTGAGCATGAATTTCTTAAATTGTTTTTATTTTTAAAACAATTATTGTTTTTATTTTTTAAAACAATTATTGTTTTTTTTTCTCCTCTATCTGACCATTTGGTCGCTCTCTGAATATTTCTGTTTGTTTGCTTTTTAATTATTTATTCTTTTTAGACACTATTTGAGATCGGAGTGGGGACGAATATATTTGCTAGAAACTAGAAAAAAAAAAAAAAAAAAAAAGAGAGAGAGAGAGAGAGAGAGAGAGAGAGAGAGAGAGAGAGAGAGAGAGAGAGAGAGAGAGAGAGTTTAATAATAAAAAAAAAGAGGTGGGGGGAGGATGGGTGGGACATTTATCCCTTTCAACGTTCTGTAAAAAGAAGACGGAATTTAAAAAAAAAAAAAAGTGACGTTACCAGGATTCGAACCCACAACGTCGATTATGGTCAAACTTCCAGGGCAGACGACTAAACCATTCGGCCATGACACCCACTTCGAAGTCGACGCATATTGTGTATATGTAGTAACGACTGATTTTAATGTTGGTTAATTTTATGTTTTTATAGATATTTTATTAACTTTCCTTATTTCTATGTGCATCTGGAAACATTCCATATTCTGGAATGTGGATAATTGTTTAAAAGAGCGGAGTTTCAAATATGCGTCTGGGGATAATGAAAATTCGTTATCCCCAGACAGGTGTCTGGGGATAACAAATTTTTATTATCCCCAGACAGGTGTCTGGGGATAATCACAGCGTTAAAATTTAAAGAATCAATATCAAAACACTATGATGGCATATTAAAAATGTTGCCTTAATATAATTAATTCAATAATATCATTATATTATGTTGTTTCAATCGGAAAACTTACTGTATCTAGATGTATATCATCAACCACACTCGCAAGTCAACGATAATATTCCAAAGACGCTACTTTTCGCCTCTCCTCAAATTTTGTTGATCATCGAAGTCACGAGGGTGGCAGAGTTGTGGTCATGTGACATCGGAGCATGTGACATAAGGGTTTGTCAATACACACGCGTATGCAGTATAGTGATGCCCAAAATTGACTAGGTGGCACGTTGGGTCTGGTACATAGTGACCTTTACTGGTCAGGTGAGAACTTGTCATGTTAATAAAATCCATTTTAAATATTCAATGTAAAAATCACGTAAAATCACTTTTAAAAATCCAGTTAGAATCCGACAACAGTTATATGAAATGAGAGAACACGGTGTCACAAATACAACAATATAATATATATAAAGTCCGGAGTATAACAATGAGGTGGCAGTAATTGCATTGAATCGTTACCCGTTATTGGTTCTTTGTTGTTTCTGTTTTTAAGGGTTTTACGGCGCTTGCAACACTTTAAGGTCATACCAGCGCCAGTAAAAAAAAAGAAAAAGAAGAAAATAGGATAGTAAAAAGTTCTAGAATTACAATTAAAGCACCCAAGAAAAAGCAAGACAAAGGGGATTTGCATCAAATAGAAAACAGATGTAGATTCCAAGAGCACGCTATCAAAGTACTTAGTTTGAGATCACCTAAAAGTCTCATCCAGGTCCCAACTAAGAGGAACACACTCAAATGCCAATCATTTTCCGCTCTAAGCAGTGGGCAAAATTATACGATGTGTGAATGGAATATATTTTAGTTAGGCTGGATAAGATAATATGAGAAGCAGAAAATATCATTCCTTGCCGAAATAAACAGCTCCGTGGATTTCTCTCACGCAAGTCGAAAATGTATCGTCCATACCCCTAAACCAAAAAAAAAAAAAAATCGGTCTACCTCGGGAGACTCTGTGGTGTAACGGTAGCACGTCTGACCGGTAATCAGAAGGTCTGAGGTTCGATCCCCAGTCGAGGTAGACTGTTTTTTTGGGATGTTTTTTTTTTTTTTCTTGTATTTTTCTTTCTTGCTTTGTCCGGCACCTTTCATACACACTTATTCAGCTCGTTATCTTACAATTCTTACTACATTTTGTTTTATTTATTTTCAACGTTCCTTTGTTTAATGATTTGCTTATGAAGGGTTTGCACTCGAAACGTCCATTGTTTGTAATGTTTCCTTATAATCCTCTCCATTGCCCCCAGTTTGTTAGTATTTTTATTGTCTCTGGCTTCAATAGACATTGGGTTTAAATTTTATTCAACACTTGAATCATGAATTATTTTGAGTTGATAAATATTAACACGTCAGCGCATGCCTTGTAATCAGAGCTTGAGGCCTAATGATGTTATGCGTTTATCGAAATACTCACAACATCCTCCAACCGGATATACCGTACCAACATTCAAAACTACGTGTAACCTTGAACGTTTATAGTGTGATTGATATAATTTAGTGAGAACTAATCACCAAATTGGTTGTCAGAAAACAATAACAAAGAGCAAAGTGACGTCAATTTCGTTCCATCTATAGGCACAGATGAGTAAGGATGGCTTGTCGAAAAACTTGCTTTAACCTCTTTAACTCGAGACTTCTAAACGGATAGACGACGTAAAGGTGATAACTCGGTACTCAACATTGAGTTGTGATAAGAGAGAGAGAGAGAGAGAGAGAAAGAGAGAGAGAGAGAGAGTGAGACGGGCAGAGAGAGAGAGAGAGAGAGAGAGACAAGAGAGAGAGAGAGAGAGAAGAGAGAGAGAGAGAGAAGAGAGAGAGAGAGAGAGAGAGAGAGAGAGAGAGAGAGAGAGACAGACAGACAGACAGACAAAGACACAGAGAGAGAGAGAGATTCAGATAGATGTGATCATCATACACCCTTGGCGCGGGAGAGGCAGGGGAATGGAAAAATAGTAGAGGAGAGGGGCATTCGTTCACTACATCATTATTTTTTTAAAATCATCAAAACATGTCTGAACGAATACTGCGTACTTATCGTAAATTTAATCCGTCGCGTGTCCTTAAGTTGGAGATAAACGAGATTGGTGATAGAATTCACCTTTGTGCAAGGAGGGGGGGGGGGGGGGGGGGGGGGGGGGGGGGGGGGGGAGGCAAGATTTCGATGCAATGTGTGGCTTGGTGGCTCAGACGAACGGCGTCTCGTCTTGTTACTAACGTCGAGCAATGCCGAACATGGTCAGTGGCCGATTGGGTGACAGACAGCAGTCTTAGAAAAATCTGGTCCTGACATTGTGTCCTTGGGTAAGGAAGGCACTTTACTCATAATATAGCCCACTCGAATCAGATGTTAAAAGAGGTCTTGGCTTTTGGCTGTGAGCAATAGCGTAAGTGTGATTTTTTTTTCAACAGAGAATGTGAGTAAAGAGTCTTTTCCAAGGACTCAAGTACAAAAAGGACGCTTAAAAAGCGACTGGTACGGTTTGAAATGGAAAATATGATTCTATGTTGTCTGTTGGGGAAATGAATGAAAGATTACGAAGCGTATTGAGCATAGTAAATCTATGGAAAGGCTCTTTTATCTATTTATGTCTTATTTAGCACCATGTTCAACCAGAAATAATACCATTTTGGGATGACACGTGATCACACTTCGTGGTCCGACTACAATCGCTATAATCCTAAAAATTAAAAATTGAGCTTTTATATAGCGCACTATCCACTAAACGTGTTCAAAGTGCTTTACAAGGGATCCTTGGCCAGCAGCACTTAACATTTAGGACGGGACATGACGCCTGTTAGGCGATATTACATTTTTTTTTAAAACAAAGACAACGCTTTTAATGGTCATGTACTCATTTTACACTCATTGAGTACGGTGAGAGAATGTGAGTAAATAGTCTTTTTCAAGAACTCAACGATGCGCCGAGGGAGGCTCGAACCCAGGACCTTCCGATCCGAAAGCGGGTATTTTTGTTTGTTTGTTTGTTTGTTGCTTTAGGTCTCTTCCAACACAATTGAGGTTATATGAGAGACCGCTGAAACAAAAAAACAAGCAATCTAACAAAAATAGTACAAATGTAAATCAAAATCATAATCTAAAGATATCATAAGCTAAATTATAAATAACCAAAAACAAACAGGCAGAAGATTTACAGAAAAAAAAAATCCCCTGTCAAAAATACAATCACAAACCAAAGAAGCAGGATAGGCTAGTAAAGAGAAGAAGAAGCGACATCACTATCGGATCGTACACCCATGCGAACATCATAGGTATATGATTCAAGGGTGATGCTCCCATCCAACCACCCGCTAAAGCGGGTATCATACCACGAGACCACACATAGGTGTCCATATTGTCAAGTCTGGTAACCAAGCACAATAATAGTGGGCCTGCTTTAACTTTGTTTCTATGGAAAATATTTCGCGTTGGTTTGAGAGTATTTCCATTACAACAATGAGCCCATAACCTTAATAGGATTCAATAGTCGTAACGTCACTTCCTTCCTAATGACGCATGGTAACTTAGCAACACTGGCTCTAAACTATCGGAACAATGGTGGACGCCATATGAAATATTTCTCCGGCGAGCATAAAAGCGTATCGAGTGGGGAAAAAACACATACATTTGATCGTTTTGACTTTTACACATTCTGATCACAAAGCATATGAAAAGTTCTAGCCAGCATGAAGAATAAAAAGTAATGATAATCTTTGTTTAGAACCAAGATGGCCGCCGTTGCCGGGCGGCGTGACATCAGACTACTGAATCCAATTTGGGTTATCAGACCCTAGGTACACATGTCGCTATAATCCTATAATCCACGTCCCGTATCACAAATAACAACAAACACTGTTGTTAGCGTTCTAAATTTATTATCACACGATGACCACGTCACATGACAAAGTAGACGCATAGATTCGATTACTTGATTACTTGGGAGAACGTAATCCGTTATCGCAAATCCACTTCACTTATCAGCATAACGATTGATCACAAGACGAAAATTTAAATATATGATATTGACCACAAGACTAAAAGCTGATGTTATCATTATAAGTAGATCCTTTGATAACAACCACATCTTCATGACTTTGCACTTTCTTACCCTTATTCGTATACCTGAGTGTGTCGTTGATAAATCGGAAATGATAATAATAATAATAATAATAATAATAATAATAATAATAATAATGATGATGATGATGATGATGATGATGATGATGATGATGATGATGATGATGATGATGATGATGATGATGATGATGATGATGATGATGATGATGATGATTAATATAATAAGAAGAAAGAAGAAGAAGAAGAAGAGAAGAAGAAGAAGAAGAAGAAGAAGAAGAAGAAGAAGAAGAAGAAGAAGAAGAAGAAGAAGAAGAAGAAGAAGAAGAAGAAGAAGAAGAAGAAGAAGAAGAAGAAGAAGAAGAAAAGGAAGAAAATCTCAAAGAAAAAGTAAGACAAAGGGGAATTTGTTCAAATAGGAAACAGATGTTGATTCCAAGAGCACTCTATCAGTGTACTTAGTTTGAGATCATCTAAAAGTCTCATCCAGACATACTAAGAGGTCCCCACTTAGAGCAATACACTCAAATGTTAACAAATCATATATATCAAAACAGAATACATTACTAACAATATGATTTACAAGGGTAAAAATGTCATCCCCCAAAACTTACTATACATTTGACTGTTTTCCTCCCAGCCAGGGCCAGGACAAAACCAAGTAATATCATTCCAAGACAAATAGAGCATGTTGGAAAACAGATACAGGGGGATAGAGGACACAGCAAGTGCCTCCCTGACCAGTATGAGAGTCAGAGGTCAGGACCCCAGCCAGACCGGTAAAGAAGTGGTTACCTCTGAGTCACCAATCTAGCCTTGACTCGACTAGCGACCAGTGTATCACATTCAATTTTTTAAAGTTATAATTTCAACTGGATTGAAATATTTATTGGTAATTGATTTCACGCCATATTATTTCTTTCGTAGCCTATAGGATATTCAGTAGCGAAGCACGGTTATTTTTTCCTAGTAATAGTAAAATAAATAAATTTAAAAAATAAGTTAATGAATAAATAAATCTAAAAATGTAACAACTACTACATTCTTATTTTTTTTGAATGATGTTTTTATTCATGGTACATTGAGAACAAATATACATTATACAGTTGTATATATAATATATATAAAACGATGACATTTAAACATTTTCCTGTATCAAAAGAATGAAAATTAATTGGTACCTTTTTCTTCTGCGTACTTTTATTCAGGTATTTCATTTTTGTTAGCCCATATTCAAAACAAGTTCAAAACTTATAAAACAGATAAACCTCAACACATAAATTCTCCCCCCACTCTCTCTCTCTCTCTCTCTCTCTCTCTCTCTCTCTCTCTCGCTCTCTCTCTCTCTCTCGCTCTCTCTCTCTCGCTATCTCTCTCTCTCGCTATCTCTCTCTCTCTCTCTCTCTCTCTCTCTCTCTCTCTCTCTCTCTCAACTCAGATGTATATTCCATTTATGTGTTTTAACACACGAAGAAAATACGTGGGTAGGGGGAGGGGGAGTGCAAAGCCACATTATTAATTTTCCTCAACGCCTAATTCAGATGGGAATTTTTTAAAAACAGGGTAATAAAATGCCAAAGAAAAAAATAATGGACGAACAAACAAAAACAAAACAAAAAAAAAAAAAAAACAACAACAAAAGAACACAAGCTAAAAAAAAAAGCAAAAGCAAAAGCAAAACAGTGTAATCTTAATAAAGCAAACACGGCATGACCCGAAATATTGGTTGACTTTATTTGTCTTATTTTTAAGAGAGAAAACAAGTTGGAAAACAGATACTACAGGGGGATAGAAGACACAGCAAGTCGTGACCTCCCTGTCAACTATGGGAGTAGCCATGAAAAAGCAAATACCCCCTATCCAAAACTCATTGGGATCCTCACCAGAGAGAGAGAGAGAGAGAGAGAGAGAGAGAGAGAGAGAGAGAGAGAGAGAGCGTGAGAGAAGGTCATATCAGCGCCAGTAAAAAGGAAGAGAATGAGATAGTTAAAGATTGAATTATAGATTTAAAATAAAAGCACCCACGAAAAAAGTAAGACAGCGGAGAACTGGTTCAAATAGGGAATAGATGTAGATTCCAATAGCAGACCATCGGTGTACTTTTAGTCTGAGATCACTTAAATATCCTATCCAGACACCAGTACAGGATCCCAATAAGAGGTTTGCACTCAAATATTAACAAGATATGTTCAAAACAAAAATAGATGATTTACAAGGAAAAAAATATCACCTCCCAAGACTAGCACTATCCATTTGACTATTGTCTTCTCAGCCAAGGACTCCAGCAAGGGCCAGGACAGAAAGCAACTCAGAAACAGATATAGGAGGTCGGAAGATAAGCAAGTGACCTCCTGTCCACCACGGGAGGTCAAAGACCCCACCCAGTTGGTTGACTTTAAGCAAGGTGGACTTCATCCATAATCAACGGAACAAACTTAGATAAAGAACAAGAAACTTGAGATGAACAAGAGCAGGTGTTGACTTTAAAACAAAAGTTGACTTTAAGAGTGTTGCTATTATGCGGATTCCACTGTTTATCTAAATAAAAGATTAGAAAACAAATAATAATAATAATCAAAATATTTTTAAAAGTTCGTGTGTAAAGTTGTATTCAATGCTTGACTATGTATGTATCTCACAATGCTTTTTTGTAGTTGTTGTAATTAATGAAATGCAATAACAAGGGATAAGCCGAATCATAAAACAAGCGCTTACATTACATCAAATAAAATAACCGTGATAACATTATATTTACAGCAGGCATAGCATATCTGTTGTGGACTGACGAACCTCTCCTTTATTTCACTTTGGCCGTAATCTGATTATTTTCAATGGATTAAGATGACCTTGAACTTCTCTTAAATCTAAAAATTTCAAGAGGGCCATGTTCTCTCTTCAAATCAGTCTCAGATTTATAAGACTGTTTGACAAATGAAAAAAAAAAAAAACGTTTTAATTTTAATTTTTTTTTCCTTTTTAATGGAGTCACTTAGCCACAATGGTCGTAACCCGGAGTTTTATTACGATTCCTGTCCAGATAAACGGGCAATAAGAATTGCAGTGGAATCCTGTTAAAGTCAACACTGCAGGACAAGAAAGATTGGTTGATTTTATCCATGATCAATAAATAACAAAATAACATTGGGACCAATAAGAAGTGTTGACTTTAAGCAGAAGTTGACTTTAAGCGTTTTCCACTGTATATTACGCAAACCTTTTGACATCCCATTGTCTATCGCAAAGCATTTCTGGCAAAATCTAACAGACCCCCCCCCCCCCCCCACACACACACCCCACCCTCAAGCTACCATACTGGGTGGGTAGTGGATCAGGAACAAAACAAAAAAAAGAACAAAACTCGAATCCACCAGAGGATGATATCGTTACCTCTGCATGTGGTGCTAGTACTCTACCAACTGAGATGTCAGTGTACTTTGCGGGTCAATCGTTAGGAGTCATCTTTCCTTTTAGGATCATATTCATTGGTTTTTAGGAGTCATCTTATTTGTACTCCATTGGTTTTTAGTTTGAGTCATCTTATTCATTGGTTTTTTAGGAGTCATCTCATTGTTTTAAGTCTCATTCATTGGTTTTTAGGAGTCATCTTATTCCATTGGTTTTTAGGAGTCATCTTATTCCATTGGTTTTTAGGAGTCATCTTATTCCATTGGTTTTTAGGAGTCATCTTATTCCATTGGTTTTTAGGAGTCATCTTATTCCATTGGTTTTTAGGAGTCATCTTATTCGATTGGTTTTTAGGAGTCATCTTATTCCATTGGTTTTTAGGAGTCATCTTATTCCATTGGAGTCTTTTCATTGGTTTTTAGGAGTCATCTTATTCCATTGGTTTTTAGGAGTTAGTCATCTTATTCCATTGGTTTTTAGGAGTCATCTTATTCCATTGGTTTTAGGAGTCATCTTATTCCATTGGTTTTTAGGAGTCATCTTATTCCATTGGAATTTAGGAGTCATCTTATTCCATTGGTTTTTAGGAGTCATCTTATTCCATTGGTTTTTAGGAGTCATTATTCCATGGTTTAGGAGTCATCTATTCATTGGTTTTAGGGTCATCTTATTCCATTGGAATTTAGGAGTCATCTTATTCCATTGGTTTTTAGGAGTCATCTTATTCCATTGGCTTTTAGGAGTCATCTTATTCCATTGGAATTTAGGAGTCATCTTATTCCATTGGTTCTTGATTTGAAGTAAAATATTTTTGGCCATTATTTAAAAAAAAAAAAACGTTTTTGTCAACGTGGGACAGAATACAAATATTATTGCAATAACTAGTTATTGTTCAAATAAAATTAAAATCAACATTGGAATCAATACACGTTAAAATAGTAATAAAAAAACATTAAAAATTAATGGACATGGATGTGAGATGGAAGGGGAGAGATCTGACGTAAAAATTATGTAACGATATACTTAAACTTCAACAGCCCAGTGACATAAAGAAAAAAATAAATAAATAAAAATTAACCCTTCATGCTCAGATCACATCTCTCTCTCTCTCTCTCTCTCTCTCTCTCTCTCTCTCTCTCTCTCTCTCTCTCTCTCTCTCTCTCTCTCTCTCCCTCTCTCTCTCTCTCTCTCTCTCTCTCCTTTCTCTTCTTCCCAACCCCCCCCCCCCCACACAAACCATACCCCGTAACATCTCTACACCTTTAATATACCTTCTTATAAACAATTCGATAAGTTTCTGCTCTATCAAGATTTCTGATTTTTTGGTAAGTTTGTTGAGTAATGGAATTACATTATTTTGTTTGTTTGTTGTTTGTTTGTTTTTAAGGGTTTTACGGTGCATTCAACACATTACGGTCAAATCAGCGCCAGTAAAAAGGAAGAAAATGAGATAGTCAAAAGTTCTAGAATAACAATTAAAGCACCTAAGAAAAAAATAAGTCAAAAAGGGAACTGGTTCAAATAGGGAACAGGTGTAGATTCCAAGAGCACAACATCAGTGTACTTAGTTTGAGATCACCTAAATGTCTCATCCTGACTCAAGCACAGGTCCCCACAAAGGGGAATACACTCAAATGTTTACAAATCATAATCATATATATATATATGTATATAAAACTAAAAATAATACAGGGCATAACAATGAGATGATTCACAAAACAAAAAATATCATCTCCCAAAACTCTTAACAACTCGTATACATTTGACTGTTTCCTTCCCAGCAAGTGTATCCGGCCAGGGTCAGGACAAAACCAAGTTATCTCATCCCAAGACAAAGACAGAAAGCATGTAGGAAAACAGATATAGAGGGATAGAAGAAACAGTAAGTGCCCCCCCCCCCCCCCTGCCCACTATGGGAGGTCTGGAACCCCACCCAGGAGTTCAAGCATTCATTACATGTAAGCCAAAAGAAAAAGTTGTGTGTTTGTTTGTTTGTGTTCGTTTTCAATGGTGTTACGGCGCTTGCGGCTCTTTAACGTGATTTCCGATAAAGCAAACTTTATTATGTAAGTTGATGGTTTAACAACAAATACACTTGCTGATATTATTATTCATAGTGAAATATATATTTATAAAAGCCAACACAAAATCTGTTATTGTTGCATCATTTGGTAGGACAAGTGGAAGTAATATCAACTCACTGAACATTCAGCTATGTGCTCCGTATCTGAGGCAAAGCGCGACAATAAGCCCGATTAACTGGCCATTTGAGTAGCAATGACTATCCCGCACAAATCTTTGGGCCTCTTTTTCGCTCACGAAGTGCCCGAATTCGCGTCAAAATATGGGACGAAGCCGTTTCGTATATACTATTTTAAAAAATTAATTACGACGTTGTTTATCGATGAATATGACTGAAAGTCGGCACACAGTTAGAAAAAAGGTCATTTTAGATTATGTCAAGCGACAAGACTCGTGCGATTGCCAGAAGACTGTTAAAAATAGATTTTTACTCTTTGGAGTAAAATATTTCTAAAACTACCGGGCGTGGAGGTTTTGTCGCTGACAAGGTAATACATGAACATTTCTTCTTTTTGGTTGTAAAATTTCATATGAATATGACGAGTACTTTTCCCGTATTTTACAAAACACCATCCTAATTTGCTCTTCAAGTTTCAATCTTTTAATCCACTTATTACGCAAGATACAACCAAAGGTCGAAAAAAAAAATGCCGAAAAAGCGTCCCATATTTTCGCGTTTTTTTCCTCTTTGCGGGTCATCCAAATAAATGACACCTTTGAAACTGCATAACTTGTTTATTTATGAATGGATTTTCAAAATTCAAAAACATTTTTACTCAGTGGAGATAGGGCTTTGGTTTTAGACAAAAAATTTCCTCAAAAAGAGAAAAAAATATTTTTCATAGTCATTGCTAATTTGAGTTGCACAAGCCTTCACAAACCATCTACTAACTCAATATGACCAGAAAAACAAAAACCTTTGGCACACAAGCAACACCATGCACGCCAGTCGACCAGATAGAGAATGTTTGTGTAATGAAAAAAAAACCCAAAAAAACAAAAACAACCCGGATAAGTTAGTTTTATTTGTCTCACTTAGCCTTAAATAGGGGAAATCGCGTCTCGGATTGATTCCCTTTCTTCTACTTTTGATTTGATTTTACCTCGTCCAATAACAACCATTCCTCCCATGTGACGAGGAAATATGACCCATCGTTTCAATGCGTTGATATGTCAGGATGAGAGAAGTACTGGAAATTGATTTTGTACAGATATAAATATGAAACTTGGGGGGGATGATATCTATTCGTTATGATAGTATATATATATATATATATATATATATATTATATATATATATATATATTATATATATATATATATATATATATATATATATATATATATATATATATAAGATAAAAATGGAGTCACTCACATTTATATATAGCCAAGATTCTACGACAAAATGTCTGCCGACCGAAGACCACAGAAACACGTGTTTCCGTTTGACTCCATTTTTATTTTAAATTAGCTCTATTCTACGTTATCGAGCACTCTCGTACATGCAAGTACCCACCAACACTCATATATATATGAGTATATACTTGATATATTTTCTACCCTAATAATGAATAGAAATCATCCTCAAGTATAAAGATAAAGATAATTATAAAGATAATTTTTGACATTGAAATCAACTCAATGTTCCTATATCTAATGCCCCCTACACATCTTACGTTCTACCGGCGGGTATACCGATGACGGTAAACCGTTTAGCCCATCAATATAAAAAAAAAATATCAATCCGGCCTTAAAACTAAATACATATTTGTACTCAGCAGGTCCAAATTAACAATGTCCTCACGTACACACCTCGATTTGATGCTTATTAACAACATTACTTCTTATTTAGTTTTAAGATCGGAGTGATATTTCTGAAATTGATGGGCTAAACGGTTTACCGTACGGTTCCGATATTCTGGCTGGTAGAACGTTAGGTGAGTAGGGGGCATTATTCTTATAACTCTAAATTCACTTTTAGAGACCCGCTTCATCCAGTCCATTCTGAGACGGTGGATTACAATAAGTACTAGTGCCATCCTCAAAAATATAAATAAATGTTATGCAGATTATTATACACCTTGTCAAAATGGGGGTCCCGTTCCAATAGCTCACTCGCTTCACACGCAAAGAGACTGAGATCGAGTGAAGTTGGAAAAGAACCTCAATCAACCAAGGACAAAGATAGAGAGCAACATGGAAAGTGACTAACAAGGGAGGTAAGGACCCCATCCCAGCAAAGCACTTTCCACCACATTTATGAGACCAATCTAACCAATAGTTTGGGGTTGGGGTAAGTTGGATCAGATAGAAAAAAATCTCCATTGCACACAAAATCCTTTTTTTTTTCTCTCTCTCTTTGCTTAACTCACTCAATCCTAGAGATTTTTGCTACTTTTCAAAACTTGAAATAAAAAAAGTATTTAAAAATGAGCATGTTTATAGAGAGTTTTATTCAACTAACATTAACATGTAAAAATTAAAAACACTGGCTTTGATAGTACGCCTATAATTTGTCTCAGAAAAATGTAATAAATAGACATGGGGGTTAAAGTAACCCGGGTAAACTACGGATATAGTCGGTGTTAGGGTTGAGTGAGTTAAAAGGCAAGCACTCTACCATTTCAGATACAGGAACCCCATTCTTATTGAAATACCTTTGATAATTATCATTTAAAACAATATGTGTATCCAAATTATACATAAAATATGTTTGTTTTTTTATGTTTGTTTTTAAGGGTTTTACGGCGCTTGCAACACATTTAGGTTATATCAGCGCCAGTAAAAAGGAAGAAAATGGGATAGTAAAAAGTTATAGAATTACAATTACAGCACCCAAGAAAAAGTAAGACATAGGGGAACTGGGAACAAATAGGGATCAGATGTAGATTCCAAGAGCATACCACCAGTGTACTTTGAGATCACCTAAAAGTCTCATCCAGACACAAGCACAGGTCCCAACTAAGAGGAATACACTCAAATGTTTACCAATCATATAATATAATATGTAAACTAAACATAATACAATGCATAACAGAGAGATGATTTACAAGGAAAAAAAATATCATCTCCCAAAACTATAACTATACATTCGACTGTTTCCCTCCCAGCCAAGGAGCTCCGGCAAGGATCAGGACAAAACTAAGTAATCTCATTCCAAGACAATGACAGGAAACAATTGGAAAACGGGTATGGGGGGATAGAAGACACAGCATGTACCTCCCTGCCCACTATGGGAGGTCAGGATCCCCACCCAGTCCAATCCATAGTACATAAAATAAAATCAACCTCCAAATAATGAAATCATTTAAATCAACAACATGTGGTATGTTTCGATAATAAAACAACAAAGCAATGCATGTTAAAATTAACACAAACTATGCATGATAAAACATGTAGTTGTTTCTGCTTTAGCCACATAAGAAAATAATAATAATAATAATAATAATAATAATAATAATAATAATAATAATAATAATAATAATAATAATAATAATAATAATAATAATAATAATCATAATAATAATAATAATCATAATAATCATAGTAATGAATAAATAAATGAATAAATAAATACATAAATACAAATAATATTTTTAATGAACCTTTGAGAAACTATTTGTTATTCTATTAAGGCCAGATTTGTTAATTTTCGGTTTAATAAATATTTACCCAACGGAGAGAATCTGATGACAACGAAAACTTTCCATAGCTTTTCAAAAAATAACTAAGTTATAGAGTATTTTTATGGCAAACGCTACGAAAATGTCCTGGCACAGTCTCACATAGACTAGTCCCAAATTATGTTTTGTTTGTTTTCAAGGGTTTTTCTACAGCGCTTGCGAAACAGTTAGGTTATTTCAGCGACAGGAAAATGGAAGAAAATAGGATAGTCAAATAATTCTAGATTGACAATTAAAAGCGCACAAGGAAAGTAAGACAAAGGGGAAAGGTCGAAATAGGGAACAGATGTAGATGATTCATTCCACGAGCAGACCATCATTGTGCATAGTTTGAGATCATCTTAAAGTCTTATCCAGACAAAAGCACAGAATCCCACGAAGAGGAACACACTCAAATGATTACATTATACATTCAACAACAACAAATATAAAAATACATAACAGAAAGATTATTTTCAAGGGTAAAAAAAATCATCTCCCAAAACTATAATTATACATTCAACTGTTTTCCTCCCAGCCAAGGTCTCTGGTCAGAGTCATGACAAAACTAAGTAATCTCATTCCAAGACAAAGACAGAAAGCCATTGGAAAATAGGTATAGGGGTATAGAAGACACAGCAAGTACCTCCCTGCCCACTATGGAAGGTCAAGAACCATACCCAGTGAGTTCTTGCAATTATTATTACTCAGTCACTGATCAAGAGAGTGAATTAGGCAACAAACACATTTACTCAATAAGAGAATGCTCAATCAACGTAAAATGTTCAATATAAACAAGTACCAATTACAATTGTATCATCAATCTAAAAAACTAAAAATATAAAAGAAAAACTCTTGAGTGTTGTGGTATATTGATCTTTAAAAAAAAAACAAATAAACAAAAAAAAAATAAAAGCAACATAAATTATAAAAATCTATGGCGTAATATTGCAACAATAAATTACAATCCACTTATATAAGCACTTCAGTCACATCATATTTTGATTCAGTCATTTAAAAATGCGTCATAACTTTTGATAAATCAACAGGGAAAAGAAATTTTGTTTTGTCAGGTACACAGAAAAAAATAGAATTTTTTAAAAGTAAAACTGGCAAATAATTGAGAAAAGAAAATACAAAAAAACCCCCAAAAAAAAACAAAAAAAAAAAAACAACCCAAAATTTAAAAACAATAAAAATAACAACGAATTAAATGTCTGGAATTCTGGAGTTTTATTTCAAAAGACCGATAACAATTTCGTCAATAATGAGCTATTCATAGTGTCATACAGTAAGGGAGGGGTGGGTGGAGGATAGCTAAGCTGTATGTTTTGTTTATTTTTAAGGGTTTAACGGCGCTTGCAACACATTAAGGTCATATCAACGCCAGTAAATTAGGAAGAAAATGGGATAGTAAAAAGTTCTAGAATTACAATTAAAGCACCAAAGAAATAGTAAGACAAAGGGGAGTTGGTTCAATTAGGAAACAGATGTAGATTCCAAGAGCACACTATCAAAGTACTTAGTTTGAGATCAAGTGAATGTCTCATCCAGACACAAGCACAGGTCCCCTCTATGAGGAACACACTCAAACGTGTAGAACACAAATGAATACAGTGCATTACAAGAAAAAAATATCATCTCCCAAAACGCTTACTATACATTTGACTGTTTCCCTCCCAGCCAAAGATCTGGCCAGGGTCACGACAAAACTTAGTTTGTTTGTTTTTTTGTTTTTAAGGGTTTTACGGCGCTTGCAACACATTAAGGTCATATAAGCGCCAGTAAAAAGGAAGAAAATGGGATAGTAAAAAGTTATAGAATTACAATTAAAGCACCCAAGAAAGGGGAATTGGTTCGAATAGGAAACATGTAGATTCCAAGAGCACACTATCAAAGTACTTAGTTTGAGATCACCTAAAAGTCCCCAGACACCAGCACAGGTCCCAACTAAGAGGAATACACTCAAATGTTTATAAATCATATAATATAATATGTAAACTAAACATAATACAATGCATAACAGAGAGATGATTTACAAGGAAAAAAATATCATCTCCCAAAACTATAACTATACATTCGACTGTTTCCCTCTCAGCCAAGGACTCCGACCAAGGTCAGGACAAAACCAAGCAATCTCATTCCAAGACAAAGACAGAAAGCAATTGGAAAACAGATAAGAGGGGATAGAAGACACAGCAAGTACCTCCCTGCCCGCTATGGGAGGTAGGAACCCCACCCAGACAAAACTTAGTAATCTCATTCCAAGACAAAAGACAGAACACAATTGAAAAACAGATACACGTGATAACTGCAATTACAACTGTTGGTTTACTGCTACAGACACCAGAATAAAACTCTAGCTTAGTTCACATTCACCACTACGGCTATGAAGGACTATTTACTCCATAAAAATAAAAGAGGTACATCTCTTAATCTGGATCTGGAGACATTATCAAAAGAAACAAGATTGATACTGTTTGTGTGTAATAATATAACTAACAACCCACTCCCAAACCCCCTCCTCCTCTCCTCCCTCCCCCCCCCCCCAAAAAAAAAAAATAAAAAAATAAGAAATAAAAACAAAATCTGTTGTTTTTGGATTTCTTTCAGACTTCTATTTTAGGGGGGGGGGGGGGGGGGGGGGGGGGGGGGATAATTTTGAAATAAATTCCAATATGAATCTTAACAGTTTAACAAAAATCTCTGGTACGTACAGTTGTCAAAGAAAATGAAAATAATAAAAACATTTATAAATTGATATGTTCATATTCTATTACACATAAATAACTTTTACTGAACACCAAGGGTGACTCAAAAAATCATTAAAAAAAAACAGTTCAATTTCGGGTAAAAGCAAAGTAATTGAGAAATTCCTGAAACAAACAGATTTTCTCATTTTTTATTTAACCGCGTTTTATCTGTCTCCATGCAATTGCCCAGAAAAATATAACATGCTCTGAATGCTGTTTTGGCAAATCCAATGTGCGATCAATAAATATAATATACTCCTTATAATGTATTATGAAGGTCCCGATAGCCCAGTTGGTAGAGTACCACTCGCTTCACACACAAAAGGGACCGAGCGAGACCAATCCTCTAAGGAGGATTTTTTTCTAACCCCCCTGCAGTGACTGAGTAGCTGCGTCTGTTAGATCTGGTGGAAAGTACTATGCGATAGATATACTAGCATCCTATCCAAAGGGTAGCATGCAATTGCTATTATCCATGTCACACTGTACAAACCAGGATAAACTTCGGCACCATGGACTAAATGGCTCAGAAGGACTCCTTGTTCAATATGTATTATGGTCATACATGAACGTTTGCTAACCACAAGACAATGTTTATCTTATATTACATTTGAGAAGTAAACAACGTTAAATATTTTGGAAAAATTGAGCTCATCTCTTACTTATTACATTTGATATACAATGAATATTTTACTTTTCATCAAGTACGTATCAAAAATTATCTTTTTTTTTTCTCTCTCTTATTAAAGTCTTTTTTTTTTTTAAAGAAGTTCTGATAGGTCCAAGTATTTTCAATTTATGTCTTGTAAAATATATACAACATAATTTTCAGCTGTATTATTATTATTATTATTATTGCTAGATATAAGTTACTATTGCTACTAGTTATTACTATTTTTATTTTCATTACTATTATTATTATTATTATGATTATTATCATTGTTCTTTTTATTATCATTGTTATTGTAAACATTTTCAATAATAATAATAATAATAATAATAATAATAATAATAATAATAATAATAATAATAATAATAATAGTTTATAATAATAATAATAATAATAATAATAATAATATAATAATAATAATAATAATAATAATAATAATAAATAATAATAATAATAATTATTATTATTATTATTAAAACTATTATTATTATTATTATTATTATTATTATTATTATTATTGTTATTATTAAAACTATTATTATTATTATTATTATTATTATTATTATTATTATTATTATTATTATTATTATTATTATTATTATTATTATTATTATTATTATTAATTGTCATTAAATATCATTATTATTTTTATTTTTTTTAAATTATTATTATAATTCACAGTTGAAGTTGAAATATATACTGCATAACATAAAATTGATACTGAAAGCGAAATACTGTGACATAATGATGACATAAACCACTGGAATACATGATAAAACTAAAAAGTATAAAAATGTACAATAAAAACATCATTTCTGACCCACCACCTCAACTTGGTATGATATCAGGGTTAACCAAATGGCGAGGGGGTCCCAATAGCTCAGTTGGTAGAGCACTTGCTTCATACACAAAGGGACCTGGATCGATTCCGGGTGAAGTCAAGTTTTATGGGGGGGATTTTTTACTGACCACTTGTCCACCCAGAAGTGATTGGGTAGCTAAGTCTGTTAGATCTAGTGGAAAGTACTTTACAATAGACTAGTGCAGACAGTTTCCTATCCAAAGGGTAGCACACAATTGCTGCTGTCTGTTTAACGCTATAGAACCCAGGATAAACTCTGGATCCACTACTTATCAGATGATGAGAAGTGAATCCAGAGTGAAAATGATACAAGATATGACATTGTTTTTTAGCTACTACTTGAACTCACTCAGCGCTGAGACTTTATTCGCATTTCCATCACAAAATGGCTGACACCTGATTGAGGCAGCATGAGAATGAAAAGCTAAGACAAAGCGATGTTCAAATTCGGTGCAAAATCTCAATTAATATACCCCCCTAGGGAAAATTGAATTTTCTGATGAAAGAAATGATACCATTGTTTTAATTTATAGGACTTTTGTAGAAAGTAGGATTGGATTACATTATATTGTTTTTGCCTTTCAAGACCGCTGCACAGTGTGGTTGATGCCGCTGAAAGAGTTAAGAATTAATGTTTTTTCTTCTTAATAAAACAAGAAATGTTCGCTCGAGTCTCATATTTCCAACAGTAAATCAATGTTTCACAGTCTAAAACAATCCAGCCTCCCTCCTGTGGCTCTAACATGAACAGCCGTCAGCAAGAGGAAGATAGAAATGCCAAGAGAAACATGGGAGAAGGACAGGAAAAATAGAATGAACATGATGTCACTTAGGACTTTAAAATTGTTTTTTGCCATCCACGTTCATGAGTAATTCTCACTAAACTGTATTCACCAGATTACTAACATTCAAGGTTACACACAATTTTGTGTGTTGGTCCGTTATGCTTCTGGATGGCAATGTTGTGAGCCTCTAAGCCAAGCGCATACTATCTATAGAAGGAAAGAAGCAAAAATGGTATTTGCATCCTGGAGGGAGGCCTATACTGCAGCAGCCGATAAGAACGGCCCGGAGAAGATAATATTATGTTCATGTTCATGGCCATATTCTCCACGGGGAGAGATGGGGGAAAACTCAAGCAGGTCAAACCATCCCAAGAAAACACTAGTTTGAGATAATGGGTCACATTTCATACAGCTTCAAGTTATACCAGCATTATAAACGTGTAACTTGAGGCCCAAAAAGACTTTTTAGCAACATTTAATTTACATGAAATAATGATTCAATCCAAGGCAAATAACAAACATTGATAATAAACTCCATTTAACACTGATTCCACATTCAGTGAACCGTTTAAAAATTTTGACAAAAAATTGGGAGCAGGCAACAAATTGAAAGATAAAAATCTAAAAAAATTAGCATAATATAATACTGTGACAGACAAAACAAAAAGAAAAAAAAATCGTAAAAGAAAAAAATGCAAATCAAAAAGAAACCCTTCCCTTCCTCCTTTTGGGAATTAACCACTTTAAGAAGGCTGATTTATTAAGATAGTATTTCAATATCCTTTGAAATAAATTTGTATTATTATTATTATTATAATTATATCATTACTATATCTTCTAATTTATTTCTGCTCGCTTTGTCTGGTATGTTTCACATCTTTTCAAATTGTTACATTACATACTATATAGATGATAGTACTTTTATTCAGCAATCAGAAGGTCTAAAGTTCGATCCCGAGATAAAGCAAGGATATCTTTGGGATCAGTTTCTTGCACTTTGAATAACTTCCTTACTTGTTTAGACTTAATCAACAGTCAGGTTCTAATGATCCTCTTTTATTTGTGGGTGAACTCCCTACCCTGGTCATCTTTATTATGGTGTGGGGGTTTATCTTAAAAACTTAAACACAATTATATATACGCAGCTGCTCTTTCTACTTTACTTGGCAACGAAACAGTAAGCTGCCATTGTCAAAAACAAAAAAACAAAAACAAAAAAAAACCATTATAAAAATCCAAATATATTAAGTAAAATCTAAATTATTAAGCCATAAAAAATAAAATTCATGTCCCCCCCCCCCCCCCCCCCCCCCCCACCCCCTTATCCCCTTATAACTATGAAAATTCACATTTGATTTGCTTTGATCCGGTAAGTTCAATTAGGTCACCAATCTATTTCTTATAAGAAGACAAATGGAAATAATATTGTCATCCATTTTTCTATGAAACTCTTTTGTTTTAAGTGGCTAAATCTGGAAGAAAATTTTTTAAAATCAGATTTTGGCTTTTAAAAACATGTATATATAACTAATTCATCTATTTGAAAAATATCAGTTAAAAAAATATTTAAAAAATAAAAAATTAAATCTTAAATTCTTGCTATAACTATAACTGGTATAACAGTGGGATTTCAAAGAAAGAGCATTATATCAATGTAGATCCGAGCACCATTAATTATTCTATGTTTTTCTTTTTACTTTACTGCATAGGAGTTAAACAGCACTTGAGAAACTTTTAAGTCATCTTGTGACCCGATGGCCTTAATTGCAGAGCTGCCAACCTCCAAACAAGAAACAAAGTGTTAGATTGCTTGTCAAAAAGAGTCAGATTTGGATAAAAAGTGTACAGCTGTTAACTCCCTCCTTTCCAGCTATTTTCAGTATTATCACAGAAACGTCACACCCACCCAGCACAAAAATAGATTTTTCTTTCTCAAACAGAAAAGCAACAAGTACATTCTATGCATAATATTGTTCAGCATAACGAGCTCTACAACACAGTGTCAAGTTTATATAGCTATAACAAAACTCTCTCTTTTAATTTTGTGATTTACTAACCAAATAAGAATGAGAAAATTGTTGGTTGCATCGTAATGAAGATGACGAATTTCCTGTGGTTGGTAAGGAGAGGGTTTAACAATACTAAGCTGTAGACTGTAAACAGTGATGAACAAAATGAAAATAGCAGCTTCGAAAAAGAACAAAATACCAAACACGGAATGTTTCAGACTCCAATCCCTTTCGACATTGCTTTTGGTAATGGCTGAAGAAGGGTTCTCAGCCTGAAACGTTTTGTGTTTTGGTATTTTGTTCTTTTTCGAAGCTATTATATTCATTAAAAAAAAATTTGGGGGGGGGGGGGGGGGAATTTAATCCTTCAACCATCCCATCCCCTTCCTTATGGGTAATACTGAAGACAAATAATTCTTGTCATAAATTTGTGGGGGTTAAAAATTTCAGAAACTTCAGGAAAACTTGAAAATAATAATATCATGAAGTGATGGAAACAGTCAAACCCCATAAATCTGTCCAACAATTAATTGTTTAAACATATAGTGAAAGTAGGTAGCATGGTGAACGCCAAAAACAAAAAACAAAAAATCATATGAGAAACAGAAATAAAACAAATCTTACAATAAAAGGTTAAGATTTGATTCTCATTTTTTAAAACAACGTACTATCTAAAAGCAAAAAAAAAATGTGAAAAGAGCCTTTAAATACATTTTTTGGCGTACAGTTGGCAGCCTTACAACTAGTATTGTGTCAGCTTGAACCGAAGGGTGAAAAGCGAATTTTCATTTAAAGTGAGCAGAAATAGGACGTTTTAGTCTTTCGGACTTCAGGAAAAAATATATAATTTTTTCCCAATAAGGCATATAAACTTATACATACTTTAAACTTGAAAAAGGCCAAAGGTTGAAACGTCGTTTGTTTTGTGTTGTTCCCTTATTTATGAGTCACATTTACTCCCTTTATATTTCTCTCCGTATAAACTTAACCCAAGTCTCATCAAAACTGCCCTAACCAACAAAAGGACAGTATCTCTCAAAAAATCATAAAATCACTTTTTTTTTTACTAAATCGAATCTCTGGGACATAGGGAATCTTACAAAGTTGTCAGAATGATCATAACTCAAATATTTTTGAAATTAGAGGCAATTAAATATTTGCTTGAAACAGTATCCTATTTCAACCCCATCGTTAACCAACAAAAGGACAGTATCTCCGACGGCCGTAGTCCGCCCCGTAAATATTGACGGTGTTCGTGAGCATGCGGTGGCGTCAACGAGTGGCGTGACGAAGATGCGCCGTATGGCGAGCAATATCATGCGAAACTGTTGGTGACGATTTGATTGGATGACGCATAAGTCGCCAACGCCAATGACGTCATCCGTAACATGACATCATAGAGGAACACTGTAACTTTCTATCGCGTTGTTGTTTACATGAGAGAGAGAGAGAGAGAGAGAGAGAGAGAGAGAGAGAGAGAGAGAGAGAGACTGGCATACAGAGAGAGAAACACAGAGAGAGAGAGAAACACACAGAGAGAGAGAGAGAGAGAGAGAGAGAAAGTCAGTAACAAACAGAGAGCGAGAGAGATGGATGCAGAGAGATATATTTTTAAAAATAAATAAATAAATAAGAGAGAGAGAGAAGAGAGAGAGGGAGAGAGAGAGAGAGAGAGAGAGAGAGAGAGAGAGAGAGAGAGAGAGAGAGAGAGAGAGAGAGAGAGAGAGAGAGAGAGAGAGAGAGAGAGAGAGAGAGCGTTTCAACGTGTATTCATTGGGAATGGGAGGGAGGGTGGGGTCTTTTGAGAGAATAAACAATGTGAGTGAACCATTGTCTACTATATAAGAAGTCACTGGAGTGAACCCAAGGAAAAAGGGGAGGAGAGTTTAATAGATGACAATTGACCACAAGGGGTTGTGATAACGAGTGGCAGGTCCGAAATAACTCGACGTTGCAACTCAAACAAGAAGATTCAATTATATGATTTCATGTAAGTCATTACAAATTAAGCCCAACCCGCTCCTCTTCAAGCTGTCATCTGACTCAAAATGGAAACAATGCAACAAATGATTTGACCAGTCCCATTTTTTAAATTGCAATCTCATTGGTCAATATGTTTCACATTGATTGACTTTGACTTCTTTTGAAACGAAGGGTTTTCTTATACTATCCCTACCTATTCTTTGCTCCACCCCCTCTCTGCTTTTCCCCGTTTGTTTATCTACCAGTCTCACTCGCTCTCTTTGTCTCCCTCGTGTTTCTTTCACACATACAAACACACACATAAACACAGACACACACACACATATTTAGATCTTTATTCTATTTCGCTCCCGCCCTCTACAATGCACAAGCACTCTCTCTCTCTCTCTCTCTCTCTCTCTTTCTTTCTTCCCCCCTCCCCACCCCCCCGTTCGGGGCGGAGGGTCGTATAATAATAATAATAATAATAATAATAATAATAATAATAATAATAATAATAATAATAATAAATAAATAAATAAATAAATTACCGTGTAAAATGTCAAAAATTAACTCCCTTAGTCTAACCGCATACTCTATATAGAATCGAACGAATGACCTTCACATCCGACAGCAGTAGTGACATACCACAACGCGTGTGTTTGACCCAGCGACATCTAAGTTTGACCTCGTCCGTTGGATGTTAAAAGTGGAAATACCTGCTTTTAACAACTGTTTGGATTGCAGTTCTTATATCTTTGACAAAATTATGCGCCCGTGATTAAAGACTAAATTGCTGCAGACACTGAGTTCAAAATCAATCTAATCTATGACATAAGTTGAAATATTTACGTATTACTTTCCACCAGATCAACATATCAAGCTAGCTATTTAGTGGCTGATTGGTGGGCAGAGGGGATTTATAAACAAGTAATAAAAATGAAAAAAAACAAAAACAGAAAGCAAAACCATTACAAAACTTTATACAGCTGGCAATAAAAAACTGATCCCCTTACTTGTTGGTTGGAAGCTCAACCAAACATTTAACTTAAGTATACTTATTTTTCATTCATTTCAACTAATTAGTGTGTGTGTGTGTGTGTGTGTGTGTGCGTTTGTGTGTGTGTATGGGTGTCGGTGTGACTGTCTGTCCAGGCGTTTTTTGTTTAGTTGTTTTTTTGTTTTGTTTTTTTTTTGTGTTTTTCTTTTAATCGTCTTCATATCTCTCACTTTCCACACATCATTCTATTTTTTGTCCAAACTTTTGGAGAAGGTAGTACTGACACAATTATTATCTCATCTTAAGAACAACAGTTCAGTCAGTCTACAAACAACAACACAGAACTGAAAAGCGCTTCTTAAAATCTTTTGTTATATAATGCGGATGCTAACAATATCAATTTATTATGCCTTTAAGATCTTTCAGCTGCCTTTGACACAATTGACCATTACATTTTGTTAAGAAGACTAGAAAATACGTAGGCGTAAAAGGAATTGCCCTTAAAACGGTTTACATCATACAAAAATGTATTTAACAGGATCGATGGCAGACTGTCGTGGTAAATGGTATTCAGTCAGAACAAGTTTTACTAAACTTTGGAGTGCTTTCTTGGCCCTGTCCTTTTTTCTGTATATAAGCACCCCCTTTCTAGTGTGATATCCAGATTCAATCTGAGTTATCATTTTAATGCTGGTGATACGCAAATTTATGATTCAGTACCCCTAAGTAATTTACAATTCTTAATACAACGAATTTCGAGCTGTTTTAATGAGATTAAATCTTGAATGTACCATAACAAGTTAAAATTAAATGATAGTAAATGATAGTAAAACTGAGATTTTAAAGTGTGGAAGGCAAATAATTCACCTATTACTCTCGGAAATAGCACAAAAGAATTTTCAAATAAAGCAAAAAACCTTAGCGTCATCATTGATAAACATCTTTCCATAACAAGCTGCTACGTGAATAACACCATAAATCTATGTACATAGAAATGAATAAAATAAGCAAAATTCGTAATTTAATATAGCATAACTTTTAATTAATTCCTTGTTTTATCTAAATTGTACTATTGTAACTCCCTGTGGGCGAAATTAGCTAAAGACAAAATAATTTTTCTGTTCATCTTATTAGCTCATAATTTAGGCACCTTTTAAATTTAGTAAAAATGGTGTCGCCTATTTCATTCAGTATAAATGTACCAACAGATTTCGTTCCATTTCATGCTTTTCGTTTCCTATGACAATGAAGATATTGATTTTAAAACAAAAAGGGATGTGTGTGTACGTGTTGGGGGCGGGGGTGGGGGGACATACCCTATTTTCCAGCTATTCTTAGGTTTAATTCACTATCACTCACTCACCCCATATCGTTGTACAATGACAAGACCCTGATACACAATTAAAGTCTAATTTGCAAGATAGCCAAAATCATCAATACGCGTAAATTAAAGCTATGATGCTTAATAAAAATAGACTCATCTTGAAAAAGGAGTCAGAGTCTAAAAGATTGAGGAATAGTCTAATGTAGTAATATTATATCAGAGTCACGCCTACAAACTTGACTTGTTTGATCTCGGCAAGCGAGCGCCACAGCCGATAGATCCCCTCACGCCAGGTCAAACACACTTAGCCTTGCCTCTCACTCGTCCGTGATGGCGAGTGCTCGCCCTCGCTGACGTAAAACGTTTGTCGATCGAGTTATTCGTATTTTGCTATATTCTTAACTGAGATACTGTTCTTTTGGTGAATACGGACGAGGCATTTTGCGTTGCGGTTAACCAGGGTGAACAGTATGTGAGACGGTCGTATAAGATACTGTCCTTTTGTTGGTTACAGGTAGAGTTATTTGCTTGGCTTTAACCAAGAAAGAACAGTATCTCAAAATATTACGCAACATATTACGTCAATGAAATAGCCGACTAACAGAAAAACGCAATTTATCATCAGCTATTATTTAATGTCAGAAGACTTCCACTATGAAATAGAATTAAAGAGTTATGAATGAAAAAACTAAATGTGTCGATTGCGGCAAAACTGGCTGGATCTGGGTCAGCCCAGATACTGTCCTTTTGTTGGTTAGGGCAGAAAACTTGTTATCTTGTAGATGCCATTTTTAGCAATAAAGCTGTCCTGACATGATAGTGATTTGAAATGGTAGAACTCGTTTAACCCTCTCCATGCCAACAATGGGGAAAATGACAATTCATTACGATGAAACCAACAATTTTCTCATTCTGATTTCTTTTGTACATCACAAAATTTAAAGAAATATTTTTTTTCAATTATAGCTATAAAAAGTTGACACTCTGATTTAGAGATAGTTTTGCTGAACAATTTTATGTTATAGAATGTATTTGTTGCTTTTCTGTTTGAGTAAGAAAAATCTATTTTTGTGCTGGGTGGGTGTGACGTTCGGGGAAAATTCTGAAAATGGCTGACAAGGAGAGATTTAAAACAAAATAGAGTGATTATTTATACAGAAAAAAAAATGTTATCATCCATAAAAATAAAAATAAATTTGACTGTTTCCCTTCTGGTGAAGAATCTCATCCAAGGCTCAAGCAAAAGCAAATAAAATTTTATTCTAGTAAATGAACAGATCACTATGTGGAAGGGAACAACAAAAATGGGGGAATTGAGGAAATAGCAAACCAGGACCAATTTAGGGACTCTGTTTGACAGTATCCTTTGTAAACTCAATAATTTTACATTGATCAAAAGATTACATCACAATGTAAGGCAACGATCACCAAAAGAAAGTGAAAAGTGGATTGTCATTCATAATGCGCAAGGAAACAAAAAAAAAAAAGATTCCATTGGTTGAACTATTATACACAACTCACAGTCAACTTTCTTTCAGTCATCGTCGACTTGTGGCGTAAATCTTTTGGTCAGTGTCGGGCGATGAATTTACAAAGGCTACGATTTGACCTCTTCTTCTCACAGCCTTATATTACAAAATGTCAATTGCCAAAAGTTGGACAACAATGTGCGTAGTGACTAACAATTATTGAATGAAGTTGAAATTTTTAAAAATTAAAAAATGCTCGTTTTGACACTGTGATTACAGGAATTGCGACATGCTTTAGATGAACAAGGCCTTCTAATTTTGATCCAAAATGTGACCCAACGTCTCAAAACAGTATTATGTCGGGATGAATGGAAGGAACCCTTTTTTAAGTGAATTCAAGATTAATACGATAAGAAATACGAACTGTGGCCTTTTTCCAATGTAGGAAATTGAATATTTATTCTCAGCCATAACGGAGAGAAATATAAACTCCAAGTTTCATATTAGTGGTTATAAATTTCATCCACCTAGTTCATCCCGACATAATATCCCTTTGAGACAATGGGTCACAAAAGTGTGTGTGTGTGGGGGGGGGGGGGGGGGGGGGTAGAGGGGTGATTTTGTTAAAGTAAACTTCATACAATAGTAAGTATTATGTCTGCAATGTTTCTTAATTGCTCAAGAGATAATGGAAATCCCTAACAATGACAAAAGTCAAAATACAATCAACACAGTAAAAACACAAGATTTCACAATCGTGTCCGATTTGTTTCCCAAGAATCACTTTTCTTGCTCCCATCCCACGACGCACCACTACTTCCCTCCGCACTCGAAGATGCCGCAGCTTTCTTCTTTTCCTCCTGTTTGAACTTTTTCTTCTCCTCCTTGCTTTTCTTTCTCTCTTCCGATGTCGAGGAACTACTGTGCTGTTTTTTCGAACGATCGCTTTTTCTTTTCTCGTCCTTTTTTGATAATTTCACTTGTGGTAATTCTTCGTAAGTGTGACTATTTAAAACCCTTTCCCTTACAGCTGAGTCTGATGTTTCGACAGGTGCTGATGTAGAAAGATGCTGCTGTAGTTGTGGATGATGATGATGTGAATGTAATGGAGAGGAAGGTGGACTCAAATCAACCTCCTCGTAATCGTGATTAGGTCTTCGTGTCCGACGATTCGGCCTGTCAATGCTAACAGGCGGCGATGACATTGATGATGATGACGAATTCAAGTTAAAACCGTTATCAGAATCATCTTTTTTAAAAACTTTAACAACTGAAATGTGTGGCGCAGGAGATGATGATGATGATGTTGTTGATGACATAGACTGTGAAAGAGCACTAGATTTAGAGGCTTTGTTATTTCTTATTTCCTGAGGGGTGGCGTATGTAGGAGATGAAGGGGAAATGTTACCGCTTTCCTTTGCTTTTAACAAGGCGACCTTAGCACGAGTTTCATCCACGCTTTCGTAGTTTGGGTCATTCTCTTCTGAATCCAAATCTCTTCCTCTCGCCCTAACATTTCCCCTGTCCCCTCTGAACACAAACTGTCGCCCGTTAGTGGCACTATCTTCCACCGTTTCGTAATTATTGGTTAGAATAGGAGTGACCTCCCCTGATTCGACATCAGTGACGGTCCCTTGCCGTCCATTGATCATTCCACCCACTCCAGCTATCCTCCCAGTAGAAGATCGATTGCTACCATTACCATTATTGTTATCGTAATTATTGGCATTGCTAGAAGATTCACCTCCACCCGATGTACGAGTCAACGTACCGTAGCTCTCATCGTCGCTTCCGTCTGCCCGGTGATAGTGATGATGTTGGTGGTGGATATGATTATGTTGGCCCCCTCCGATGCTATCAAGCTGACCAGGAATGATCCAGTCATCTGGTGAAGCCAGATAACGATCACTCATCCTGTCACTCAGCCGATCTCCTTCACTGGACGTCTGCGATTTGGTCATCTGGTGCAATGAGTCCAGTGATGGGGGAATAGGAGCACCACCACCACCTCCTCCTCCACCGCTACTACCACTACTTGTTCCAAGAATAGTTAAGCCATTGTTGTTGCTATTACTACTGGTACTGGTATTGCTGATAACACTAGTGGTAAGACCTCCGCCTGAAATACCTGTGGAGGAAAGCATTTATTATTAAAGGTAGGTAAGATTTTTTTGTTTGTTTGTTTGTTGCTTTAGGTCTCTTCCAACACAATTGAGGTTATATGAGAGACCGCTGAAACAAAAAAACAAGCAATCTAACAAAAATAGTACAAATGTAAATCAAAATCATAACCTAAAGATATCATAAGCTAAATTATAAATAACCAAGAACAAACAGGCAGAAGATTTACAGAAAAAAAAATATCCCCTGTCAAAAATACAATCACAAACCAAAGAAGCAGGATAGGCTAGTAAAGAGAAGAAGAAACGACATCACTATCGGATCGTACACCCATGCGAACATCATAGGTATATGATTCAAGGGTGATGCTCCCATCCAACCACCCGCATAGGTAAGATTTGGTCTATAAATTAGAATCTATTCTTTAAAAAAAAAAATCAGGCTGGGATCAAAATTTGTTCCTAACAGCCCATAGTAAAATTTTGCCACTGAGCACAGAATTACTGGCAAAATAAATCAACAACAAAATATTTTTTACAGATTGATATATGAGTACCTTGCAAAGCTTTTTTTAAAATTAAGGGTAATTCTATCACCTGTTGACTCAAATGATTATTTAAAAATCAGCTAGGGCATAATGAATAATGATAGGTCATTTAATGTTGGGCATCGCCATCAGGCCAACCTGTTGCCAGATTCATTTGTGCACATCTGCAAATTTTAATACCGGACCGATTTTGATCCCTGATGGCTCAAAAGATTTGTCTCGATCTATGTTAATTTCCAGAATATGGAAGAAGAACTAAAATAGATAGTTTACAAAAAAAAAAAAAAAAAGAAATTTAAGGTGATATGGTCCCATCGATGAAATGGGTATCTTTATATTTGTTAAATCCTCAGTAAAAAAAAACTGACTTGCAGGTAAACAAAAAAAAAAAATAGCATGTAAGAAAACTGAAACAAGTGGATTATAATCAGCAAAATCTTTCCAAAATTAAAAAAAAGGGGATTTAAAAACTACGGGCAGCATACAGTTGCATCTCCCTAATCTGGATGTCTCCATTATCCGGACAGGTTGCCCGGGCATGGATCTTTCTTTTTCTTTATTTGTACACTTTAGGGACTGATTCCACTATCCAGATGTCTCTGTAATCCTGACAGAACTCGGATTAAAAAACTTGAGCTTTTATATAGCGCAATATCCACTTAATGTGCTCAAAGCACTTTACAAGGGCTCCCTGACCAACAGGAACACGTAACATGTAGAACGAGACATGACGCATGTAGGCGATATTACATTTTTTCCCCCGAAAGAGACAATGCTGTTAACGGCCAGGTACTCATTTTACACCTGAGTATGGTGAGAGAAAGTGAGCAAAGAGCTTAGAGATTAGAGAGACGTGACTGTATTTTGATTAATGGTCTCATAGTAATCCTTTTATGATTTTCCTCCATAACGTTAATTTGAGTTGTCTCATCATTCGTTATGTGCAGAAGGATGCAATCTATGGAAATGCACTGTATAAATAATACTTAAATTTCATTTTTTGTTTTAATTAAAACATCTCTTGAAAAATTTCCTCCTTCACACATCCCAACTTTATAGTATCATCCCTAAAACAAAAGTAGTCCTTAAGAACCGTACAGCCCGTGGAGCCAGAGTCTATCCGCATTCCTATAGCAATTGCTTGCAACCCACTAGAAAGGATACTTGTCGATTGAAAGTTGAAAAGTACTTTCCACCAGATCTGACAGACTCAACTACCCAATAAATATTGGATGGAGTGGGTGAAAAAGAAAAAAATTCTCGACTCCAACCGGGATCGATCTCAGTCCCTTTACGTACAAAGCGAATGCTCTACCAACCGGGTTATCGGGGACCCCATCAGCCCGACAACTAATTATGAAATGCCCTCATAGAAAGTTTTACCAATTTCAGCATAGGTGTCACTGTTTTGACTCAGCCTATTCTCATCCGAGGTCATCCTGTCCTGTCTGTGTCTCATGGTAACCTCTGGGATAACGCCATCACCGGACCCACCCTCCACCTGGAAACAAGAGATTAGAATGGAAAGGATTAAATTGGGGCGGTATTAACTCACTCAATCCTAGAGACTTTTGCTATTTTTCAAAATTGGAAGAAAAAAAAAAAATATTAAAATAAGCATGTACAAATATGTTTATTCAACTATCATTAACATTCAAAAACTAAAAACATTAACTTTGATACTAAGCCTATAATTTGTCTCAGAAAAAAATGTAATAAATAGGCATGGGGTAAAAGTAAACTGGATAAACAACGGATATGGTCGGTGTTAGGGTTGAGTGAGTTAAGGAAAAACTGATTTTCTCAAAAAGAGTCCAAGCCAAGTTTCATTCAGCACAAAATGTCCATAACGAATAGAACAACTTCAAAAATGAAATGAACAAAATACCAAACACGGAACATTTCGGGCAATTTATAAAACTTCACCCCCAAAAGTATTGACTACATAATATTATCTCTCTATGTTTTAAAGTCAAAAAAAGGTGTTGTTTTTTTGTTTTTTTTAATTACTTGTTTGAAAAAAAAAAAACACATTGAAAGCAAACATTGTTATAATAAATGAAATAAGAGAGAGGAAAAAAAGAGAAAGATAGAAAGATGAAAGGGGTCATTAATTTCTACCACCACTATTCAGATCACTTTTTTAGAAGCTTTTCACTTGAATCAATTTCATTTTTGTTTTTTGTTTTTGTTTTTTTGTTTTTTCATTTAATGAGGTCGATGCTCTGTAAGTCAATTTTTGTAGAAACATACCGTGGCATACATGTTCTCTGGCAAGTCAGGCACGGTCTCATATGGATTGAGGGCATATCTGGCAGACATGCTTGCCAGGGATTCTCTGGCTGTCACTTTGGAGTACATGTGCTCTGTGAAGACAAAACGAATTGAAGTTAATAATGGACTATTAAACCTAATTTTAGACAAAAAATCTATTAAAAAAATATACGGATATATAAAAATATATAATTCTTCTGAATTATCAAATTTACTACATCAACAATAACAACAACTAAAAAAGGCTAAATAAAAGAAGATATATAAACTAATAATAGGGTAACAATATCTACTAGAAACGATGATTGATTTGATGACTGAAAATAAAAAGATGGTCAAGTAATATCATTCAGGTCAGTGGAGACTGTGGAAGCATTGATGACAACTTTTGCTTTACAAAGAATTTCAGAAAAGATGAAACTAAAGTATTAATATCATTAATAGCATCATCATCATTATCGTCGTCACCGTCATCATCTTCGTTATCATCATCATGATTATTATTATTATTATTATTATTATTATTATTATTATTATTATTATTATTATTATTATTATTATTATTATTATTATTATTACTATCATCATCATCATCATCATCAATTGGCTATAGAAAAAGTGCCATCCTAGATTTTAAAATTTCATGTCCAAGGTCCTTATTGACTCATTCTTGTAATTCACTACTGTCAACCAGATTTTCCGATGGATGAATAATATTTGTTTATCTATTTATTTATCTATTTATTAATATAGTATTTATATAGTTAAACAAAATCCTTCAAAGACAGGAGTATGCCAGCTACTAAGCTGACATAAAATTATGGTGGAGCAAACCTATGCTTTTTTTCAATACTCTCCAACCACCAATTTTTAACAACACCTAAAACAATGAAGACAGATTAATAATTTTTTTTTAAAAAACATTTTAAAATATACAAAGAGACGACCGTAGATCAATAAAATTTGATAAACATTATCTACATTATAATAGATAATTGAATGCACTATTGTTTTTATTGTGAAGAGAAGCTAAACCCTTCAGTGTCCATTTGAATGGGCATTTCAACAAATTGTTTCATTTTTAAGCACGTTGAACGCTATAGGGTGAAGAATCAATAGCAGGGAAGTCTTCATCACAACTACTCTAGGCATAGCAGAAGTTTTGCTATAATATGGGGTTTTTTTTTAAACTTTAACTCAGAGTAAACATTTTGACTGCAGACCTGCCAAATTAAAAACTTCAAATTTTGTAATTTTTATGTCAATTTTTAGTAATTTGACAAGGAAATTCGTCATTTCTTAAATTGCGTACGAACAACCACAATATTATTATTATTATTATTATTATTATTATTATTATTATTATTATTATTATTATTATTATCATTATTACAGTAATAGTAATAGTAGTAGTGGTAGTAGTAATTGTAGTTGTTCTCTTCTTCTTATCATTATTATTATTATTATTATTATTATTATTATTATTATTTAAGTATTACTAAGAATTAAAAATTTGAAATTTTCCATAAAATCTCGTATTTGGCCATGAAATTTGTCTAAAATTCGTAAAATTATGAAAAATTCGTAAGATTTGGCATGTATGTGACTGGTTCAGGGATGCCTTTATTTAACAAAAGCCTGAAAATTTTTCTTGCACATTTGAAAATACCTCATCCAAAGCTTCTACTTATCAAATGGTAACACCCTTAAATCACAGAAGAGGATTCATTTCCATCTAGCTTCCACTTATCTGTTGCCTTGAAAACAACCAATGCTTTCATCTTTTAAAAAAATCAGCTCACCAAAACTGAACGGAAAAGCAAATTTTCCGGCTTTAGTCAGAGAAAGGGTATCCATGCTGCTTAACCCTCTCCTTACCACCTATATCAAAATCGTCACATTTGTTACGACACAATATACATTTATCTTATTCAGATTATTTTGTACATCACAAACTTTGAAGAATGATCTTTGTTTAATTAATAAGAACATAAAGTTGTTTGTAGAGAGATTGAGTTTTAAAAAAAATAAAAAATTCCAACATTCTACTGAAATGGTAGAGTGCAAAGTTACCATCTGTTCAGATTGTGCGGCTATGTGGTCTTGTGGTATGACACTCGCTTTCGGATCGGAAGTTCCTGGGTTTGAGCCTCGCTTGGTGCATAGTTGAGTCCTTGGAAAAGGCTCTTCATTCACATTCTCTCACCGGACGCAGGTGTAAAATGAGTACCTGGCCGTAAACAGCGTTGTCTCTGTCCAAAAAAATTATAATATCGCCTAACAGGAGTCATGTCCCGTCCTACATGTTTACCGTTGCTGTTGGACTGGGACCCCTTGTAAAACACGTTGAGCATGTTTAGTGGATATTGCGCTATATAAAAGTTAAATTTTTGTTTTAAAGTTCAATCTGTTCACAATGGAAACTGGAATAAACTCTGGCTTCATAGACCTTATAGCTCTCAAAGATTAATTTTCTTGTTATTTCAATATCCAAAAGTTAAATAAAACAAAACAACAACAACAAAACAACATAAAATGACGGCTTACCTTTAGCACCGCTGGGTCGCAAGCCATCTTCATAAAAATCATCGTCATCATCGTCATGACCATCATCAGTAGCACTTGGTTTTAAATGACCAGCGATGTCCCCGCTCTCTGCGTAATGGCCATACATTCTGGGTGGTTCAGGCGGCCTGTACGTGTTATAAGGCGAAATACTGCCATCATCGTCACCGTCGTCCTCGCCGTTCTTCTTCTTGCCTTGTTGAAGGTGTTGTTGTGGCTGCTGTCGATTTCTCGTGGGTGTTAATCTGCCCGAAGGTTTTTGTACAACCGCGTACTCATCTTCCTCTTCAGCCTCATCATCGCCAGGTGGCGTTGAAGGGGTGGAGGAAGTTGAAGGAGGTATGAAAGAAGGGTCGGATGGTGAGGTGCCACCATTTATTACAGTGCTGTTGTGTTTGGATTTGCTCGTGCCACTGTTGTTTTTATTGTTGTTTCCGCTGCTGACAGATGAAGGCTGCTGACCTTTGGACACTGTGAATGAGATTATAATATCGCAATCAGTCATCAATTAAGAGACTTATCTTTGACATATTTGGTCATTTTTAAGTACAAGTGGGCTATGTTTTCGTACCTGCTGACCTTTGGACACTGTGAATGAGATTATAAATAAATAAAATAAAAATTTTTTTAAATTCCCTTTATTCATCCCATAGGGGAAATTTGTTTCTAGGGTCTATTCCAAGGGAAGACTGGAATAAACTGAGCTAGGGCGAGCGAGATGAGTTGCTCAAGGCCACACAGCGCAACAGTGTCTGATCAAACTTTGTACCTTTCGGGTATGAAGCAAAGACCGTACCACTGAGCCACACTGCACCCAATCAATTATAAATTATGAGACTTATCATTGACATACTTGGTCATTTTTAAGTACCAGTGGGTGATATTTTTTGGATTTAGAGGTTTTACAACGCTTGCGACACATTTAGGTGATATCAACGCCAGTAAATAGGAAGAAAATGGGATAGTCAAAAAATTCTAGAATTAGGATATAAGCATCCAAGAAAGAAAAAAAAAAAGACAAATGGGGATGGTTCAAATAAGGAACAGATGTAGATTCCAAGAGCTTACCATCAATGTTCTTAGTTTAAGATCATGTATAGGTCTCATCCAGACACCAGCACAGGTTCCCATTAAAAGGAACACATTCAAATGTTTGAAAGGTATGTTCAATATATATTTTAAAAAATAATAACTATCAATACAAAAGAGATGATTTACAAGGAAAAAAAAACATTTTCCCAAAACAACACTATACATTTGACTGTTACCCTCCAAGCCAAGGACTCCAGAAAGGGCCAGGAGAAAAAAAAACAATCCCATTCCAAGACAAAGACAGAAAGCAACTCAGAAAACAGATATAGGGGGATATCTTTGAAAAAAGATGGGATAACCCACGGGCCCTTAATACCACATTTTTTACAACAATAAAAGTATTTTGCTGTTCTTGAATGATTAGCGGTTAATCAAAGGATAAGTCCAACGAAACTGACACTAATCTAAATAGAAAAAAATGGCAATGTTTTTGGTTAGGTCAGATAATAAACTTTTTTATCTTTTAAAATGATAGCTTCGGTTTGAAGCAGTTTGTCAATTCAAATACTGTCTACAAAGTTACACTTTGCACTTTGACACTATGTGGTCTAGTGGTATGACACTCGCTTTCAGATCAGAAGGTCCTGGGTTCGAGTTGAGTCATTGGAAAAGGCTCTTTATTCACATTACCTTACTATATTCAGGTGTAAAATGAGTACCTGACTGTTAACAGCATTGCCCCTGTCAGCGTCATGTCTCTTTCTACATGTTAAGTGTTGCTGTTGGTCAGGGACGTTTTGTAAAGCGCTTTGAGCACATTTAGTGGATATTGCGCTATAAAAGCTCAAGTTGCAGCTTTGTAGACGACTCCAAATGAGTCATTGAAAAAGTCTCATTACTCACATTGCAAAATGAATGCCTAGCCGTTTACGGGCTTGTTTCTGTAAAAGAAAACAATTGCAATATCGCCTTACAAGTGTCATGTCTTGTCCTTCGTGTTTAGCATTGCTCTCGACTAGGAACCCCTACACTTTATAGTCACCTGGAACAACTACAAAAGACGTCTAACTTCTACGTCATGGCACAAGAACGAAGGGCTAGAGCTCAGGTAGTCGCTGGTTCGGATAAGTAAGTAAGTAAGTAAGACTAGGGACCCCTTGTAAAGCACTTTGAGCATCTTTCATGAATTAAAAAAAATTATGCCTTTTGCGCCACGATATCATAAGATATCGTCGCCTAGGCATTCCACGAAGGAAAATAGATAACTCATCAAACAAAATGTCTGATGTCAACAGGAATCACCCATGTTGTCCAAGTGAGCTTATAAAAATACTGGAGTTAAGTTAAAAGTCACACACTCACTGGCTGCTTGTTGGGCAGCAACAACTGCAAAACTGCCATCGCTGTCTCCCTGGATGGTGGCATAGAGGTCATCGGGGTCAACGGACTGTTTGATACGTTTGATGACGGAATTGGTGAGGGTGTTGTCCGAATCACCAATCTGATTGTATGGGTCCTCCTCCTTCAGCTGGAAATGAAAAGTTGAAGATGAGTTTACATATGAAGGAAAAAAGTAAAAAAATAATAAAGTTGAGCTTTCACATGGTGCAATATCCACTAAACGTGCTCAAAGCACTTTACAGGGGGTTCCTGACCAACAGCAACATGTAACATGTTGGATGAGACATGACTACTGTTAGGCGATATTACAATTTTTTTCAGATAGACAACGCTGTTAATGGCCAGGTACTCATTTTACACTTTTACACTTGAATACGGTGAGATAATGTGAGTAAAGAGCCTTTTCTAAGGACTCAACTATGCACCAAGCAAGGCTCGAACCCAGGACTTTCCGATCTGAAAGTGAGTGTCATACCACAAGACCACATAGCCACACAGGGGAGAAACAAGGGTACAAGGGGGGGAAACCCACAGATGTCTATTTTCTGAAATTTTTGTAACCGTCCCCTTGAGTGATCACAGGCGTTTATCGCTTTCAGTTTAGTTCGCCGGGTAAATCTAGCCAGTCTAGTGATGATGAGTCATAGCTTTACACTGAGAGAGAGAGACAATTTTTTCGCCGTTTTGATCGATTTTTTCTGAATTTCAAACTAATGTAGTATTGCCGTTATTAAGTGTAGCAAAAATATTTTTATACTACCGAACAGTTTATTAACAGAGTTTTCATTGATTATTTAATCATAATTATGATGGTGTTAAAAAGCAAGAGGGATAACCCATGAAATTGATACATAAATTTAAGTGAATTAAAATTTTTAAGAGAACATTTTAACATGTTCAACACTTAAGATTTTAAAACAAAAGTAATGGAAATGATGTTGAATATCTGTAGAATGTAGACATATAAATTTATACCAGTAGATTAAGGCGTTTTTGAGATATCAGGTCACCTGTACGTAAAAGTCAGGATTTTGAGTAAGGTAAAATTGAAATCCAATCACAGCATTGTATTAATAGAAATTTTTTAATAAACCAATAACATAGTCAAATGTGATTCACTTATATTTATCCCAGAATCAACGAATTATAAGAATTCCATTAAAAATTGTTATATAAGGACATTCATTTAAAGACCATCAAAACCACTAAGAAAATCTTAAAGAGTTCTTATAATTTTCATAACCTTATTTTTGAGATATCCATGCCCATTACTTTTTTTTATGTACTTGACTTGCACCTCTTTTAATTTGTGTGCCATATAGACTGCATATAGCACATCACTGGTGAAAGATAAGGATCATATTCACCTCATTAAGTATTGTTTCTTGTTCAGAGTTTTCTCACAGAACCAAAGGTATCAATACCTGCATCGCATTTCTTTAAATTATGTATCAATGAGATACATTTCTCGCAAACTGAAATATTTAAATATATCAGAATTTCACGTTTATATTTATAGTCAATTGTAGATAACGTCCATGGGTGAAAGTTCGCCGGAAAAATCCGGCATGGCCGGATTTTTATTTTTGAAAGAGGTCTCGCCGTTGTTTTTTTTGTCTGGCCGGAATTCGAAAATGAAAAAAACCGGCATTTATATAATTAACCGCACTTCTGTTTTTTCCTCTTATTGGTAGTTGCAGGATTTTTTTTTCTG
This sequence comes from Berghia stephanieae, assembly GCF_034508935.2. Lineage (NCBI taxonomy): Eukaryota > Metazoa > Mollusca > Gastropoda > Nudibranchia > Aeolidiidae > Berghia > Berghia stephanieae. The sequence goes on along the minus strand of NC_088370.1, from coordinate 41,640,871 downwards.
AGCACCTGCCTTTGCAGGATTAATATCATTGAGTAACTTTCACCCATGATAACGTCTAGAGTGTTTTAATCCTCTCAGCGTGGCTCTGTACTCTTTCACAACAAATTCGACCTATTTCATTTGTACTGGTGTGATGACCGTCTTCAGTGTGTCTCTCCATAACCTGAACAGAACTTAAATAAGTAAATTTAAGAAATATCTAAAATTTCCGCTTAAATTCAATGAAATCAAACTAAATAAATGTCTCTTATCATCACTATCTAGTTTTATTATTGGGTTTCTAAAATATAATTAAATATTCTCCTCTTTGTTGGTAACAAAAATTATTGAGATTCCTTTCCACACTCTATTCTTAAATCCCTGAATCTACATAATAAAGTATATATCATATGAAAGATAATTTTATCTACTTTTCTCTGATCCCTCACACTTGATGGTAAAAAGTGTTGGTTTGATATTTTGAATTTTTAAATATTTCTTAAACTTATAATTTTAATATTTATTTCATAAAAAACTCTGATTATTCAAAAGAGCAAAACACAAGCTTATCATTTAATGATGTAAATAAAAATAATTGCGTCTTGTAGAGGAAAAGCTGGTCTTTGAATCCATATATGTTTGAAAATTATGAAAAAGATGTTGCGTCCACAATGGGATGAGAAATTTGAGTATTTTGATGAGATTTCTACTACTCTCTGCCTGAGAGAAATTCAAAGCGATGAGATTTACCTGCAGACATAATTTATTGCCAATGCACCCTGTCTTGACAGCTGTTATCAGTGTGGCTGACGGTGGATTGTTTACATTACTCAATGGTAGCCAGTGAGGGAAGAAGTAACTAAAGTGAAAGTTTGGGCCCTATTTAAACGGCTGTGTGATGTCAGGAGTTCAAACCTTCACTCCATAAATAAAATAATGAAAGAATTACAACCATTAAAGAGTTATGGTTGTAGGTTTTCTGTTGTTCTACTTATGGAGGGACGTTTAGAACCCTGACATCAGTGGTTTTTCCCCTGAACTCTTCATCATATAAATTACTCCCATAAATCAAATATTATTTTTTTTTAATCAGAAAAAAGCACAAAGCTGCACACTAAAACAGTGACAAATCTACCTCTTGGTAGATTGGTGTGTGCTAATTGTGCTTTGAGCATATTTTGTGGACATTGCACGAATATAAACTCAAGTTTCTTTTCAGGATTTTTTTTTTTTCAATTCGACTAGAATAATTTATTATTCAAACAAACCACTTCTTTCTTGTTCTCTATTTCTTCTCTACAGCCCTGCCGTTTGATGCATGTACTATATTTTTTTTTAAAAACGGCAGAGCTGTACTGAGAGAGAGAGAGAGAGAGAGAGAGAGAGAGAGAGAGAGAGAGAGAGAGAGAGAGAGAGAGAAAGAGAAAAAGAGAGAGAGAAAGAAAGAGAAAGATAGAGAGATAAAGAGAAAAGAGAGAGAGAGAAAGAGAGAGAGAGAGAGAGAGAGAGAGAGAGAGAGAGAGAGAGAGAGAGAGAGAGAGAGAGAGAGAGAGAGAGAGAGAGAGAGAGAGTGAGTGAGTGAGAGAGGAAAGCACATGATTATTTTCTAACCTGACTCTCGTTACGAAACAGCTGTATTGGATCTTTTTTGACATCTTTGACAACATCGTACATCCTCTCCTTGGGTTGTGAGTAATGATGACGACGACCGTCCATGCCACCCCCGACTTCTACAACCCCGCTCGTTTCTGACGAGGGTGAATTCACATCCTGTCCACCTTCTCCGCTACTGCCACTGACTCCTCCACTCCCAATTCTTCCTATCTTTACATTTCCAAGCTGGTCGTATCCTGTTGACGAGAAAATGAACAATTTTTTAGTATTATATGAGAGGCATCTGTAGTATTGTGGTATAACACTTGCTTTCGTATCAGACAATCCTGGGGGAAAAGGCTCTTTAACTCACATTCTCTCATGGTACTCAGGTGTAAAATGAGTACCTGGCCATTAATAGCGTTCCCTCTGTCAAAAAAAAAATTGTAATATTATCTAACAGGTGTCATGTCTCGTTGTACATGTCACGTGTAGCTGTTGGCCAGGGATTCCTTCCATGATTAAAAACACGACTGCCACAGGCAGAAAACAAAAAAATCTGTATTTTAAAATAATTATTTTTGGAAGAAGTCCGAACAGGGAGATAAAAATCAACCTAAAATCAAAATGCACAATTCTCACCTTATTGGTTGCTGCTTTATAATGCAATGAATTGATGCAACACATTTCATACTTGTTACTCATCCATTTTTCACAACAAATATAACAATACTTAAAACGGTTTTCTTAGATTTAAAAGTTCAAATCTGATGGATAAAAAAATAAAAAATAAATATGATCTAATTTGGCCCAAAAAAAAAACAAAAAACAACTTGTATGTGTAATCCATTACCTCAATCTGGATATCATGTCAGAGTAAACATGATACAGAAAAATGAACTTAAAAAGAAAAATCAAATTCATCTCAGTCCCTTTGCGTGTGAAGCGAGTGCTCTACCAACTGAGCTATTAGGATCCACGGGGAACAAATGAAAGGAATTCAAGTTATTCATTCATTCAATAGTGCTTTCTATTTCTGTGGGGAGACCATAATATACCTGGTGGTGTTTCCATACTCTTGGTCTTAAAATGGTCGTAGACGTTGCTATCAGGATCCCCGAGCTGCGAGCTGTCTAAATTGAGACTGCCATTCATAATGCTAGAAGAAGCAGCAGCAACACTAGCACCATATTCCGACTCCTCTTTCGAGGAATTGCAGCCTCCACCACCATCAGCAACACTGTTAACACCATTAACTGCATTCGACGGAGAGGTGGAGGGAGGCGGTGGTGGCGGTGGTGGTGGCAAAACGGTGATACCGCTACTTGATGTATTACGACTGTGGTGGTGATGGTGAGGATGATGGTGTGAGTCCACCGGTGGTTCTGGCAGTTCTCGAAGGTTGGTACTGGCAGGACGAATGTTGCTTCCTGAGGCTGAGCTCGCCTGACGACTGTGTCTGAAAAGAATTTTAAAAAAAATAAGAATTGATTGTTAATACTGATAAAAATATCGACTGAATGTTAATAGATTTAAATATAATATTGCTATATTCAAAAACATGAATTAATTGTCAATATACCTAAAAATAATGATTCAAGGTTGAAGGATACACTTAAAAACATGAATTCAAAGTTAATATATCTAAAAATAAGGATTCAATGTTAATATATTTTTAAAACATGAATTTTTAAAAATCTTAATTGTATTCAGGTTCAATATTGGTCCCTCTGTGAGGCAAAAGCTCAATTATTGAGCTAACAGATCCCAAGTCTTGCCATAATTAAAGAATGAATGAAAATAACTTTTTTGTTTATTTCAGGAACTTTTTCTTCTTCTTCATTATGTAGAAACCTCATTGAGGAGCGAACACGTCTGATTTTAAAATGAATTCGAAAAAAAAAAATAGAAATTTAATGAATGATTATTGACCGTGTCATATAATCATTTTTGGTGCTTGAGAATGTTATTGAATACACAGTGATGATACAAATGATTAAAAAATAATGAAACACAAAATTTACTTTCAACGATTAGTCTGCGACTGTGATCCCAATCGAACAGATATTTTGTTCTAAAAGTAACCAATGTACCCCTGGGCTCATTTTTTAAAATTATTCATAGCCAGAAAAAAAAAAGTACATAATATGAGTAATCCATTTCAAAAACAACTTCTTCATCTTCTTCTTTCAGCTTATCCCGCATTTTGCAGGGTTGCCATAATGAATGCCACATCTCCATACATCTCGGTTCAGAGAATCATCTTCCTCCAAGCCCAGTTCTTTCATATCATCCTTTACCTTATCCCACAGTCTAGTCTTTGGACATCCCGTTTTCCTCTTTCTTGCTAATTGTAAGTCCAATACTTTCCTTCCCATGTACTCTCTTTCTCGTCTCTTTACATGTCCCAACCATTTCAAAAACAACGACAACAAATATTTTTTAATTGCTAAAATTAATAATAATTTTTTTCTAAAACATCCCCATTGTTGCATTAGTTATTGTGAGATCCTCGGGTGGAGCTCTCATAAACTTACTTGGACATGTTGGCACTGTTTCTGTTGGATGTAGGACCTCCATTTTCTACAGGGTCGCTGGAACGAAGGTTTGCCTCAAGCTTCAAATCAGGGATAGATGATACAAAATGTAAGCATGTAATGTGTAATAATCATTTTATACAGCACACTGAATCCATAAAATGCTCTAAGGCATTAGACAAACAAAGACAAAAGGTAACACAAAACACGAATACCGTTATCGCTAAAAACGCCTCTCGGAATAGGAATTTTTTCAATTAAAAGTTTCCCTAAAATTATTCAGCTCGGGGGCGTCTTTGATTTATCTCATTTGTTTCATAAGACAGAGAAAGATTTTTCAGCTAGAGATAGTTTACTTATGGGAACATTTAGTCAGTTGTTCATTTTGGGATCCGGGTGATCTAGCAGGTGTATACAATTCAAGAAGCCCAGAAAACTCCACTATTTCTTAAATAGGAAGCCAATGGAGAATTCTAAATATAGTATAATTGTTAAATATCTGCATTGGAGCTAAGAAAATTTTCTTTTTTTAAAAGTGGAAAGAAGAATTCTGTCAAACTGTAGAGGAACCTGATAAGCCAGGTTTGCTTGAAAAATGAGTTAGTATTTTTTTTCTTTATTTCGTAGGTACTATTTTTTTTTTTTTACTAATTATTCTGAAGGTTGAACATTTTCTTGAAAAAGATAATAGGTGATTGTTATCAAATTTAAGTTATTTTAATTTATTTAGATAAAAGTAGCTTTTTTTTTTCTCTCATAAAAATCAAATAAATTTGTTCATTTTTCTATTTGTATCAATAGAAAGGTAAAAGAGGTGGTGTTACCAGTTAGGTACTCAATTCAAACCTGAGTAGGGTGAGAAAACATTATTAATGAGGCTTTATTTAAAAAGATTTGAAATGAGTACCTAACTGGTAACACCACCTCTTTTACCTTTATATTGATACGAATAGAAAAGTGAATAAATTTATTTGATTTAATTGTTTTGATGCTTTGGTTGAATTGTATTTGAATTTTTTAAAGCGCTTTGAGGTTTCAACGGAAGGCACTATATAAATATGCTTATTATTTTTATGATAGAAAAAAATCCACTTTTATCTAAATAAATTTTAATAACTATCAAACATCACAATTTTTATTTAAAAAGATGGCAGCAGATAACTCCTCACCTGAATATTGTCTTCATCAGCATAATCGTCTCCCTTTCCATTTACCTGGTTTTTACTTTTAGATTTTCTGTTTTTAAAAGAGAATCAATCAATAAATAAATACCCATTAAAAATACTAAATACAGAATATAATTTAAACAGGATGAAAAGATAGCTTTACATGAGATGATAAAACAATATGAAAGGGATGGTGTTATCCGGAAATGTACACCGGAGGAGGGTGATTTTGTAAATAATGTCTTCCTTAGGCAGAAACGTGCTATACCCAGTGAGCAGAAAAGAAAAAGTATCGAATGATCTTAAATGTTAAACACCTTAACTCCTTTGTGCGATATGTAAAAGACAATAATTATTAAAATCAGGAAACACAATATGCCGTTTTACAGTAATAATGAAAGCAAATCAAAATAATCCGATATTATTTAAATATATTTTATATGTTCTCGAATATTCCACAATACTGAAAAGTCGCCAAAAACAGTCTATTTATCATATACTACAGTTTGTAAAGCCCACTTAAGTTTAATTTCAATAAAAGCAACCTTAAATTAACTCTTTAATGGCGATCCTTAATTTTTTTTAAATGACAAATTTCCACATTAATTATCTCAATATAACCATGGACTGAACATTTTTCTCCACCACAGAAGTAACAGCATTAATAATAATAATAATAATAATAAGAAGAAGAAGAAGAAGAAGAAGAAGAAGAAGAAGAAGAAGAAGAAGAAGAAGAAGAAGAAGAAGAAGAAGAAGAAGAAGAAGAAGAAGAAGAAGAAATAAAAAAAAAAAAATAATAATAATAATAATAATAATAATAATAATAATAATAATAATAATAATAATAATAATAATAATAATAATAATAATAATAATAAATAGCATTTCTATAGCGCATATAACCACGACGATGTCATGTTCTATGCGCTTTGCATTGGATGATCAATCATTAATGAAGTCTCATCGGCATTAATGTATTGCATTCTTGGTGAAAATAGTAAGGTCTGTGCTGGTAATATTCAGACAAATAATGGGACAAATTATTGATAAATTGTGCAGGTTGCAGTAAGCTCCAATCCCCTCTGTAAAAGTAGAGAGAGAGGTGGGGGGGGGGGGGGGCTGCCCTTGGAACTCTCTACTCTTACAAGTACGCCACACTATCAACATTTCATTCATACTCCAACTACACAGTAGAACACACATACTAAAATTCCCGTCTGTACAATCTCAAATTTGAATGTTAAAAAAGAAAGAAAATGTCATTTTAGTTTGTTTTTGTTGTTTTAAATAAAGGCTTCTAGTTCTATATACTGTATTGTATTCAACTTCATTGTAAGTGTAAGCTTGCCTATCTCAATACTCTTAACATTTTAAAGAAAGACTAATAATAATAACAAGCTATAGATTAAGATTTTTAATGAATCTTGACATTTCGGGTTACCCCTTTATCAAAATAAAGGATTTCATAAATATACTTTTAAAATTATAAATGGGTAGAAAAATAGAAGTAAACAGAGACTTTATTTCTACTCATTCGATTTAATCTATTTTTTTTTAAATATTTAATATACTTTGTTCAGATTTTCTACAAGATGTAAATTATTTGGTTCTGATAAAAAAGATATCTGAAACACCAATAATAATATTTCTCAAATTTCTTATATAACTTAAGGAAGCTTTACATATCTTTATATTTACTTAAAGCTTAAAGCACCATGAACCTTAACACTAAATATAGCGCAAAACAGACATACCCTTCATTACAAGCACACATGGCAATGACAATGACAAGCACTAAAATGCTCCCAATAGCCAACAAAATTCCATGAACGTTGACTTCCTCTGACAAGAAACCATCTCCACCATTGTCATCGGCATCCTGAGACATCAACGCCAACAAAAGGCGCTGACCCGTCCTTCCTTGATCCATGTTTAGCTGATGTATTTATATACAAAAATATATAAAGTTCTCCCCTCCTGCAATTAAATTTTATCCCTGTAATGATAAAATAGAAGTAATATTAACTAATTTGCATATATCAATATATCAATTATGAATATGTTTCGATCAAATGCTAACTTCTTTATATATACACCTTTCTGTATCTATCAGTCACTAAAACTTATTCAAATTTCTTTGGCCTTGTAAGGCTTTTGCATTTTCATAGACTTGAATGGGTAAAGTCGATTTAATGTTAATATTAAATTTGGCAGAAAGTGTCTTGTTATAGAAAGGAACATCCACTTAAAGGATAGCAAGCAATTATTTTTTTTTTAATAAAAATTTTAAATTTTAAAAAATAATAATTGAGCTTTATATAGCGCAATATCCACTAAATGTGCTCAAAGTGCTTTACAAGGGGTCCCTGGTCAGCAACAACATTTAACACGTAGGACGGTACATGACGCCTGTTAGGCGATAATACAACTTTTCGGACAAAGACAACGCTGTTAACGGCCAGGTACTCATTTTACACCTGAGTACGGTGAGAGAATGTGAGTAAAGAGCCTTTTCCAAGGACTCAACTATGCGCCGAGCGCAAGGCTCGAACCCAGGACCTTCCGATCCGAAAGCGAGTGTCATACCACTAGACCACATAGCCGCACATTATTACTGTTGTTTAATGCCATAGAAATCAGGATAATGCTGTAACCATGGACTATTTAGCCTTGATTGGTGACAATTTAATGTAACTAAAAGACACTTAAAAATGTTTGTGAGTGTGTGTGCGGGGGGGCAACCTTGAATTTTAATTACAATTGCAGCTCAAATACCTAAAAAATAGATAAATTCCCTATATATTTTTCCACATGGGAAATGATTCTTTAAGTCTATCTCTCAAACCAACCCCCCCCCCCCCCCCCCCCCCCCGCACCACAAAGTGATTCAATGAAATTCTACATCAGTGATAACTAAAATCCCCGTTTCTAAATCATGTGTACTCTTTGTGTCTATGTTATTTTCCAGTGTAGGAATGTGTGAAGGAGAGAAAAAAGATGAAACTGTGGATTGATCCTCAAACAACTGGGGCTACTACAGAAGTACAGAAGGATGATGAAGACGATGATGATGATAATGATAACGATGATGAACATAGCGGTAAACTTGGGGAAAAAATAATAAAATGCAAACAGCGCAGATCGAATCCAGATCTTTTTGGTTGGAAGTGCAACTCAGCCCTCTCACCTCAAAATGCCTTTGATTTAAAATTATTCGTGATATTTGCCTCAAACAACTTTCTCTCAAAAAAATCTTGTGATTTTTCTTAATTTGAAATTTTGAGCAGACTTGATCCTTGGCTTAAATTGGAATCCAGTGAAAACCTCACTGACTCTGAATATGTCTCTTGTGTTTCTTTTTCTAAATGTTAATGGATTTCCATCAACAAATCACATGGAAGTTTAACTCAAAAAAGAGTTCTCTCAAGAAAGGAACGTACCTGCTTTCTACTAAGCCCATGCCCATGCAACAGTATCAGATTATTGTCACTGTTATATTATATATTTAATTTCATTGATATGAACAAGATGACTTTTATTTTTGGCCGGCTCTATTTCCCACAAATGCTCAGAAAAATATATTTGAACTCTATTTCTCTGAATGGTCGGCTAGCCGCCAGTAGCTGATGGGTTATAGTTATGGATGCGATGTCGATGTCAAGGTAAATGCTCAAACAGAGTGGACAGGGAATTATCAGGAATCATCAAGCCAGCGTTTTTTAGGAACATTGGTGACAAAGACATATTTTATCAAAAAGTTGTGCTATCGCGAATTCTCCATGGTGCATTCACTTTTGCACTTCGCGCTACACTATCAAAGAGAGAACAGAAGTAAACCCAAATAGAATAACAAAGCCAAAGTCTCAAGACGGGAACAGAGGTTAAAATCAAAAGACAGGATAGCACAAACTCAAGATAGAAGTCTAACAGAAAGTTGGGAATAAAAGACAGTGCCCAAGCACTGGCAAAATAAAAGCTAAAAAAATGCATACACATTCATCATTCACACAGACACTCTCACAAATAAAAAAAAATCTTGAGAATGGAAACTGTTCGGAGAAATAGAGATCAAGTTTATTTTCCTGAGCATTCGGAGAAATAGTCACTTCGTTTGTTTTTTTTCCACAAATTAATAGAAAATTGTGATTTTGATTTTGCTTAAATTGAAGTTTATATGAACTTGACCCCAGGGGTTATGATGGCTCAAATGAGAAAAAAAAAATTCTGTATTCATTATCTTCCTAAGTGAACAAGTTCAAATGTGAACATCACATTGATTCGATTAGAAATTGGGAATGAATGAATGAATTTTCCCAAGCCCAAGGCCAAGAGGAAGTTAATTTATAAAATGAATTGTAATATTGTTTACGAATAAAATGAACATACATAAATCTTATGATGATGATCTTAAAATTAAAATGTTAACGGTGAGAGAATAAGAACGAATAAGAGCATAGTTTAAAGACCAGAAATCATTTACGAATGCTCTATCACTATCATAACTCGATCTAGACAGCTAGACGAGTGACCATCAAAATCAAACAGGACAAGAAAGTGGCAGTGGGTATCTGATGGCTTTCTGTATTTTTTACCTCAGTCTCAGATGAACAAAGGCATTTGGAATCCTTGATTCACAGTTGACCTGATATATAAATTATCCTGGTGAAAAAAGTAACAGCGTCTCCTTTGACATGACTGAATGATCTTATTTCATTTCATTGTATGGCCTACGATTGTAGGTACCTATTTATGTTTTCACTTTACACTTCTTGTTATGATTCATGTCGGCCAATCGATAAGACGACTGAGTGGGTGGGGCAAGGGATAAATTAGTAGAATGACGATCAACAATATGGCTGATATTCAAAACTTTATTTTCACCACAAAACACAATTTACCTTCCTTTTTGTTATCGATGAGCACTTAATAACAGGATGTCTGATTTAGATATTACATAACGAAGCCATTACATAATACACACTGAGAGATCTGCAAAATAAATACAAGTATTCAATAACAATGCATTAACAAAGAAAATAGATATATAAATGAGTCAGCCAAGATTTTCGGCAAGCAGAGGGGTAGAAAAGTATTGCATACAATAATTCATACCCGTCATTCTCATTAATTGTATTGTGTTTATTGATGTTATTTAAATCAAATATATTCGTACTGGACAAATGTGTTCCCGCATCTTTGGTACCGCGTTAACAGCGCTGTCTTTGTCGAAGAAATTGTAACATTGCTTAACGGGCGTCGTGTCTCGTCCTACAAAAGATTTTGCTGCTGTTGGCTAGTGTTGTAAAGTTAAAGCATTTGAGAGGGGCGCATGATTGGTACTGAGTTTGAAAGCCATAATATTTTTGTGTGGCCGGATAGCTCAGTCGGTTGTGCGACCGCTAGCTCTCTCTCTCTCTCTCTCTCTCTCTCTCTCTCTCTCTCTCTCTCTCTCTCTCTCTCTCTCTCTCTCTCTCTCTCTCTCTCTCCCGTGACTTTTTCTTCTCTGTTTTCATTTGGCACTTCTCCATACCCTATTTTTCTCACTATAAAGCATTTTGAGCACGTTGAGTGAATACTGTGCTTGGGGGGAGGGGGAGGGCAAAAAAAATCTTGACATCACCCAGGATCGATCTCGGTCCCTTTGCGTGTGAAGCGAGTGCTCTACCAACTGCACTCTCGGGACCCCCGCTCAAGACCAAAAGCAAGGGCATATAATCACCCTGAAGCTCGTTTTTTTCTTTTTTTTTTTTTTTTAATCTTTTTGTTTTTAAGGTTTTTACGGCGTTTGCGACACATTAAGGTCATTTCAGCGCCAGTAAAAAGGAAGAAAATGGGATGGATAAAATAAAAATGTCAAGATTTACAATTGAACGTGCACGAGAAAAAGTAAGAAAAAAGGGAATGGTTCAAATAGGGAACAGGTAGATTTCAAGAGCACACTATAAATGTACTTAGTTTGAGATCACTTAAAAGTCTCATCCAGATACCAGCACATGATCTCTCTCTCTCTCTCTCTCTCTCTCTCTCTCTCTCTCTCTCTCTCTCTCTCTCTCTCTCTCTCTCTCTCTCTCTCTCTCTCTCTCTCTCTCTCTCTCTCTCTCATCCAGACACCAGCACAGAAGAAGTTCATCTCATAACTAATACTAAACATTTGACTTGCTCCCTCTCAGCTGAGGACTTCGGCAAGGGCCAGGACAAAACCAAGCAATCCCACTCTAAGACAAAGACAGAAAGCAACTAGGAAAAACAGGTATAAGGAGATAAAAGATACTATGGACTATGGGAGGTAGGGAAACCCCACCCCGTGTTTTTTATTTATTTATTTATTTTTTTTTGTTTTTTGTTTTTTGTTTGCATGTTTATTTTTAGAGGTTTCCCGACGCTATTGACTCTTGTAGGTCATTTCAGCGGAAGATAACTGGAAAAAATTGTAGACCTGAAGCAGCGTGGCTCAGCGGTTACGGTGTTTGCTTCGTACCCGAATGATACCGAGTTCGATCGCCCGCCGCCGCGCTGTGCTGTGTGGCCTTGAGCAAGTCACCTCGCCCTAGGTCAATTTGCGGCGCTGCACTGCGGCTGACGCCTGGGTTATTCCGGTCTTCCCTTGGAAAAGACTCTAGAGATAAAATTTCCCCTATGGGATGAATAAAGGGAATTTTATTTATTTATTTTTAAAGTAAAATCACCAAAGAAAAAAATAATAATCAAAGGAGAATATTTCAAATAGGGAACAGAGGGTTGGTTCCACGACAATTCCGTCAATGTATATATTTATGCTGATATTGCCTGTCCCCATCCCGAGGCAACCAAAGGGTCCAGCTATGAAGCATACACTCAAATGTTTCCAATGTACAATATAGATTTAAAGAATAAATAAATAAAAAACAAACTATAATAGTGCATAATAGAGAAATGATTTACAGGGGAAGAAACATCACCCTCTCCTCGCCCTCATCATCATCATCATCATCATCATCATCATCATCACCATCTATCTATCTCTCTAGCTCTCTCTCTCTCTCTCTCTCTCTCTCTCTCTCTCTCTCTCTCTCTCTCTCTCTCTCTTTCTTTCTTTCTTCTTCTTCTTTGAGCTCATTGTTGGAATGGAAATACTCTCCAGCCAGCGTGTACTTAATTCACAGGTCTGATAACCATTAATTGTTTTGGGCTCATTGTTGGAATGGAAATACCTCAAATCAACGTGTACTTATTTGTAGGTCTGATACCCCAATTTGTTAGGGGCTCATTGTTGGAATGGAAATAATAATAATGATAATCATAATAATAATAATAATAATAATAATAATAATAATAATAATAATAATAATAATATAATAATAATAATAATAATAATAATAATAATAATAATAATAATATAATAATAATAATAATAATAATAATAATAATAATAATAATAATAATAATAATAATAATAATAATAATACACATTTATACAGCGCTCATTCTCGTGTAAAACACAAGCTCTGGGCACTTTACAATATAAATTATCAATTTTAAGTGAACATTTTTTTTTTTAAAATACTCTCAAACAAATGTGTACTTATTTACAGGTCTGATAACCCAAATTATTAATGTCTCATCGTTACAATGGAAATACAGTACTCTTAAACTCTTATGGGGGCAGCGTACGGTCTTTGCTTCGTACCCGGAAGGTACCGAGTTCGATCATCCGCTGCTGTGCTGTGTGGCCTTGAGCAAGTCACCTCGCCCTAGCTCAATTTGCGGCTATGCACTGCGGCTGACGCCTGGATTATTCCAGTCTTCCCTTGGAATAGATCCTATAGACAAATTTCCCCTATGGGATAAATAAAGTGACTTTTTATATTTTATTTTATTAAAACAATTTTAAATCAAGCCCATATTGCATTCAGCTATCAGACCTGAAAATGTGTGCACGTCGGCTATATATCATAATGTTCCTCAAAAAAAAAAAGTGCGGCTATTTGGTTTGTGGTATGACACATGCATTCGATTAGGAAGGTCCTGGGTTCCAGTCCCGCTCAGAGCGGTGCATAGTTGAGTCATTGGAAAAGGTTCTTTACTCACCGCACTCGTGTGTAAAATAAGTACCTGGCCATTAACAGCGTTGTCTCTTTCGGAAAAGATTGTAATATTGCCAAACAGGCGTCATGTCTCGTCTTACATTTTAAGTGTTGTTGTGATAGGGACTCTTTGTAAAGCGCTTTATGTTTTATGTGTTTAAGGGTTTTACGGCGCTTGCAACACATTAAGGTCAAATCAGCGCCAGTAAAAAGGAAGGAAATGAGACAGTAAAAAGTTGTAGAATTACAATTAATTAAAGCATCCAAGAAAAGGTAAGTCAAAAGGGAATTGGTTCAAATAGGAAACATGGATCTAGATTCCAAGAGCACACTATCAACGTACTCAGCTTGAGATCACCTAAAAGTAAAAGTTTGTTTGTTTGTTTTTGAGGGTTTACGGCGCTTGCAACACATTGTTTGTTTGTTTTTAAGGGTTTTACGGCGCTTGCAACACATTAAGGTCATATCAGCGCCAGTAAAAAGGGGAAAAAATGGGATAGTAAAAAGTTCTAGAATTACAATTAATACATCCAAGAATAAGGCAGACAAAGGGGAATTGGTTCAAAAGAGAACAGGTGTAGATTCCAAGAGCACACTATCAGTGTACTTAGTTTGAGATCACACTAAAAGTCTCATCCAGACACAAGCACAGGTCCCAACTAACAGGAATACACTCAAATGTTTACAAATCATATATAATACATAAATAAAACATAATAGAGTGCATAACAGAGAGATGATTTACAAGGGAAAAAATATCATCTTCCAAAACCAACTATACATTTGACTGTTTCCCTCCTAGCCAAGGTATCCGGCCGGGGCCAGGACAAAACCAAGTAATCTCATTCCAAGACAAAGACAGAGAGCATGTTGGAAAACAGACATAGGGGGATAGAAGACATAGTATGTACCCCCCTGCACTGCCCGCTATGGGAGGTCAGGATCCCCACCCAGTTGCAACACATTAAGGTCATGTCAGCGCCAGTAAAAAGAAAGAACATAGGATAGTCAAAAGTTCTAGAATTACAATTAAAGCATCCAAGAAAAGGTAAGACAAAGGGGATTTGCTTCAAATAGGAAACAGATGTAGATTCCAAGAGCACTCTATCAGTGTACTTAGTTTGAGATCACCTAAAAGTCTCATCCAGACGCAACCACAGGTCCCTACTAAGAGCAAGGCACAGCAAGGCACTCCATGTTTACTAATTATATATGATATGTAAACGAAACATAAAAGTAAAGCGCTTTGAGCATGTTTAGTGGATATTGCGCTGTATAGGAACTTGAGTTTTGGGTTGTTTTTTTTTAAACATAACCTCCCCCCGTCAATAAATAAATAAATAAAAAGATAGATAAATAAATAAATTATAATAAATGGATAAACTCAGGCAGAACAAAGAACTGCAAATTTGTAAGCTTTATTTGAATACAAACTAGACAGAAGATATTTCATTTGCTTTATTTTATAGTCATAATAATATGTTGTTTGTTTGAATGTTTGTTGTTGTTTCTTACAATATTACCAATGGACGGATACAAAGCAGTGTGGATACATACACAGGAGTTGACACAATGAATGGTCATCATAGTTAACTACGTACATACATACATACATAGCATGTGAAAAATTCGAGGAACAGGAATAGGCACTGACGCAAGGTAAACCTATGAAAAAGTGTGTTTGATACTACAGCATCAGACAAATCAGAAAAGAAAAATACAAGATAAATCATTCCTGTGAAAATATGATAATAATAAACAAACAAATATAGATAAAAAATAATTTTAAAAATAAATAAATAATAATTGTTAAAAATCTAAAAAAATAATAATGACACGACTGGAGATGAAACATCAGCTTTTCTGATTGTTGGTAGCCTATTTGGCCTGCAACCAATGGGTCTGATGTTTGTTTGTTTGCTTTTAAGGGTTTTACAACGATTGCAAAACATTTAGGCTATATCAGCGCCAGTAAAAAGGAAGAAAATGGGATAGTAAAAACTTCTAGAATTACAATTAAAGCACCCAAGAGAAAGTAAGACAGGGGAACTGGGAACAAATAGGAATCAGATGTAGATTCCAAGAGCATACCACCAATGTACTTAGTTTGAGATCACCTCTAAGTCTCATCCGGACACAAGCACAAAATCCAACAAAGAGGAATACACTCAAATGCTTACATTATACATTGAAAATAACAAATTTAATAATAAATAACAGAGAGATGATTTACAAGGAAAAAAATATCATCTCCCAAAACAATAACTATGCATTTGACTGTTTCCCTCCCAGCTAGGACTCCGGCCAGGGGCAGGACAAAACCAAGTAATCTCATTCCAAGATAAAGACAGAAAGCATGTTGGAAAACAGATATAAGGGGATAGAAGACACAGTATGTACCTCCCTGCCCATTATGGGAGGTCAGGAACCCCACCCAGAGTCTGATGTTTGATCCCCTGTCGAAAAAGGCCGTTTTTCTTTTACCTTTTTGAAATTGAGTGATTCATTTATGTATTATTTTGTCTTTTTTTTTTTGTTTTGTATTTTTCCATCTGCTCTGCACGGTGCTCTTTCAGACACAACTTTCTCAAAATTTTTACAATGCAAATTTAGGTAAGGTAAAGTTACTAGTGGATCCACGAAAGTAAATATGAATAAGTGGATGGATACTATTAAATGAGGACAAAATGATAAACAGAATTTTTTCAAAACCATGAATGAGAGAAATGGATTAGAGATTCTGAATTTTTCAATCAAAATAAATAATAGAGATTAAAGAAAAATCAATAAAAATAAAATCAGAATGAAAATCTCCAATAAAGTGACCAATCAGGCATGAGAAAATTCTCTGAGATCGTTCAAGAGAAAAAAATAAGGAATTTACATTTTTTTAAAAAAGCTTGAACAAAAAATTGAATTATAGTATTATTTCGTCAGCTGGATTTTTTTTCCTTCAATATAGTGCCAATTCGAATAGCGAGGGGGGGGGGGAAAATCATATGTAACTTAAACCACACCAAGTTTTATATGATAATAAGCTGCTAGAAACTACGGGCTGTAAAAAAAAGTAATGAACAAAAATGAATAGAACATCTTCATAAAATTGAACAAAATACCAAACCCTTCGTCAGCCTACAACTAAAACAATAAAAACGATTTCGATACATTACTCAAAAAACTCAGATAGACATTTATTGTTTGTTTTTTTTTTAAGTAATGTATGAACAATGTACTTATTGTTTTTATTGGGGTTTTTTTGTTTGTTTTTTTTTTTTTTTTTTTTTTTTAAGGTTTTTACGGCGCTTGCAACACATTTAGGTTATATCAGCGCCAGTAAAAAGGAAGAAAATTGGATAGTAAAAAGTTCTAGAATTACAATTAAAGCACCCAAGAGAAAGTAAGACATGGGGGAACTGGGAACAAATAGGGATCAGATGTAGATTCCAAGAGCATATCACCAATGTACTTAGTTTGAGATCACCTATAAGTCTCATCCGGACACAAGAACAAAATCCAACAAAGAGGAACACACTCAAATGCTTACATTATACATTGAAAATAACAAATATAGTAATAATACATAACAGAGAGATGATTTACAAGGAAAAAAATATCATCTCCCAAAACAATAATTATGCATTTGACTGCTTCCCTCCCAGCTAGGACTCCGGCGAGGGCCAGGAAAAAAACAAGTAATCTCATTCCAAGACAAAGACTGAAAGCATGTTGGATAACAGATATAAAGGGATAGAAGACACAGTATGTACCTCCCTGCCCGCTATGGGAGGTCAGGATCCCCACCCAGTGGGTTTTTTGTTGTTGAATGAAGAAAGGTTTTGGACCTGAAACGTTCCGTGTTTGGTATCTTGTTCTCTCTCTTTAAAAAAAAAAAAAAAAAAAAAGATGTGATACTCAATTTTGGTGATGACTGTTTACAATGTTTAATAATAAAGTTTCATTTTCTACTTGTAACTCAGTGCATCAATTTGGTATCATCAGACCTGGAAGTGACAACCAACAAAATGGTATGAAAAATTTTCAAAGAACCTATATTATATTAAATCAATTTGCATACTTATAAAAAGAGCAAAATGATGATGAAAAGGTTTTTTTTAAAAAAAAAAAACCCAAAAAATTGTTACGATATTGTCAGAAAGCCTACAATTGTTGGACATTTTACAGGCCCAGATTATTATGTTGGAATAAACTAAGTAAAGAAACATCTAATCCAATGCCTTGCTTAATGATTGGTAATAAGGAATTTTTTTTTATTTTTTGAAGTTTAAGAAACAATAATTTTTAACTAAAACTGAAACTTTTACAAGTTAAAGTCCGGATTACAAAGCCATAGTGGAATCAGTCCCTAAAGTTTACAAATAAAGAAGAAAAAACTTCCGGAAAAAAGTCCCCTGGCAACCTGTCTGGATAATGGAGACAATCAGATTGTGGAGTTCCGGATTAGCGAGATGCGACTGTAAATAATAATAATAATAATAATAATAATAATAATAATAATAATAATAATAATAATAATAATAATAATAATAATAATAATAATAATAATAATAATAAAAAGAATATTCCGTCATTAATTTCAAGCTTAGCGAGAAGATGTTAACAAAACAAACATAATTTTAGCAATGAGTAACAAACAAAACACCAACAAAAAAACAAATCATAGCAAACTATGGACCAAAAACATCCAATAATCAATTATTTAGCGCAAATACTAAATAGTAAATCAAAAGTTGGGGACCAGTTTAAGTTCAAAGCGAAATCAAATATTATATCACCGTGGAAATAAAAGTAAATCAAAAGTATAAAGGTAGCTGAGTGGAGTAGAGATTATCACATAGTCTTAGTACTATTAATTAAGAATAATTAGGTGTTAAGAATAAACTCCGTTTCCAATCCTATCAGTGATAAAAGCATGGGAAGAGTATGCGAAAGACAACGTAAAAATAAACTCACTCAAATATGCAATCTCTTCTGCTGAAATTGTTCATTGTATACATTTACTTTAAGAACCGATCCAAACAATTTTAACAATTTTCGACAAATTTAAGTTCCATTAAAAATTAATGAAAGTTACTTCACTCTTAATAAAATTATGATGAAGTCTTGAACTCACCAATCTCCCAGGCAGGGTACGGAAAATAGTTCCAATGAAAATTTAAAGACTGAGAATGAGTTTATTTGATATTCTAGTTCGATCATGAGCAGATGCATTCGAGTAAAAGGCACAGATATTTCAACCAACAACTGATTACAAATAATATACTGATGGAATCACATTTTGTACTATAGAAAACAATTAAACAATTATAGAAAAGAAAAATGATAAAAAAAAATAAAACAAATATGTTTCAATTTGAGAAAATGAATTATGCTCAAACAGCGGGTCCCAATTTTCAATCCTCTCAGTCTCAGGTTTAAAAAAAAAAGAATTTGGTGGTCTAATAAAAACAATGGAACAAACAAATAAATAATCATATTTACAAACAAAAGAAAACAACGTAGAGTTTCCCCAATTTCGGTTTTCAGTTGCGAACAAGATCTTCAGCAACTTGGAAAATGTATATCTATCTATTTATTTATTTATCAACCTATTCATTTACTTACGAATCAATAAATCAATAAGTTATTTATTTAATCTATTCATTTATCGATCTATTTATTTATTCAATTATCTATTTATTTATTTATTCAATTATTTATATATCTATTTATCCATTCAGTTCTTTAATCATTTATTCCTTTATTCATCCATTTATTTATCAAATCAACACAGAGTAGTTTAGTCTGTGCATTACCTGATATTATTATTTACCGTTTTTCCCTTTTTACTCTGGATCAAGACAGAGAAATATTTGTCGCAAAATATTAATAATTATATGCTATTAAAAAAAAAAAAAGAAAAAAAGAAAGAAATCAGACAAGAAACAAACACACCCAGTAACCCACTCACACATAGTCACATACAAAAAAATCTGCTATGTACAACAGATGTGAGATTGCATTGAAATGGCACATCATAATAATATAATTATGGTGGTCAATATAATATTGTTGAAAAATTTAATGGGGAACAACAGTAAATAATCGGTTTGCACAGGAAACCACTTTTTGGAAAAGGCTCTTTACTCACATTATTGTCTCATTGAACTCAGGTGTAAAATGAGTATGTACCTGGCTTCAAAAGTTTGGCATTCATCGTTTTACATTTGTTTAGGCTCTCTCCCTTTTTTTTTTTTTCAACTCAAAGGATTAAAAAAAAGTTTTATGTATTTATTTTTTAATTTGTTTATTTTTGTTTTTAAGAGTTTTACAGTGCTTGTGGCAACACTTTAGGTCTTTTCAGTGCCAGTAAAAAAGAAGATAATAGAATGGTCGAAAGTTTTTCATTCAAGAGTCAAATGCTTTGACATTGTCATCAAATTTTGGAGGCATCAAAACTTTGTTTTAATCTTGTAGTTAATCGAATAATTAATCTCTTTTTTTTTCAAAACCCGTTTTTATTTTTTTTAAAACAAAAAAAAAAAAAAAAAAAAGAATATTTGCCTCAACATCGATATAAAAATGTTTGATCACAAATAAAAAAAACAACAACAAAAACTTAAATTTCTCACATTAATTAGTATTAATAACACAAGAAACAGAGTAATCGGAAGAGAGAAAAAAAGTATCGAGTATGATTCAGAGATGCAATAAATATATATTGGCACATCATTATGGATTTAAGCTTTTTAAATTAATTTTTTTTCAGCAGATGAAGATTGTCATGGAGTCAATGAATACTCTGAAGGCCAGTTTTCACAAGACACTCTCTTTTTTCATTTATTGTCCACCATTTCAATTTAGAATCATGTCACAAATATGTGCATCTCGGATGGACAACATTTTAGCAGGCAAACTAGTACTTCTTTTATCTGTAGATTAAGAATACCTCTAAAATTGTCAAAATATTTTATACTAGAGACAATCAAATGAAAAGAAAAAACAAAACCCAATGGTATTGTCAGTACAGTGGGTTATTTCCCCTTGTATCCAAGTCAATGAAACATTTTACAAATATTCATGTATATCCAAAGAAAACAAAAAAAAAACAAAAAACAAAAAAAAACAAAAAAAAACGGACTTTTATTATCCTCAAATTTCATATAATCAAGAATGAGCTCTCTTTGGGTACATGCTCAATGGAGTGAATAAAGTTTCCATGCCTGCTCTCATTTTGTAACGATTTTTTTAGTCCCAGATAACAACAATTAAAAAAACAACAACTCATTAATAATAAAGAAACAATAGGAAACGAAACGTTGAATTACAAAATTGTATCAACGCTTCCTTTAAAATTTTAAAAATCACCATAACAAAAATAGTTGTATTTACTGTATTGTCTGTTATGGCAGCTAGCTTTATATTACAGAAACAATATATATATATATTTATATATAATAAAAATATATATATATATATATATATACTATTATATATATAGATAATATATATATATATATATATCATACAACCTAACAATACAGGAAAAATTATAATATACTATTGACAATATTACTTTTGATTATCAGGAAATATAATAACATCAATACATTGATCCTTGTCGTTATAATCATAACAAAAATATACAGGAATTTTTTTCTCTCTTCTTTTTACATTTACATAACTATTTGTTATACATGAGAAAATAACTAAATATTTGGCAAGTTATATTACATAAGAGGTTAACGAAAACCATTTATTACATATTAAATTGTACGTGAAACTTGATCATGATAATAATGTTCTTTATCAGACTTACTTACAGTTGCAATTTAATTAGTGTAAATAAAACGCCTCGTCTAGAAAAAAAAAACAAAAAAAAAACAAAACAATTTATGTACAAGGGTGGTTTATGATAAAATGACTATGCCTTCAAAGTCAATTAAAAAAGAAACAACCAAAAAAAAAAAAAAAACCCAACATAATAATAGCCAATTTATAAAATAAAATTCAACCATATTTTTCACTTCTACCAAGAAAGATTTTAAGATTAAAATTCGACTTAACTCATTTGAGTAGCGTTAGAAACAGACATACAATGTCAAGTTCATTCTGAGTCTGAGCCTCAAGGATCGAGGCCAAAGGAGTCGGGTTTTATCCCCCTTTCTGTGGTGTTAAAAAGTTGACAGTTAGTAACCATTTCTTGTTAACATTTGGACAGGACATTTGTCTATCAAAAAGTACTTTCCACAAGACCTAACAGACCCAACTATCCAATCACTGCTAAGTGGATAGGAGAGTCTGAAAGAATCTCAACTTCACTCACCCAGGATCTGTACCGACTCCTTTGCATGTGACACAAGTGCTCTATCGACTGAGCTATGTAAAGCCCCTTAATAAAATAAACTATAAATTGAGGCTTTAATGGTGAGACCTGAATGTGTTTCAAATACGAATCCAAAGGGTAGAAAGAAATTGCTACTGTCAATTTAACACTTTTGAAACTGCAATAAATTCCAGTTCGATGGGACTCGTGTCTGTGAGGGACTAGTTTTTTAAAAAACAACTTTAGAAAAACGATATATTTGTTGTGTTTGTACTCAGTTACAGGAGCTCGAATCGGAAGGCATTAACTATATCGCCATACTTGAAAAAACCCAACATGTTTTAACAAATTTGACAAGAAAATATGTCCTTCAAATATAGATCAATCAATTCAAATGAACCTTATCCTTCTTTGAAAATGGTCAAACCTAGGACTTCGCAAAAGGTTTAATAAGAGTTATTTAGAAAGAAAAGATGAGGGTAGTTTTAATCGATCGATTATATTTGGAAGAGATTTTTGGCCAAATTGTTCAAAACCTGTTTTTTAAAGAAGAAAAAAAGTATGGCAGGATAAATGTAGAAGCTTCCATTTGTCATAGCGTCCCTTCCACTGATAACACACTCAACTATGCCTTTTGTCAAATCCTTATGTTAAATCCACAGCAGTATAAATCATGTCATCTTGACATTCTCAATTCGCTTCGGCTAATATTGACTTTAAATATTTATGGCTTACCGTTTATAGTACAAAATTTCACACTACAATCTACGTCAACCTTGTTTGTTTTTATGTTTGTATTTAGAGAATTTATGACCTAGTATCACTTATGTTTTATGTTTTTAAGGGTTTTATGGCGCTTGCAACACGTTAAGGTCATATCAGCACCAGTAGTATCATTTACTGCAGGTCATTTCATTCATAGGAAAAAGAAAAATGATTGAGGGAAAGTTTTAGATCAGAGAGAAAAAAAAAAAAGACTTTGTTTATCTATTCATTCTGTTTATTTTTTTTAGAGGTTTAACAGCACAAAGATGATAGAAGATATTCTTCTTGACTGGTTTCAAACATGTTACGTTACAGGACATATAATACCTATTTACATAACCTTATCAAAGAAGATAGGAAAACAATATCAGTTCTCTCTACACAGGACAATGTTTAACACTTTTCAGGCCGGGTTCAATTTTACTCTAACAACCTTTTTTTTCTTTCCCCCAAGAAAGCAGTAATAATGATAATTCAATAAAGCCCCAGTGGTATTGCTTTCTTAGATTGATAACCATAATAAAAAGGAATAAATAGAAGTTCATTTTAATTTACAATGACAGATGATGCCGACATTTTGGGTTTAGGGCTCTCTTAGTGAAAACATATTTGGAGTCGTGACCATAATGAGAGAAAATAATACGGAGAAAAAAACAAAAACAACAACCATTTCAAGGTTAACACACAAACACACACACACACACACACACACTCACACACACACAAAAGACATTAATGGTATCCAAATTGATCTATACGAAATCACATTGAATGGATCAGTTCATATCAATATTAAGACAACGCAGGTTTTTAGGATTTTACAGGTGTAAGGCAAACTGCAGGGTAGGGCTAGGGGTTTGGGTGAATGGAAAATTTAAAAACTATTCCTAGGCATAAATTGATTTTATGATTAGGAGCACAATGTATAGTATTGATATGATAAGCCACTAGCAGGTGGTGCTATACATGTATATATATATATATATATATATAATATATATATATATATATATATAATATATATATATATATATATATATATATATATAATATATAATATATAAAAATATATATATATATATATATATATATATATATATATATATATATATATATATATATAATATATATATATATATATATATATATATATCGGATACACACACATAATATATAAACAAAAGCAAAAGCTCCATGATGATTGATAAGGATTGTATGTAGTGTAACCCGAGTTGAACCGAGAGTGAAAACCATAAAATGCTGCAATGACGAATAACAGGACATGTCACTAAAATAACTAGATATCTGCTTGTTTTATTGTTTTTAAGGGTTTTACGGCGCTTGTTTTGTATGTTTTTGTTTTAAGGGTTTTACGGCGCTTATTGTTTTTAAGGGTTTTACGGCGCTTGCAACACATTTAGGTTATATCAGCGCCAGTAAAAAGGAAGAAAATGGCATAGTAAAAAGTTCTAGAATGACAATTAAAGCACTTGAGAAAAGGTAAGACAAAGGGGAATTGGTTCAAATAGGAAACAGATATAGATTCCAAGAGCAAACTATCGAAGTACTTAGTTTGAGATCACCTAAAGTCTCATTCAGACACAAGCACAGGTCCCCGTTAAGAGGAACACACTCAAATGTTTTACAAATCATATATAATATAAAGAAAGCATAATACAGTGCATAACAGAGAGATGATTTACAATGAAAAAAATATCATCTCCCAAAACTTACTATACATTCGACTGTTTCCCTCTCAGCCAGGGGATCTGGTCAGGACCAGGACAAAACCAAGTTATCTCATTCCAAGAAAAAGACAGAAAGCATGTTGGAAAACAGATATAAGGGGATAGAAGACACAGTTTGTACCCCCCTGCCCACTATGGGAGGTCAGGAACCCCGCCCAGAACTAGATATCTGCTATGCTCTGGAAAAAACAAACTTGTATCTAAAAATTTGGCCCGATAACTTGTCCTTGAAATATCAATAGATTTAAATTTAAATGAACGTCATCTTGGAAAAAAAAAAGTCTCAAACCTGAGACTTCGCCTCTTTGAGATGACTGATCACAAATACTATCACACTAGCTTACCCTGAATACTAAGATAAATGCTGTAATGGATATATATATATATATATATATAATAACATTTTATTTTTTGGCTGCTCCTCAACTAATAAATATAGTGGTTATCTATTGATAGATAAAACATTCAATCATTTTGTGGTTTTTGTTCGTTTGTTTTTGTTTTTAAGGGTTTTAAGACGCTTGCAACACATTAAGGTCATATCAGCGCCATATTGCAGTAACTGAATACATAAAGAGTGAATGCAACTATACTAAATTTATCTACATCCATTCGAATTTTTAGAAGGAAAACATTTTTGTGAAAGTTCATGAACCAGCAAACTACTGCTATTCCCATTATAAATTCATAATTGGCCATCAAAACAATAATTTTTTTTTCTTCTGTAACAAGAAATAAAAAAAGAGCATATGAATCGAAAAATAGATGAAAGATACCCAGAACTAATTAACCATAAGTGTAATATCAACATATTCAATATAGCAGAATTCTTTACTATCAAATCATTTTAATAATGAGGATTTGCATGTTAATGTTACAATATTATTGTAATTGAGGTTTACCAACCATTCTATGAGTTAATGTTACAGTATTATTGTATTTGAGGCTTATCATTCATTCAGACTATGAGTTAATGTTACAATATTATTGTAATTGAGGCTTACCCTCCATTCAGAGTATAGATTAATGTTACAGTATTATTGTATTTGAGGCATGCAATGCATTCAGAGTAAGGATTAATGCTACAATAAAATTTTATTTAAGGCTTACTATCCATTCACAGTTTACTGACAGTATTAATGTATTATTATCAGTATTATTATTGCAATTGAGGCTTACCATTGAATCAGACTATCGGTTTATGTTACAATTAAATTCTATTTGAGGCTCAGATCAGCAGTGTACAGATCAACAGGTCAACAACACAAAGAAGGTAAAGATTGACTACAAAGTTTAGCAAATCAATGATAAAAATGGAAACAAAACAACATGTTCTTCATTTATTGTATCATTGTGCACCAGTATGAAGCGTAAGCGTGTACATTGTTGCCTGGTGCAATGACAATGGCCTACCCGCGTTTAAAAAAAAATTGCATTGAAAGTGCACGTCTCTCTCTCTCTCTCTCTCTCTCTCTCTCTCTCTCTCTCTCTCTCTCTCTCTCTCTCTCTCTCTCTCTCTCTCTTTCCTCAATAAAGAAAATAACCAAATAAATGACTTAAATCACACCTCGCCCCCCCCCCCCCCCCTTTTAAAAAAAATAAAATAAAAAGGCATCTTGAAGGAAAATAACAATTATTATAGTTAAAGTCCAACATAGTATAAAAAGTGGTCAATATTTACTTTTCATCTAACAAGTTATTATAACACAATCGCATATTTATTAAACAATTAACAAAGAAAAGAAAAGAAAAAGAAATTAAGCGTTTAAATACAACAATCATAATCATGGCATTAATAAACAAACATGAAGATAGAGATATACAGAGAGAGAGAGAGAGAGAGAGAGAGAGAGAGAGAGAGAGAGAGAGAGAGAGAGAGAGAGAGAGAGAGAGAGAGAGAGAGAGAGAGAAAGAGAAGTAGAGTGAAGAGAGAGAGAGAGAGAGAGAGAGAGAGAGAAGAGAGAGAGAGAGAAGAGAAGAAGAAAAGAAGAAGAAGAAGAAAGAAGAAGAAGAAAGAGAAGAAGAAGAAGAAGAAGAAGAAGAAGAAGAAGAAGAAAGAAGAAGAAGAAGAAAGAAGAAGAAGAAAGAAGAAGAAGAAGAAGAAAGAAGAAGAAGAAGAAGAAGAAGAAGAAGAAAGAAGAAGAAGAAGAAGAAGAAGAAAAGAAGAAGAAGAAGAAAAGAAGAAGAAGAAAGAAGAAGAAGAAAGAAGAAGAAGAAGAAAAGAAGAAGAAGAAGAAAAGAAGAAGAAAGAAGAAGAAGAAGAAAAGAAAAGAAGAAGAAGAAGAAGAAGAAGAGAAGAAGAAGAAGAAGAGAAGAAGAAGAAGAAGAAGAAGAAGAAGAAGAAGAAGAAGAAGAAGAAAGAAGAAGAAGAAGGGAAAAAGAAGAAGAAGAAAGAAGAGAAGAGAAGAAGAAGAAGAGAAGAAGATAGAAGAAGAAGAGAAAAATAAGAATAGAAAGAAAAAAAATCATGATTAAGTCAATGCGAACATAAAATATGAGATCGAAGCGATTCAAAAAGTAGTTTTACTATAAAAATAAAACACTACTTTCATAAAATGAACATAAAATATAATAATAAAAAATAATTGATTTCGGATTGCGGAAATTTAATACACGTTTTTGTTATGTCATGACTTTTGCTTTGTTTAGTTACAACATAAATATCCTGGATTCTTCGGTTGTAAAAATATGGCAACCCTCCATTGTTTTTTTTGTTTTTTTTTTTATTTTGTTTTTTTTTTTAATATCTGAAAGGCAGTAATTTCTTTTATATAAAAATACCTCTTCAAGAGACAGACAAAAAAAAAAAACAAAAAAAAAAACCACCCCCCCCCCCCCCCCCCAAAAAAAAAAAACCCAAAAAACAAATGAACTGCATAATCAAAATCTCTTTGACGGATTGCTAAACTAAACAGCCAGCTGCATTCTGAAAAAAAACAAAACAAAAAAAGTTTTCTTTATAGAAGAAGTGGGTTCGGGGGCATTTTGATAAAACTCCCAACAAGTCTGAAATTATTTAAAATGATCAATATTTGAACTAAAAAATTGCTGGCCAAAATTTCTTTAATAAGTGTTTTGTCAAGGCATCTTATTTCCATTTTACTTGAACTGTGGCATTTTAAACCCAAGGTGAAAACAGCCATGGAAGATAACAAATCCAAAAGCATAAGAGAATTTTGAATTGAAAGTAAGTATTAAATTCTTAATTACTTAACAGAGCTGCAAAACGATGTGTGTTGTGATTAAATTCATAATAAATTACTGCTTTCAGATGAAATAAACGTGAAATTAATTTTGTTCCTTGCTCACAGATCTGATCCAAATAATTTAATTGTCTTTCCTTTAGTTATTTAAATCTTTTACAGCTAAGAGGCCAATCAGCTTGACTTTACTGGGATTTCTGCCAAAGGAAACACGACAAATATACAAGTAATTGCTTTTTACCCTCTGAACAGGACAGGTCTAAAGATCATCATATCATGTCTATATTTTTATCAAAAACATGACATAAATTTCCATCTGTTTTTTTTGTTTTTTTTTCAGTGAAGAAAAGCACACATTGGTCTTACCCAAATCTCATGTTTGAATATGTTTAAAAAATTTTAAAAATGGATGAAATTTAAGTTTACGACTATGAGAGTGTTTGCATTTTCATCACCAGAAATACTGATATTTGAAAAGTACGCACATTACATCACAGTATTGCTCAATAGGTATGGACAGAAAAATCTCTTTAAAATGTTACAAGTATTTCTTATTTAATAATCAACTGAGAATATGTACCCGGCCGTTCACTGAAAAGATTATTTTCAGCTGCACAGAGATACGATTTAATGATTTTTAAAAATAAAACTTTTTAATCGTGACCCACCCCATCAATATGGTAATGGTAATACATCGGAATGAATTAGATAAGGAAAATTGAGTTCAAATTCAAAATGATCAGAATGATTAAATGATGGTTCTTTTAAGAGTTGAGGAAGCAAAAAATTTACTCTCCACAATAAAAGTATTTCTTCTTCTCTATTCTCACTCATTTTAAATGTCTGGATGACAAATGAACGATGTTGTCTGTTAGGGGCCCAGATCATATATTTATTAATTTATTTATCTATTATTATATATTAGGCTTCAAAATCAATTTCAAGAATCAGGCCCCATCCGGTCATAATACCCTTTTGATACAATTAGCCACAATTTATAATTTCTTTTTCAAACCGGCCAGAAAACGTTTTCCATTAAAACATTGATAAATAAAAAGGAGCTCATATTTGCGTTTTCTGAGCTAAATGGACAAAAGTGGACATTAGTTGGGATTTTCCTTTTTTGAGAACAGGTAGGTACTGACAAAACTATATAATGCTATGTAAATTCTTTTACATGTTAAAAACTAAATGACTAATAAAAAAGACCTAGTTGAGAATTTATCGATCGTGTCGGGACACCCTGTACTTGGAAAAAAAGTTTTCTGGTCAAAATGTTATTAAAAACGTATTTTTGTCAGTGAGCGGCAGAATCAATATATGTTACAGGGAATGACAAAATCAGTCGGATGGTGAAAAGGTTTGAACCGAGATATTGCCAAGTTCAGTTAGAAGATCAATTTTTATCCAAAATGAGTTCTTGTCATAAATAATTAAATCAATCTTTTTTGAACATCTTCGGGAAATATCAAAGCTTAATTTAACTTCTAAATAATTTTTACAGCTAGTCAAGTTGAAAAAGTATGAAGAGAAAAGTTGTTGGATACCTTTCCCATACATCTGACCATAACTTCATAAAAAATCACCCGATTTACTTCAAATAAAGATTAAAATGCTCTGGTGAGCATATTCTTTCAGAAAATGAAAAACAATGCAAATCCGAAATTTTCACCTTCCGACTGATTATGTCACGAACTGAAACATATCTCAATCGCAGACAGTCAACCAATCTACTGATATTTTTTTATTTTTGATTGAAGTAATCACAAAATTAAGCAAAACAACTTTTATGTAAGCTTGGAAAAAAACCCCCAAAGAAATGATAAGAGGCAGCTGGAGACAGTTGGGAGTAAATATATTATTATAATTATTATTACAGTAGAGGTAAGTTGATTATCTTCATAATATTATTAGCTTATAAGAGAATATTGCATTGATTGTTGTCATAGAGGATTATGATGATGATGATGATGATGATGATGATGAAGATGATAACGACAATGATGATGATGATGACGATGATAATGACAAAGATGGTGAAGACACCGACAAGATTCTCATAATGACTTATATACCATCAGCAACAATGATAACATTCGATAGGGCTAGCTATGGAGATGCATTAGAGTTGGATATTTTTAAAAAAAAGAAAAAAAAAAGAAACAAATTCACAAAAATCAATGGACGGTTGTTCTATGTTACAGAAAATTTCGATCACCAAATAAGTTATGGCATTATCAGTCAGTATCAGACCTTCTTCACCCAGGATTGGTCCTCATTGGGACACACACTACAAATGATGGCATTTAATTTTGAGACAAAGCAAAGCCTTCGTCAGAGACACCATAAGTTGATGGTAGTACGAATTGTGAGAATTCTCATCGATACATTGAAAATTATAATAAAACTCTTCGGCATTGGCTTTTCTGTAAATCCATCAATTTCATTTTTTATCAATTGTTTTGATGAACACAGACCATATGTGACCCATCGTCTCCGAATGGTATTATGACAGAATGAAATGAGTGCTAGAAATTGACTTTATAACCATAAATATGAAACATGGGATCAATTTCTATTCGTTATTATAGTGGATACAGTGCAAAAACAAAAAACAACTGAAGGATCATCATATCTTTAAAATGTTCGTTTTAAATTCACATTTCGGGGTCGACTCATCCTGACATATTACTGTTTTGAGATGGCGGGTTGCATATGAATGTAAGCTGGTCCCAGATATATAGTGGCATAATTGCTCTATTTTCTTCTTCTTCTTTTTATTACAATAGAGCTGAAGAGAAATACTTAGAAAGTGAAAGTCATGCAATGAACAGATAAAAGTATAGGTAAACTGCATCTCTTCAACACCAGAAGAAAATTTTGGTCCAAATTTTTGTAAACACTTTTCCACAATGTGAATAGAATTTCTTTCACCTGGCAAAACTGCAGTTCAGGGTGATGATAATTAAGATGAAGAAGGTCTTGGAGATTCTGTGTTCCAACAAAAAATGACTGTCGTTTAGTAATGACTTGGTAATGGCTTGGGACGACGAGTGAGAAGTCTTGCTTGTTGAATCCCTCATGGCAATTATTGAAGGAATCCAGCAGCTATAAGATTCAGTCTCCTTCATTCTGTGACTGAATATTGATGAAAGCTAACAAATACAGGACTGGCATCTTTCTTTCTTACTTACTTACTGACTTTCTAAACTAATCTAAACAAACAACAAACTGAGCTCTAACCCTTCCGTCATGTACCATGCATGACAAAAAGAATTACAATGTCTTCTGTTGTTGTTGTTGTTGTTGTTGTTGTTGCAGATTACGATTATATAAGTTGATGATATTTCAGCCTCTCGTGACTTATTTATTACATTGATGACTCGTCAGATTTATTAAATATTCCTAGAAATAACAACAACAGTCCCTTTAGAAAATATTGTTTTCAATGATGAGACTTGTGGTGTACACAACCAAGGGACATAATCACAAATCATTGCATTCTCCTAATAGACATTCTGCACCCCAAAAATAAGAAAACAAAGGATGTCGAGTTAAAAAAAAAGATGATAATAACGACGATGAAGATGTAGAAAATAACCACTTTGTAGTGAACTGTACGATTTCATCAAGGAGGAGTGGGTCCGTCATCTGGGATGGTGAGGTCCACATTGGTGCCCACCATTAAATGTGGACTCTTTCCTTCCAAGGCATCCACGTGTTTCTGTTCCATGGGGAGACCTAGAAAAATAGACAGTAGAAAAAAAATATATCAACGCCAGTTAAAAGAAAGAAAATGTGATGGTCCAAAAATTATAGATTTATAAGTAAATGCACCAAAGAGTATCCATGTGCTTCTGTTCCATGGGGAGACCAAGAAAAATAGAGTTTCAAAGTTTATTCAATCTATCTTATGCTTTCGCCAATAATTCTTAAAATTTGGTGACAACATACATGAAAGTGAGTTAAAACAATGGTAAATGGAACCAAAAAATAAAATGATACAATTAATAACCACAAAAATACAACAATGGTAATACCACCAATACTTACAATAATAATAATAATGCTGCTGCTGCTGCTGCTACTGCTGCTGCTGCTACTGCTGCTACTACTACTACTACTACTACTACTACTACTACTACTACTACTACTACTACTACGACTACTACGACGACTACTACTACTACTACGACTACTACTACTACTACTACTACTACTACTACTACTACTACTACTACTACTACTACTACTACTACTACTACTAATAATAATAATAATAATAATAATTATAATAATTATAAATTTACAAGTAAAAGCATCAAAGAAAAAGTAAGAAAAAGAAGGTTGGTTCAAGTAGGGAACAGAAATAAATTCCACTAGCATACTATATATAAGTTGTACTCAGTTTGAGATCACGTAAAAGATGAGGACAAGGTACCAATCAGTCCTTCACATCCATAGGACATCCTTAGAGCCAGAGTTGATCACCGTTTCTATTGAGCTTTTATATAGCGCAATATCCACTAAACGTGCTCAAAGCACTTAACAAGGGGTCCCTGACCAACAGCAACAAGTAACATGTAGAACGAGACATGACGCCTGTTAGGCAATATTAAAAATTTTTTCCGACATAGACAACGCTGTTGACGGCTAGGTACTCATTTTATAGCAGAGTACGGTGAGAGAATGTGAGTAAAGAGGCTTTTGCAAGGACTCAACTATGCGCCAAGCGAGGCTCGAACCCAGGACCTTGACCTCCGATACGAAAGCGAGTGTCATACCACTAGACCATATGGCCGCACGTGTTAAACTGACAATAGAAATTGCTAGCCACCCTTTGGAAAGAATACTGGTTCAAGGCAAAGTACTTTCCACCAGATCCAGCAGACCCAGCTACACAATTACTGCCGGGTGGTCGGTCAGACGGATCAGGAAAATAATCTCAACCTCACCCCCCCTGGTTCAAAACCCGGTCTATTTGCGTGTGAATGAAGCGAGTGCACTGCTATACTAACTGAGCTATCGATACATCTATAATCAATCACCTACCAAATTGTTTGTACAGGAAGGCCAGGGAGGTCGTGACGCAGGTAGCCATGCACAGTTCTGGCTGGAGCGTCCAGCAGACGTCGAGGAAACGTCCTACGACTTGAGGTACCAGAAACTGGAAATCTGTACAGCTTTGGTGGCAGCCACCCCTGATCCAAATACAAATAATATTGTAAAGATTTATATAATAGGTAAGTTATTAAGTAGTCCTTCAGAGCCATTTGGCCCATGGAGCCGGAGTTTATACCGGTTTCTACAGTGCGAAACAGACAATAGCAATTGCTTGCTATCCTCTAGATAGGACGCTAGTCTATCGCAAAGTACTTTCCACAAAATCTAACAGACTCAGCTACCCATTCTGAGTGCTGGGTGTACAGGGACAGGTCAGAAAAAAATTCTCGACTGCACCCGGGATAGATCACAGTCCCTTTGCGTGTGAAGCGAATGCTCTACCAACTGAGCTATCGGGACCTCTTAATGGTTATAAAGAATTAAATTATTGAAAAAAATGTCACCTGCCATTCCAATCAATGTGTTACTGAGTCGGGATGAACTTGATGCACCAAAAAGTTGAATTCAAATCATAAATTACAAAATTTGAGTTATTTTCAAGGCTTTTTAATATTGAGTATATTTTTAAAAAATAGCTTCTAAGTAACTTAATCAGTAATGTATAGAAAACATGCGCTTGGCTAAGAAACTCACACAACATTGCCATCCGGAAGTATAACGGACCAACACACAAAACTATGTGTAACCTTGAACGTTTATAGTCTGATTAATACTGGAGAATTACTCATAAACGCGGATGGCAAAAAACAATAACAAATAATTGACTGACGTCAACTTCATACTATCTATTAAAAAATGAATATAAGAGCTTTAAAAAAAAATGAAATACAAAATACGAAACATTCCAGGTTCAAAGCGACCTATTAACATTATTAATGTTTCTTTTTGGGTGTTTTTTTCATTAGCTGAAGAGGATTTTTGAACCTGAAATGTTCCATGTTTGGTGTTTGGTTCTTTCTTGTTTTGTTTGTTTTTAAGGGTTTTACGGCGCTTGCAACACATTAAGGTCATATCAGCGCCAGTAAAAAGGAAGAAAATGGGATAGTAAAAAGTTCTAGAATTACAATAAAGCATCCAAGAAAAGGTAAGACAAAGGGGATTGGTTCAAATAAGAAACAGGTGTAGATTCCAAAAGCACTCTATCGAAGTACTTAGTTTGAGATCACTAAAAGTCTCATCCAGACACAAGCACAGGTCCCCGCTAAGAGGAACACACTCAAATGTTTTACAAATCATATATCATATAAAGAAGGCATAATACAGTGCATAACAGAGAGATGCTTTACAATGAAAAAAATATCATCTCCCAAAACTAACTATATATTCGACTGTTTCCCTCTCTGCCAGGGCATCTGGCCAGGACCAGGACAAAACCAAGTAATCTCATTCCAAGACAAAGACAGAAAACATGTTGGAAAACAGAAAGAAGGGGATAGAAGACACAGTATGTACCCCCCTGCCCACTATGGGAGGTCAGGATCCCCACCCAGTTGTTCTTTCTTAACACTGTAATATGTTACAGTGAATGACATAATCAGTCGGATGGTGAAAAAGTTTGAACTGAGATATTGCCAAGTTTAGTTAGAAGGTCTATTTTTATCCAAAATGAGTTCTTGTCATAAATGATTAAATCAACCCTTTTTTGTACACCTTCAGAAAATATCAACGCTTAATTTCACTTCTAAATATTTGTTTTACAGCTAGTCAAGTTGAAAAAGTATGAAATTTGAGAAAAGTTGCTGGATACCTTTCCCATACATCTGACCATGACTTCATGAATAATCACCCGATTTACTTCAAATAAAGATTGAAATGCTCTGGGGAGAATATTCTTTCAGAAATTGCAAAAATAAAATGCAAATCTAAAATTGTCACCTTTTTTCACCTTCCAACTGATTATGTCATGCACTGACACATATTCATGTTCGTACATTACTTTCTACAGTCCACAGCCTCTAGCAGCTTAGCATCACAGTGATTTAATTACAACATATAAATATTGCGGGAAAGCCCGTCTGACATTAAAAATGACCAATTTTTTTTCTGAAGTTTGGCTGCCTTTATAGTTGTCTATTTGAATGGTGTTGTTTTTGTGTGACTTCTATTTTATTTTGTTTATCAATTAATTAAAAAACATATTTTTTTTTAGGTTTTCTATTCTTTTCTTTGTGCCGTTTTGCTGGGTTTTTTTTATTCTTTTCAGATTTTATTAAAATTGATTTTTTTCTTTGTTTAGTTGTTTTTTTTGTTTTTTGTTTTGTTTTTCTTTTTGGTTTATATCATTTGCATTATTTGCATTGTGGGTACATTAGTTTGTATGTGTGTGTGTGTGTGTGTGTGTGTGTGTGTGTGTGTGTGTGTGTGTGTAATAAAAGTGTTTTTTGTTTATGTTAAGGTGTGTGAGAGTGTGATTAAGTTGTTGTGTAAAAATAAAAAAAAATAAAAAAATAAATAAAAAAACATTCCCTTTATTCATCCCATAGGGAACATTTTTCTCTAGGGTCTACTCCAAGGGAAGACTGGAATAACCCAGGCGTCAGCCTCAGTGCAGCGCCGCAAATTGAGCCAGAGTGAAGTGACTTGCTCAAGGCCACACAGCGTAGTGGCGGGTGATGGAACTCTGTACCTTTTGGGTACGAAGCAAAGACCGTACCGCTGATCTACGCTGTCCCCTATGGGTTTGTATTTCAATAAAAGCTATGAAAAGTGTAATTACATGATAGTCAACAGTGGTCTATCTGTCTCGGGCTTGGCGTTGATGAACTTGAGGATCTGGTTAACGTTCCTCTCCCATTGAAACTGCTCCATGTTCAGGAAAAGGGTGTCCTGCTTGGTGTTGTTGTACACCGAGTCGTCCACAGGATGGAGCCAGCCGTCTAGAGATATACACATTCTGTCATGAACCAAAAAAAAAAATACTGTTAAATAAAGAAATAACAATGATTTGTAGAGATATACACATTCTGTCACAAACCAAAAAAAAAAAAAATACCATTAGAGGCAGAACATAACAATGATAAAACACATTGTTATATATTTTGGCCGATTTGTAGAGATATACACGTTCTGTCATGAACCAGGATAAAAAAACCCCCATTAAATAGAGGGAAACAATGATAAAGTACTTTTTAAATATTATACATTTTGGCCAGGAAAAGCTCTATGAGTCGAGTGGGCAGAAGTAAGTTTCCTGCATTACAAGTGATGTGTGGCTATGTGGTCTTGTGGTATGACACTCGCTTTCGGATCGAAAGGTCTTGGGTTCGAGCTTCGCTGGCGCATAGTTGAGAAGGCTCTTTTTTCATTCTCTCACTGTGCTCAGATCAGGTGTAAAATGAGTACCTGGCCGTTGACAGCGTTGTCTCTTTCAGAAAAATAAATGAAATATCGCCTAACAGTCATCATGTTTCGTTCTACATGTTAAATGTTGCTGTTGGCCACCGTCTCCTTGTAAAGCGCTTTGAGCACATTTAGTGGATATTGCGCTATATAAAAGCTCATTATTTTAAGTAAGTTTCCTGCATTACAATACATCAAAACCCAAAACCACAATGAGTCACTGGTCCAGTGAGAATTCTTTTTAAGACAAGTTAGGAGTTATCTAAAACCTATATTTTGTTTTTGTTTGTTGCTTTAGGTCTCTTCCAACACAATTGAGGTTATATGAGAGACCGCTGAAACAAAAAAACAAGCAATCCAACAAAAATAGTACAAATGTAAATCAAAATCATAACCTAAAGATATCATAAGCTAAATTATAAATAACCATGAACAAACAGGCAGAAGATTTACAGAGAAAAAAAATATCCCCTGCCAAAAATACAATCACAAACCAAAGAAGCAGGATAGGCTAGTAAAGAGAAGAAGAAACGACATCACTATCGGATCGTACACCCATGCGAACATCATAGGTATATGATTCAAGGGTGATGCTCCCATCCAACCACCCGCAAACCTATATTTTGAATAAAAGTTTACTAGACAAAGGGAAGGGCGAGGGGGAGTGTTTCATTTATCATTGTACAGAGGTGGTCGTTCTCAACTATTAAAGCCTATATATGTTCAACAACAACAACAAAAACAACCACAACAACAATAACCACAACAACAACAACAACAAAAATAACCACAACAACAAAACAACAACAACCACAACAACAACAACAAACACAATAAAAAAAAAATAACAACAACAGCAACAACCACAACAATAACCACCACAACAACAAACTTACTTAAAACGATTGTCAGTGTTGAGAGTAGCCAAAGCAGCTGCAGCTCCGAAGCTGTGGCCGATGACAGCTACCCTAGACAAATCCAAACGATTCTGAAGTGGAAAGAATGAAAGAAAGAAGAAAAAAAAAGAAAAGATGAAATATATACAAATATGCCTCATCACCCGACAACGGTATTATGTCGGGATGGGTTAGATGCCAAAAAAATTGCGTATTTTGTGTATAATAATAATAATAATAATAATAATAATAATAATAATAATAATAATAATAATAATAATAATAATAATAATAATAACAATAATAATAATAATAATAATAATAATAATAATAATAATAATAATAATAATAATAATGATGATAATAATAATAATAATAATAACAATAATAATAATAATAATAATAATAATAATAATAATAATAATGATGATGATGATGATGATGATGATGATGATGATGATGATGATGATGATGATGATGATGATAATAATAATAATAATAATAATAATAATAATAATACGAATAAGAATAAGCAACGTTCAGGTTAATTTTGGTATATCTATTTTGGAGAACGAATCTACCTTTATGAAGTAAATTAGAAGATAATATCATAAAGGCTTAAGACTTAAATTAATTCTTTTTGCAATCAGCCGTCCATTTCATCAGGTCACGGACCAAGCTCAAAACCCGTTAGATTTTTCTTCAAGACGAAACACAAATACCACATTAGAAAGGTATGTGAGGCTATGTGGTCTTGTGGTATGTCACTCGCTTTTGGATCGGAAGGTCCTGGGTTCGAGCATCGCTCGGCGCTTAGTTGAGTCCTTGGAAAAGGCTCTTTACTCACTTTCTCTCACTGTACTCAGTTGTAAAATGAATACCTGGCCGTTAACAGCATTGTCTCTGTTAGATCGCCTAACAGGCGTCATATCATGTCCTATATGTTACGTGTTACTGTTGTCCAGGGACGCCTGGTAAAGCGCTTTGAGTACGTTTAGTGGATATTACGCTATATAAAAACTCAAGTTTTTTTTTTTTTTTTTTTTTATGGATTAGTTAGAGGTGGGAAAGAAAAGATGTACGGTTAAAAGGCAAAAAGAGGAGGAAGATTTTAGGGATGAAAGTAAGATAAGATAAGAGAAGAAGGAAAAAATAATCAAAATCAATGTTGATTTCCAGAAATGCCGAGATCCATCCACTACACAGACCTTACCTTGAACTGAGCCGTTTTGAAGGCCAGTCCCAAAGCGTTGTTGATGTGTCTGCCCTCGTTGATGGCGACCAGCTCATCCAACACCTCACTGATTTCATGAGCTCTGTAGTACATCTGGCAAGGAAGGGGGGGGGGGGGGGGGGGGGGGGGGGGGGGGGAGAATAGAGTTATAAAGTTGGAGAAAATGTGCATCTAAAATTAATTTCTCTAGTAGTCAAAAAAGATTCCCCCACATGTCCACACACACACACACACACACACACACACACACACACACAGCTCTCATTGAAAATCCTTACCTCCCCCTGCCACACACACACACACACACACACACACACACACACACACACACACACACACACAGCTAGTCGCTCCAACACCGAGCCCACTCCACAGCATCTGTGGAGCAGACTCTTATGTCATGGTCAGTGCAGCTGGCTGGGCCCATCCTGGTATTCTCTAAAGATGTGCTCCATCGTCTGCTCTGGGCATCCACATGTACACAAAAAGGGATTTCCTCTATTAATAACTGATATTGAATAACCATTACACAACTAACATTTTTTTTTTTTCTTAAAGCCTGAACGACATGTCTCGTCAAACAGGAAAATAGTTTGTGTAAAGCTTCTTCTCTTCATTAAATTATGGTGATGTCGCCTTTAACTCTCTCCTTACGGGAGGCCTTCCGAAAGATCCTAGATCCCAAGTATTAATGTTCTTGTGGAGGGTTTGGGAGGGGGGGGGGGGGGGCTTTTTTAATAATGTTTTAGTAGGGTGTTTGGGAGGGGGGAGACTTTCAAAAATAATTTAGAAAGTTTCCCCCCTCCGAAACCCCTTACAAGAATATTAATACTGGGGCTGTAGGATCTTTCGGAAGGCCTCCCCTCCTTACCGACTATTTTCAGGATTCTTCTCAAAATTTCTATCTTGTCCAACCCGAAAACTGATGTTTAGACTCAATATTTTCAAACGAATCACCGTTAAATTTGTTATGGTGAAGGTTAGAGGATGGCAAGAAACCCTGTTTTTTTTCTTTGACAAACTTTGGTACAGGCACAATCTCGACTTTAATAAGGATTAATGATCTTTAAATGTGAATGCAAAAAGAATTATTAAACATTATATGGGAGATGGTAAGAGACTTTGAGGATGATGATGATGACGATGATGATAATACTAATAATAATAATAAATGGCATTTATATAGCGCTTTACCCCGTTGTCACAGGCTCTAAGCGCTTTACAGTTATATAAAACAAAACATATTACAGTGAGACAAGTGTGAAGGAAACGTGATACGAATTCAATTTAACAACAACAAAATATGAAAATAATATTGCAACATTATGACGTAAAAAGATAAAACTTTAAGCGAGATTTGAACGTTGTCAACGAATCTGAGCATCTCACGTGTGACGGGAGAGAGTTCCAAAAATGGGGGGCCGAAAATTGAAAAGACTGTTCACCTATTTTACGCAATGGCTTAGGTTTGACAAGGATTGATTGGTCATTGCTTGACCTCAAGTTTCTATTGGGGACATATCAGAGCTGCCAACCCCATCTGATGAGAATGTGTACAATGGGATCTCAAAATGGGGAGATTTCATAAAAATGGGTACAATCCTGAAATAGACGGAAAATAACCATTGTGAAACTAAGAGGAAGGTAAAATTACATAAAGTCACACCGCACAAGCTCAATTGCAGCAACAATGATGTTCCCAAGACTATAATCCAATCCTTTCAGAAATCTACCTCCCAGCATGAAGATCATAATTGGTCAAAAAATATATGAATATCCACTAGGTCACCAAGGTTTCTCAATAGACTAGTAATAATATGAATTACAACTAAAGAAAACTGAAGTGACTCTGCACACTGAAAATGGGTACAATCTTGGGGGAAATGTGTACAAGTGTACAATCACTGAAAATGCGTACAATTCCGCATTTTTTGCAGTAGGTTGGCAGCTCTGACATATATGTTTAGAAGGTCTTTAATATAGGAGGGACTGTTCGTGCTCAGGGATTTGTAGACAACAGTACAAATCTTATAGGCAACTCTTTTTTCAACAGGAAGCCAGAGTTGCACAGAGAAGAAGAGTTGCTGACGGGTATTTTTTGTTATTGCGTACAATGAACCTGGCTGCGTTATTTTGAGGAACCTGAAGTTTGCTAATTTTGTCTTTAGCACCATGATGATGATAATGATGATGATGATGATGATGATGATGATGATGATGATGATTGTATAATAAAGTAGGTATTGCTCTCACCTGATTATTCCGGAAGTCGAAATCGTCCCAAACGCTGATGTGCTGGAAGGGACGCCACTCCTCGCTGCACGACTCCTGTTGCCGTAGGGATCGCTGCCTCTTGTGACGACGTCTGTCCCACGACCGGAACTGGATTTCTTGTTGCGCTTCCTCTACGTCCTTCGCGGAGCCGGACGACCATGACATCTTACTAGAGGCGTTCGACGGTGCCGTGGTTGTGCTTTTCCTCCTGGACACTTGGTCAACGCTAGAAGAAGAGGAGTTGTTGTCACCCCCATCGTCTGAGAAGTACTCCCTCAGAGCTGCAGCAGCGCTCCTGCATTTTCGTAAGCGCGGTTTTTTCCCTGATGGGAGCGCGGAATTGTGGCTGTTACTGCTACTACTGTCACTGCGGCAGGTTTTAGAATTACTGTATTTATTAGAGCTAGTATAGTGACTGTTAT
>NC_088370.1:41572702-41592702 GCF_034508935.2 Berghia stephanieae | reverse complement strand
ATAACCGTCAAAAAAAAAAAAAAATCACAAGAACCCCCCCCCCCCCCCCCCCCCCCCCCCCCCCCCCCCCACAAAAAAAGTAGTTATATACTCTTAAAGGCATCGCTCTAAAAAAAATAGTCAAAAATATAAATAAATAAATAAAAGGGAGGAGGGCGGGGGGGGGGGGGGTGTGTGAAAAAAACCATTAAACCAAGTTTTAAAAGCACAAAAAAAAAACAAACAAAAATAAAAAGAAATAGAAAACAAACAAATAAACAAAAAAAAAGAAAAAAAAAGACAAAAAGAAAATCACCTGGACAATCTTGGGGATAAAAGGGGATCTGGCAACTCACTCGTAGAGTGTTATTTAACCACCATTAAAACTTGGAAATCCAAGCGGTTGTTGATACAGCACGAAACACCAATTAATTATTGGACATACGTGGCGGCTACAGCTCTAGACCGGAAAATGACAAATAACTTTTAAGAAAAACAAAAACAAACTTCAATTTTGGTCAGAAAAAAAAAATACATTCATTGATTGCCCCCCCCCCCCCCCAACCGGGGGAACCTGAAATCTAAGCGGGTGATGATACAATACAACACGACATGACAATTTATTAATGGACATAATATTGTGTGAGTGTGAGTACAGCTCTACCGAAAAAAAAAAGAAGAAAAAAAATGACAAATGCCCTTTTTTTTAAAAAAAGTTAAATTTTGGCCAATTAAAAAAAAATAAATACATACAATTCTCAATTCTACATTCATTGCTGATATTTATGAAAAAAAAAAAAATTTCTGGCCAAAATTAAAAAGAAATTTGGTTTGTTTGTTTTGTTTTGTTTTTCCTCTTTTCTTCTTCTTTTTTTTTTTTTTCCTCTTTTCCAT
Source organism: Berghia stephanieae (assembly GCF_034508935.2). Taxonomy (NCBI): domain Eukaryota; kingdom Metazoa; phylum Mollusca; class Gastropoda; order Nudibranchia; family Aeolidiidae; genus Berghia; species Berghia stephanieae. The sequence goes on along the minus strand of NC_088370.1, from coordinate 41,591,829 downwards.
TGTATAGTATAAGATGTCTGGAATAATTGGAGTTGTCTTGGCAACGAGGACGACAACAACGACCGAGTCCCCGTAATTGATTGGCCTAATTCACCTTTTAGTCACCGATATCATTCGGCGTTATTACTATTCTGCCGTACTATGAAAAAGACAAACAAACGAAACGAAACACTTTTAAAAAATTTTGGCCAGAAATCTTGTCCTAGTGCGACTATGCGGTCTTGTGGTATGACACTCGCTTTCGGATTGGAAGGTTCCTGGGTTCGAGCCTCGCTCGCTCGGCGCGTAGTTGAGTCTTTGGAAAAAGGCTCTTTACTCACATTCTCTCACCGTACTCAGGTGTAAAATGAGTACCTGGCCATTAACAGCGTTTGTAATATCGCTTAAGAGGCGTCATGTCCCGTCCTACATGTTAAGTGTTGCTGTTGGCCAGGGTCCCCCTGTAAAGCGCTTTGAGCGCGTTTAATGGATATAAAAGCTCAATTTATAAATGATTTTTTAAAAGCATGATGACTATTCTGTCATAGTCTGAAAAAAAAAAATTTGGCCGGAAAACCCGTCCTTCAAGTACCGATCGATTAAAATGACCCCTCATCTTGACAAATCCTGTCAAACCTGGGACTTCGGGGAAGGCCTAGGTATAAGAGTGTTTGTTGAGATGAGGGTCTTTTTAATCAATCGATACTTGAAGGACGGGTTTTCTGGCCAAATTTTTTAAAAAGTATTTTTTTAAAAGACGGCAGTATTGTATTCTCTGTCTACGACTGATATCAACAGTGGGGATATGAAAGGAAAACATAATAATATAATTAATATAGAGATGTGTGGTGGCGAATCGGTGGTGGATGTTAATTCTCTAATGTTAGGAAGTGGGAGGAGGAGGAGGAGGAGGGGGGAGAAGGAGGAGGTGGGAGGAGGAGGAGGGAGGGAGGAGGAGGTGGGAGGATTATGGCGGTGATGATGGTAGCGGTGGTGGTGGTGGTGATGATGATGATGATGATGATGATGATGATGATGAGCAGTAAGAGGAGGAGCAGGAGGAAAAAGAGTAGTAGTAGTAGTAGTAGTAGTAGTAGTAGTAGTAGTAGTAGTAGTAGTAGTAGTAGTAGTAGTAGTAGTAATAGTAGAAGTAGTAGCAGCAGCAGCAGCAGCAGTAGTAGTAGTAGTAGTAGTAGTAGTAGTATAGTAGTAGTAGTAGTGTAGTAGTAAGTAGTAGTAGTAAAGTAGTAGTAGATAGTAGTAGTAGTAGTAGTAGTAGTAGTAGTAGAGCAGTAGTAGTAGTATAGTAGTAGTAGTAGTAGTAGTAAGTAGTAGTAGTAGGTAGTAGTAGTATGTATAATAGTAGTATATGTAGAAGTAGTAGTAGTAGTAGTAGTTAGTAGTAGTAGTAGTAAGTAGTAGTAGAGTAGTAGTGAGTATAGTTGTAGTTGTAGTAGTAGTAGTAGTAGTATAGAGTAGTATAGTAGTTAGTATTTGTAGTAAGTAGTAGTAGTAGTAGTAGTAGTAGGTAGTAGTAGTAGTAGTAGTAGTAGTAGTAGTAGTAAGTAGTAGATAGTGTAGTAGTGTAGTAGTATGTAGTAGTAGTAGTAGTAGTGTAGTAGATAGTAGTAGTAGTAGTAGTAGTAGTAGGTAGGTAGTAGTAGTAGTAGTAGTAGTAGTAGTGTAGTTAGTAGTAGGTAGTAGTAGTTAAGTAGTAGTAGTAGTAGTAGTAGTAGTTAGTAGTAGTAGTAGTATGTAGTAGTAGTTAGTAGTTAGTAGTAGTAGTAGTAGTAGTAGTGGTAGTAGTAGTAGTAGTATATGTAGTTATAGTAAGTAGTAGTTGTATATTAGTAGGTGAGTAGAGTAGTAGTTGTAATAGTAGTGGTGAGTAGAGTAGTAGTTGCTACTATAGTAGTGGTGGAAGTAGAGTAGTAGTTGTATATTAGTAGTGTAAGTAAGTAGTAGTTGTTACTATTAGTAGTGTAGTAGAGTAGTAGTTGTATTAGTAGTGGTGAGTAGAGTAGTAGTTGTTATATTAGTAGTGGTGGATAGAGATAGTAGTTGCTTATATTGTAGTGTGAGTGGTAGTAGTTGTACTATTAGTAGTGGTGGAAGTAGAGTAGTAGTTTGCCTTACTATAGTAGTGGTGGAAGTAGAGTAGTAGTTTGCCTTACTATAGTAGTGGTGGAAGTAGAGTAGTAGTTTGCCTTACTATTAGTAGTGGTGGAAGTAGAGTAGTAGTTTGCCTTACTATAGTAGTGGTGGAAGTAGAGTAGTAGTTTGCCTTACTATAGTAGTGGTGGAAGTAGAGTAGTAGTTTGCCTTACTATTAGTAGTGGTGGAATGGGTAGAGTAGTAGTTTGCCTTACTATTAGTAGTGGTGGAAGTAGAGTAGTAGTTTGCCTTACTATTAGTAGTGGTGGAAGTAGAGTAGTAGTTTGCCTTACTATTAGTAGTGGTGGAAGTAGAGTAGTAGTTTGCCTTACTATTAGTAGTGGTGGAAGTAGAGTAGTAGTTTGCCTTACTATCAGTAGTGGTGGAAGTAGAGTAGTAGTTTGCCTTACTATTAGTAGTGGTGGGAGTAGAGTAGTAGTTTGCCTTACTATCAGTAGTGGTGGAAGTAGAGTAGTAGTTTGCCTTACTATTAGTAGTGGTGGAATGGGAGTAGAGTAGTAGTTTGCCTTACTATTAGTAGTGGTGGAAGTAGAGTAGTAGTTTGCCTTACTATTAGTAGTGGTGGAAGTAGAGTAGTAGTTTGCCTTACTATTAGTAGTGGTGGAAGTAGAGTAGTAGTTTGCCTTACTATTAGTAGTGGTGGAAGTAGAGTAGTAGTTTGCCTTACTATTAGTAGTGGTGGAAGTAGAGTAGTAGTTTGCCTTACTATTAGTAGTGGTGGAATGGGAGTAGAGTAGTAGTTTGCCTTACTATTAGTAGTGGTGGAAGTAGAGTAGTAGTTTGCCTTACTATTAGTAGTGGTGGGAGTAGAGTAGTAGTTTGCCTTACTATCAGTAGTGGTGGAAGTAGAGTAGTAGTTTGCCTTACTATTAGTAGTGGTGGGAGTAGAGTAGTAGTTTGCCTTACTATCAGTAGTGGTGGAAGTAGAGTAGTAGTTTGCCTTACTATTAGTAGTGGTGGAAGTAGAGTAGTAGTTTGCCTTACTATTAGTAGTGGTGGAAGTAGAGTAGTAGTTTGCCTTACTATCAGTAGTGGTGGAAGTAGAGTAGTAGTTTGCCTTACTATTAGTAGTGGTGGAATGGGAGTAGAGTAGTAGTTTGCCTTACTATTAGTAGTGGTGGAAGTAGAGTAGTAGTTTGCCTTACTATTAGTAGTGGTGGAAGTAGAGTAGTAGTTTGCCTTACTATCAGTAGTGGTGGGAGTAGAGTAGTAGTTTGCCTTACTATCAGTAGTGGTGGGAGTAGAGTAGTAGTTTGCCTTACTATTAGTAGTGGTGGGAGTAGAGTAGTAGTTTGCCTTACTATCAGTAGTGGTGGGAGTAGAGTAGTAGTTTGCCTTACTATCAGTAGTGGTGGGAGTAGAGTAGTAGTTTGCCTTACTATCAGTAGTGGTGGAGTAGAGTAGTAGTTTGCCTTACTATCAGTAGTGGTGGAAGTAGAGTAGTAGTTTGCCTTACTATCAGTAGTGGTGGGAGTAGAGTAGTAGTTTGCCTTACTATCAGTAGTGGTGGAAGTAGAGTAGTAGTTTGCCTTACTATCAGTAGTGGTGGGAGTAGAGTAGTAGTTTGCCTTACTATCAGTAGTGGTGGGAGTAGAGTAGTAGTTTGCCTTACTATCAGTAGTGGTGGGAGTAGAGTAGTAGTTTGCCTTACTATCAGTAGTGGTGGAAGTAGAGTAGTAGTTTGCCTTACTATCAGTAGTGGTGGGAGTAGAGTAGTAGTTTGCCTTACCGATGCTCCAAGGCCGCTACCACGAACCCGTGAGAGGCCAATTCCGTACAGTAGCTGGACATGTACGTCCGATTCCCCCCAATGCCGTGAGAGACGATGATCACAGGGTACTGCTTGTCTTCCCGGAGCAGCGGGGCTTGCCATAGTGAAGGCACGTATACATCACCTGGGGGAAATTTTGTCGTATGTCAAGTTTAAAATACTAATTATTTTAAGACCCAGATTTTCACCCAGCCTAGCATAAAATACAGCTTTGACGCAGATGGTCAAATATAATAATATGCAAGATTAAGAAAACTGGCTTGTTATTTACGGGGGAAAAAAAACAAAAATTAAGAAAAAAAAACAACAAAAAAACAAACAAAAAAAAAAAAGAAGAAAAAAAAGAAAAAGGAAAAAGAAGAGAAGAGAAACTTAAATCAGAAGCTACAAAAAAAAAAAAAAAAAAAAAAAAAACAAACAAAAACAATAAAAAAAAGGCAGGCTCGGGTTAAATATATCTAACTATTTAGGGGTTATCTTAATCCCTCCGCACCGATTCAATTAATCAATAAATATGAAACATACAAGATGCGTGGGGGTCCCGATAGCTCAGTAGGAAGAGCACTCGCTTCGCAATCAAAGATACCGAGATCGATCCCCGGGTGCAGTCGAGATTATTTTTCTGACCTCACCCCCCCCCCCTCCTTTGTCCATTGATTGATCCCATTGATTGGGTAGCTGGGTCTGTTAGATCTGTCGGAAAGTACTCTAACGTCCTAAGGAAAGATGGTACTGTTAGATTCGGTGGAAAGTTCTTTGCGATAGACTAGCGTCTTATCCAAAGGATAGCAAGCAATTGCTATTGTCCGTTTCACGCTATAGAAACCGGGATAACCTCTGGCTCCATGGGCCTAATGGTTCTGAAGGACCCATTCTTTTTCTTCTTTTTTTTTTTTTACAATATATGCACTTGAGCATTATTATTATCATTATTATTATTTTTTCTTTCATAGTGGAGCTATCAAAACGTATTATCTACCGGGGCTGTATTTTATCCATTAAAAGAGAAGGGAAAACAGATCATTGACTAGACTATCCGATCACCAATTCAAATTTTTACTATCCAACAATTCGCCCGTGTCTCATTTCCATACTGCCGAACTCTGGAAAAAACAAACAAACCCATATTTGAAAATTTGGCCAGAAAATATCGATCGATTTAAATGACCCTCATCTTGGCAAACACTCTTAAACTTGGGACTAAGGAAGACTTGGCGAAGTCCCAGGTTTGAGAGGTTTTGTGTTGTTTTTTTTTTTTTGTTGCCAAGACGAGGGTCATTTAAATCAATTTGAAGGACATGTTTTCTGGCAAAATTTTTAAATATGGGTTTGTTTTTTTTTTTTTTTTTTTTTTTTTAAAGCCCTAATTTATTTTGTTCGTTTGTACTTTTTGTTTGTTTCTTTGGTGCTTTTTAATTTTTGTTAGGTTTTTTATTTTATTTTATATTTTTAATGGGGGGGGGGGTAAAATTTATTCTTTTTTTTTCCATCTCCTTTGTGGAAAAAACAATAGTGACATATTATATATTTATATCTTCTTATTACGTGAGACTATGAGGTCTCGTGGTATGACACTCGCCTACGAACCGGAAGGTCCGTGGTTCGAGTCCCGCTCTAAGCGTACTCAGGTGTAAAATGAGAACCTGGCCGTTAACTGCGTTGTCTTGCCGAAAAAAAAAAAAAAAAAGAAAAGAAAAAAAGCTCTAACGCGAGATAAAGTGACATTATCAAGGCTAAGGGTTGAATGGCAGTGAATAATAAAGAAAGTTAAGATACGAGTACGAGAGGAGAAGGATTGGTGTGAAGAGATTGCAAAAGAAGGAAAAAGAAAGAAAGAAAGAAAGAAAGAAAGAAAGAAAGAAAGAAAGAAAGAAAGATGAAAGTAGAATTACAAAGTAAAAACAGAGGGACAGACAGAGTGATCGATAGATAGACTGATAGATAGACAGACAGACAGACAGACAGACAATAGATAGATAGATAGATAGATAGATAGATAGATAGATAGATAGATAGATAGATAGATAGATAGATAGATAGATAGATAGATAGATAGATAGATAGATAGATAGTTAGATATTATTTTAATATTTACCACAATGTTTGAGACAGTCTACATTAATGTTTCAGATAGATAGATAGATAAAAACCGTGAGGTTTTATATAGCACAATATCCACTAAACTTTACAAGATAGATAGTTAGATAGACAGACAGACAGACAGACAGACAGACAGACAGACAGACAGACAGATAGATAGATAGATAGATAGATAGATAGATAGATAGATAGATAGATAGATAGATAGATAGATTATATGTACGTAAACGTGAGTGGCTGTTTGTCCATGCCCGCGCGTCAATGACCATGACATGTCTATGTAATGAGAATTCTCACCTCCCAACCAATTGGCCAGGCGTCCGAAGATTTTCTTATTTCTTTTCAAGAAGAGCACGAAACCCCAGGCGTACTGTTTCCTAGGCAACCACAGCGGCCATTGCTTGTAATGAGCCTGGAAGTGACAGGAGAACAACAGAAAGGGAAAGGGGTGGGGTGAGGGGGTGGGAGGAGGTGGTTGAAAGGGGGGGGGGGGGGGGAGGTGTTTCATTAATAGTCAGTTATTATCAATAACATGGTAGCAAAATACATTGATATAATAATAATAATAATATAGTGACAAATTAGAGAGGTCACACGACTCTGGTGTGAGACAGTCCATTCATTGTCTGGAACTCTCATCCAAGGTAATAACTGAAAGGGGGGGGGGGGGGGGGGGGGGGGGATGAGGAGGTGTTTCACTAATAGTCAGTTTTTATCAATAATATGCTAGCAAAATACATTGATATAATCATATAGTGACAAATTAGAGAAGTCGCACGACTCTGGTGTGAGATAGTCCTCATAATATATATATTAATAATATATATATATATATATATATATATATATATATATATATATATATATATATATATATATATATATATATATATATATATATATATATATATATATATATCAATTTTTGTCACTGACCTTAACTTATTTACACGAATTTACAATTATTACTATCATGTTATCCATACTTTTACCACCTAGTTATTTGCTAACGTATTATCATGTCTGTTCAACACGTCGGTACAAAAAGTTACCTATGGATGAATACTATTTAATTATTATTATTATTATTATTATTATTATTATTATTATTATTATTATTATTATTATTATTACTATTATTATTATTATTATTATTATTATTATTATTATTATTATTATTATTATTATTATTATTATTATTATTATTATTATTATTTTTATTTTTATTTTTTTTTTTTAATAATAATATGAATGAAACAGTGCCAGACAATGCATAGAGAAAAATACATACACGGAGGAAAAAAAGCATCTTGTTTTGCTTGACCTAACACACTGTTTCATACACATAAGCAGATTTATATAATATTAAAGTGCTAATATCCATACGAAAAATCATGTATACAGTCGGGGAAAACCAGATACCAAAATAAAATAAATAAATACACAAACTAATAGAGACTGCATAGTTTAAAATGAATAAAACTAAATTTAAAAAAAATTAATTAATTTATCTATTTATTTATTATTGTTTTTATATTATTTTTTTTTTTTAAAGAGAGATGTCTGTGTGTTTTGTCAATAAAGTGAGTTTGTTTTTCTTGTTTTTTTTTTTTGTCTTTTAAAGTAATTTCCGTGGTTGAAATTCTTCAAAGGGATAGCAGGGTAGAATTCATTAAAAATTACCTGCGTGCATGGGTACAATTGTTAACCCCCCCCCCCCCCCCTCCCACCACCACACCACCTCCATCCTGTCCTCATCTCTTTCCGAATCGATCTTCTTCTACTACAATTTTTTTATTTTTACTTGTGTGTGTGCGCGCGCGCGTGTTTGTGTGAGTGTTTTTGTTTTTTTTTTTGTTTGTTTTTTTTTGTTTTATTTATGCCTATATTGTGTATGTGTTTGTGTGTCCTTACTTGGAGATCCCTAGACAACAGCAAAACTTAACAAGCAGAATGAGACATAACGCCTGTAGGGCGATAGTACAGGTTAGTTTGTTTGTTGTTGGTTTTGTTTGGGGTGGGGGGGGGGGGGTATTTTTCGACAGAGACAGTGCTGTTAACAAACATATACTCATTTTGCACCTGAGTATGGCGAGATAATGTGAGTACAGAGCCATTTCCGATGACTCAACTATGTGCCGTTCAGAGCGGGACTCGAACCCCGAAGGCCAGTGTCATACCACAAGACCTCATAGCCACACACACACACACACATATATACATTTGGATGCTATGAGTGTAGGCAAAATACTCACAACATCCACCGGCCACATAAACCGTGCCGACACACAAAATTGTGTGAAACTTTTAACGTTTATAGTCTGATTGATAGAACTTAGAATTATAAAAACATAAAAACAATAACAAACAACTGAGAGACGTCATCTTCTTTCTATCTATACAGCAATTGGATTCAGTAGTCAGATGTCACGCCGCCCGGCAACGGCGGCCATCTTGATTCTAAACAAAGAACATCATTACTTTTTATTCTTCATGCAGGCTAAAACTTTTCATATGCCTTGTGATCAGAATGTGTAAAAGTCAAAACATGATCAAATTTATGGGGTTTTTTTCCTCTGGATACGCTTTTATGCTCGCCGGAGAAATATTTCATACGGGCGTCCGCCATTGTTCAGATAGTTTAGAGCCAGTGTTACTAAGTTACCATGCGTCATTAGGAAGAAAGTGACGTTACGACTGTTGAAGAGTATTACTAGCAGCTTCTAGCTAGGTATTCACTGTGAAATATAGAGGACAAGTTTTCTGCACGAAATACTTTCCATAAAAGAAAAAAAAATAAATAGCAGCAGCTATCGAGGTATTCACTGTGAAATAATATAGAGAAAACGTTTTCTGCACGAAATACTTTCTATAAAAGTAAAAAAAAAATAGCAGTAGCTATCGAGGTATTCACTGTGCAAAATAATATAGAGAAAACGTTTTTTTGACGAAATACTTTCTATGAAATACTTTCGATAAAATTTTTTTTTAAAAATTTAAAAATAGAAGGGCCGGGGAGGAAGGCGTAGTCATTGAACGACAGTTGAATTACCATTAACCTCCTTTTACTTTTATGCCATTAACATGTTACCTACCGTACTCTGGACACTGGACAGACAAATATTTTAAAATTTGGCCAGAATACCCGTACTTCAAATATATAATCGATCAATTTAAACGACCCTCATCTTGGCAGCAGCCTCTTATGGTTTTCACACTACTATGTTATGACGATCGACCCAATCAGCAAAGTCGGGTCCGCATTCGTGCACCGTGGCAAACCCGCCGGATAGCATCGTCACAAAACACCGTTCGACTAGATGCTTGGCCGTCTCAGGTTCTTGCCCACAGCGGGTACATGTTGGACAGGTAGAAAGTCCTCACCGATGAAGCGCACTGGCCGTGAGGCAGCTCCTCGAACGAAGCCGATTCGCAGTCACCTTGGTAAAAACTACTCTCAAACCCGGGAACTCACGAAGTCTCCTTAGTACCAGGTTTGAAAAGTATTTACCAGGATGTGGTTGTTTCTGTTTATTTAAGCGATCGGTATTTTGAAGGACGAGTTTTCTGACCAAATTTTTAAATACGTGTTTGTTTTATCTACTAAATTTTTGCCAAAGTAAGGTAATTAACTTAACAAAAACTGCCGTACCTAATCTGGAAAAAAAAACATATTAAAAAAATTTGGCCAGAAAACCCGTCCTTCAAATAAATATGGATCGATTTAAACGACCATCATCTTGGTAAAAATACCCTCAAACCCGGGACCCCACGAAGTCTCCTTAGTACCAGGTTTGAAAAGTATTTACCAGGATGAGGGTTGCGGCTATGTGGTCTAGTGGTACGACACTCGCTTTCGGATCGGAAGGTCCTGGGTTCGAGCCTCGCGCTCGGCGCATAGTTGAGTCCTTGGAAAAGGCTGTTTACTCACATTCTCTCACCGTACTCCGGTGTAAAATGAGTAACTGGCCGTTAACAGCGTTGTCTTTGTCCGAAAAATGGTAATATCACCTAACAGGCGTCATGTTCCGTCCTATATGTTAAATGTTGCTGTTGACCAGGGACCCCTTGTAAAGCGCTTTGAGCACATTTAGTGGATATTGCGCTATATAAAGCTCAATTAAAAAAAAAAAAAACTTTTTTTTTTAATCGATCGATATTTTGAAGGACGAGTTTTCTGATCAAATTTTTAAATGTTTGTTTTATTTTTTTTTTTATTTTTTTTAAATCAAAGTTCGATAATTAACTGGTTAAAAATCTGTTTGAAAGAACTATCTGAACAAAAACGGCCGTACCCACTCTGGAAAAAAAAAAAAAACAAAGAAAAAAAAAACATTTTTAACAATTTGGCCAGAAAACTCGTCCTTCAAATATCGATCGAATTAAATGACCCCCATCTTGGCAAAAACTCTCAAACCTTTAAATATATATATATAAACAAAACAAAAACAATAAAAACAGCTGTCCACCCTGACAAAAACAAACACAACCACCGCTCGTCAGAAATTATGTGACGACAATGGTCAGTGAATAATTCAAAACGTAACAAACAAGAATAAAACTTGACATTTAAAAATAAACACCACCCCCCCCCCCCCCCCAAAAAAAAAAAAAAAAAAATTAAAAAACAGGTCGATACAAAAGAATTCAATTGCAAATCTGTCAACCCATTTAAACGTAACCCTATCAAATGTAAGTCTGATAAAAGATTGTGAGGAAATATTGAGCTAATCTACCATTTATTGCTGACGATACAGTCAGGCATATTAATACATAATAAATAATTGCCCCATTATGAAGTCAGAGCTAATCCCGGTTTCCCTGTGATTTGATTTAAACAGCAACTGTTCGCAACTTGACTGCAGTCGATCTGATTGTCTTTTTTAGTAATGTATTTAATGTTTTCATTGGGGTTTTTTTGTTGTTGTTGTTGTTGTTTCCTGAAGAAGGATTTTGAGTCTGAAACGGTTCGTGTTTGGTATTTTGTTTTATTTGAAGGTTTTATGTTATACTAATTCTTGTTTATTCCTTTTTTTTTTACAGTCTACATCTGCTTCTAACAGCTTGTATCTCTTTCAGAACGCAGTACTTTCTGACCACCAATCTACCTCACCCAGCTACCCAATCAACAATGCAGCTCGGTGGAGGAAATAATATTATAATCTATTTGGATTCAAAACGTAAAACCCAATCCAAAAGCGTGTGAGTGGAGAGCTCTACCAACTGAGCATTCGTCAGAACCTCAAAACTGAAAAACAAAACAAAACAAAAACAAAAACAACCCCCCCCCCCCAAAAAAAAAAGAAAAGAAAAACAAACAAAACAAAAAAAAACGAAAAAAAAACCCAAAAGCCGATAGCCAACTTATTGATTATTATCGATCTCCTCCCTCTTTTACTGAAATTACCTTGGAGAAAAAAAAACAAAAACAAAACAAGACACAACAAAACAAAACAAAACAAAGATAAGCCCAAACAAAGAACAAGCTACCCAAATGTTTGGCAGTTGCCAAGTGATTCTCTATCTCGAGTGTTTTTCTATTTTTGAATTGCTGTTCGAAAAATTCAATGCGTGGAAGAGAGAAAAAAAATCAAACCAAATAAAAATCGAAAAAAAAAACAAAAAAACAAAACAAAACAAAAGAGTCCTTACGCAAGGACATTTATTAATTCTTGTAAATCCCATAATAACACATTTGATGTGCCATCACAAAACTCCTTTCAAAATTAAAATGGCTAAATAATGCATGATTAATTAATGTTTTATACTTTTGAATTGTTTGTTTGTTTTTGTTTTGAAGGGTTTTACGATGCTTGCAAACACATTTAGGTTATATCAGCGCCAGTAAAAAGGAAGAAAATGGTATAGTAAACAGTTCTAGAATTACAATTAAAGCACCCAAGAAAAAGTAAGACAAAGGGAACTTATAACAAATAGGGATCAGATGTAGATTCCAAGAGCATACCACCAATGTACTTAGTTTGAAATCACCTATAAGTCTCATCCGGACACAAGCACAAAATCCAACAAAGAGGAACACACTCAAATGCTTACATTATACATTCAAAATAAAAATAATAATACATAACAGAGAGATGATTTACAAGGAAAAAAAATATCATCTCCCAAAACAATAACTATGCATTTGACTGTTTTCCCTCCCAGCTAGGATTCCGGCCAGTGCCAGGACAAAACCAAGTAATCTCATTCCGAGACAAAGACAGAAAGCATGTTGGATAACAGATATAAGGGGATAGAAGACACAGTATGTACCTCCCTGTCCGCTATGGGAGGTCAGGATCCCCACCCAGTACTTTGAATTGCTCTTCGAGCAAAGTATAGAAATTAAAACAAAATAAAACAAAATAAAAGCCACGTTACGTGAGGGTATTTAATTCTTTGAAATCCCATAATAACATTTCTGATAATATGCCACCAAAAAATTCCTTTTTAAAAAATTAAAAAATGGCTAGAAAATAATTAATTAATGTTTTTATACTTTTGAATTGCTCTTCGAGCAAAGTATAGAAATTTTTAAAAAATAAAAGGGTCGTTACTGTGCGGCTATGTGGTCTAGTGGTATGACACTCGCTTTCGGATCGGAAGGTCCTGGGTTCGAATTCGCTCGGCGCATAGTTGAGTCCTTGGAAAAGACTCTTTACTCACATTCTCTCACCGTACTCAGGTGTAAAATGAGTACCTGGCCGTTAACAGCGTTGTCTTAGTCCGAAAAATTGTAATATCGCCTAACAGGCGGCATGTCCCGTCCTACATGTTAAATGTTGCTGTTGACCAGGGACCCCTTGTAAAGCGCTTTGAGCACATTTAGTGGATATTGCGCTATATAAAAGCTCAATTTTTTATATTTTTTTATTATCTTAAATCCCATAGTAGCAGATCAGATGTGCTATCACAAAACACCTTTTCAACAAACAAAGATTGGCGAGAAAATAATTGATGATTCCGTATCTGCTGTTGTTCGAACAATGCAGGGAAAAATAAAACAATACAAAATCTAGTTAAATGGTTGTTTTATATATATATATATATATATATATATATATATATATATATATATATATATATATATATATATATATATATATATATATATATATATATATATATGCGTGTGTGTGTGTGTGTGTGTGTGTGTGTGTGTGTGTGTGTGTGTAGGCATTTAATTCTTACATATCCCACAAAAAACAAATCTGCCATGCAATCACAAAACTCATCTTTAAAAATTGCCTTTAAAATGTTAACGATTTGTACTTTTGAATGAATTGCTCTTCGAATAAAGTGTACAAAAAAAATAACAAAAAAAACAAAAACAAATCAGAATAAAATAAAACAAAAGGTTCGTTACGTGAGGGCATTTCATTCTTACGACATATCCCATAAAACCTTTGCAGTGCTGACAACGAACACCTTTTTTAAAACATTGGGTAAGAAAATATGAGATGTTTTCGTTTCTACTTTAAAAATTGCTGACGAACAATGTGTGGAAAAATAACTAAATAAATAAATCAAGTATAAGGGTGGTTATATTATGAGGGCATAAAATTCCTTTAAACCCCAGAACAACACATCTGTCGTGCTATAACAAAACTCGTCTTGAAAAAAATTGGATAAAAAATAAATAAAATAAAACACAATTTCATTTATTCATCCAATGGGGGATATTTGCTTCTAGTGTCTTTTCTAAGGGAAGACTTGAACAACCCAGGCGTCAGCCGCAGTGCAACCCCGCAAATTGAGCTCGGGCGAGGTGACTTGCTCAAGGCCACACAGCGCAACGGCGGGTGATCGAACTCGGTACCTTTCGGGTACGGAGAGCAAAGACCTTACCGCTGAGCCACGCTGCCCCTATTTAATGTTTTCTACTTTTGAATTTTGCTGTTAGAACAATTCGCATGGACGAACAATAAAACAACATCTAGTTCAAGAGTCGTTATGTGAGGATACATTGTATTCTTCGAAATCCAATAACATTTATTATTGTTCTTTCCATGTCTAAAACATTGAAAAATTTTGGACAAGTCGTCGGGGATCAATTTTATTTATCTCTTTATTTATTGTGTTATTGAATTTTTAGTTTATGCCCAATTTCATTTTATTTTTAAAACGGTTTTGTGATTGCATGAAATAATAATTCACAGTGGTTTACCAGCGGATCACTTAGTTGAGATGCTAGGTCAAGAGGTCACTACTCTCCTCTTTACCTGCGCTCTGGCATGGCACGTGCCTGAAGTCAGTGAAGCGAGTAGTCTAATTGGTCTGATAAATAGCCATAGCCAAGCCACAATTATCTTAAATGTAAATCTATGTCACTCATGTTATAGATTGAAATCCCCCTCACACAGTGGACTAAATATCATAGATATCATCAGTATATATCTTTCTCAGGAACACAGCAAAGTAGACTCACATTTTCACTACACTTATCGTTTAAATCAAATATTTCTGCAATCCCTACAACAACAATCAGACATTGCAGTTTATTATTATTCACACTAGTACATAGTACAAACTGTCTACTTTCTGTTGCACTAATGTTAATTCAGTTCAACAAATATGTAACAAGTGTAGGGGTGGGGTATCAAATTTCACTGGAATATCTAGCAGTCTATGAGATGTCTAGGCTATCGTGGTGATGAATTTGGACCAGTTACACAATGTAAACAATGTCATAATCATTTCCTGGACTCCCTACTGACCATGGAACACTTTACTACACTGATTCTACAGTTTTGTCATTAAACGTTCCCACGAATATGGTAAAGGAGTGAAGAATCATACAGTACAGGAACGTATATATATATATATATATATATATATATATATATATATATATATATATATATATATATATATATATATATATATATATATATATATATATATATATATATATATATATATACTCCCTATGCAAGTAGCCCTACAATAATAGTTAAGGACACATCTGTTACTGATTTAAGAAATATGAAATAAATGGGTTTGTTTCATTCATGTCTCTGTTGATTGGTGTGGGAAAGCTTTATTCACCAGCTGCACCACTTGTACATTGTGAATATTGAGAATAATGTCTGAATATCTGTTAATTCCTAGGAGGTGCCACTATTATTTTATCTATCTTGGCTGTGTTTGAGTACCCCCACCCCCCCCCACCCCCCCCCCCCCCCTCTCCCCCTCTTCTTATTTTCCCCAGTCAAACTTGCCTTTGTGGAATACTATCTGTACTAACTGTTGATGTTATATCGTTGTTGTCAGTGGTATGAATTAGGTGTAGTGTGAATGTGATGCATTTCTCTTAGCCTGTCTTTTACGTGTGTATGTAATATGTGTGTATATGCAGGATGTATGGGTGTATGTGTGTGTGTGTGTGTGTGTGTGTGTGTGAGAGAGAGAGAGAGAGAGAGAGAGGGAGAGAGAGAGAGAGAGAGAGAGAGAGAATGCCTTTTTCTACCATATTCATTGCTTGTATTATCTACTACGCCACTGTGATGGTGTTGTTGTTTGGTGTAATGATGGTGGTTTTGTCTCTATTTGTAATAGTGAAGTAAAACCTACACACACAATATATATTGCTTTATATGTTCTTTAGGGATGTGTTAAATTGTTTAATCCTCTTATCTCCATATCTTTTAAATACGATACAAAATACAAATGAAGAGAACATACCTGATGTCCAGCCCATTACATTTATAACCATTAAAAACGTAGTTAAAATGTGTTGAATCAGAAAATGAATGTTTTACTGTGTGTAATAATATTAAGACTGGACAAAGCATTAATGAGTTTCGGAATCCAACGTCTGATTTTAAAGATTTGAATTTTTTATTGTCCGCACAACAACAAAAATATTATAAAATGGTAGGGATTTTAAATTGCTTATAAAACCTATCAGAATAATCACAATAAAACGAAAAAAGAACCAACATAACAAGTGAAAGTAGTACTGTCTGTTCCGTAAGTTAATATTATTGTAATGTAAGTGGTCATCTAGATATGGTGTTGTATTACATCACGAAAATGCAATACTTTGTGTCTTAACCCTCAAAAAGGGGAATCCCCGTCCAGGTAGCCACTTTTACAGCATGCAGCTGCTGTTGTCAGTCACTTGCTGGGTTCCAGCAGTATAACTAAGTGATCCGATTTTATGAAGAAATAAACAGCAGTGAATTATTTCCTGCTACCACAAAACCGTTTAAAAAATATTCTATTCATCCTTCAAAAACCGATCGATTTAAGTGACTCTCATTGTGATTTAAAAAAACAAAAAACAAAACAATTTAAACCGGGACCTCACGAGATATTTCTTTCTATTCTGAGTTTTGCCAAGATGAGGGTCATTTAAATTGATCGATATAACATGAAGGACGAGTTTTCTGGCCAAATCTTTAAATACGAGTTTCTCAAGAGAACGACAATTCATTAAACTGATTAATGCGTTTGTTTGTTTTTGTTTTGTTTTGTTTTGTTGTTGCTTTTTGCTTTTTGGTCGATGTACGACACCAAAAAAATCTTGTCGTTTTTCAATGAAGTGTTTTGATGTTTTTGCCTCTGCGTGAATTAGTCTTTTGTTTTCAGTGGCGTTGCGCTCTATTGTCCCGTGTGTTCTGGGCGTTACAGAATAAAATCAATGAGGAGCGAAACAAATGAATATATACTTACAATAGTAATAATAGAGTGTTATTTCTGACATTGGCTGGCTTACGTGAATTCTCATTTTAAAAGGTCAATAACTTGCTAAACGGTTGATTGATTCATGTGAGAAATTTACGTTGGACGACATTTTAAAAAAAAGAGTAAAATATACGGTGAATTGGGTTTGGGCGTGTGTGGGGGGGGGGGGGGGGGGGGGGGTAGTAGAAATTATACATTTCGGAGAATGGGGAGGAGTAGGAGAAAGAAAAGGATGAAGATGATGATGATGATGAAGACGATGACGAGGACGAAGACACTGAAGACGATGATAATGGTGATGATGATGATGATGATGATGATGATGACAAAGAAGACGACGACGACGATGATGATTGGAATGACGAAGGGGAAAAGGAGGAACAGGATTTTGAAGAAAAAAAAAGGATGACTAGGAGGATGAGGAGAAGAAGGTAGAGGTATACACATAATTATGCAAATATACAACTTAATATGTTTTATTCGATATACGCAATCTTATGCAACATTTATGTATCGATATATGCAATCATATTTATTACTTTATTTATTGATATAAGCATTGAATTATTTTATTTATCGATATATGCAATCATAATATATATTGCTTTAGTTATCAAAATATATCATCACTTTTATTAATTTATTTATCGATATGTAACATCAAACTTGTCAGTTTATTTATCGATATATGCAATCATTTTTGTCATTTTTATTATCGATATACGAGACCATGTTTATCACCTTATTTATCGATGTAAGCTATCAATTAATCCTCTTTCATTTATCGATTTTTTCCGATCATAATTTTATTTACTGATTTATTATGATACCATATTTATCATTTAATTTATTATATTAGGCCTATATATGCGATCATATCTATAATTTGATTTATCAATATACATATATACAACACACATGCCATCCTATTTATTATTATTTCATTTATCCCACTCGACATGCACCAAAGGAGAAAACATAGGCACTGATTGCCACCACTCGCGACCTTGAGGCACAAGGTTAATTAATTAAATCAATCTGTTGATGTCGCCTTCCACCGCCACAAGCTACTGTTGATGTCGCCTTCCACCGCCACAAGCTACTGTTGATGTCGCCTTCCACCGCCACAAGCTACCGTTGGTCGCCAGGTCGTCAATACAAGAACAACGACCGCCGCCATTGGCTGTCATTGAATGAATAACTACTAAAGAGAACTATGTTAATAATGCATACAACGCGATGACAAAATATCACTTTTTAAAAAATGGCCAGTAAACTTTTTAACTTTTCGAT
Source organism: Berghia stephanieae (assembly GCF_034508935.2). Taxonomy (NCBI): domain Eukaryota; kingdom Metazoa; phylum Mollusca; class Gastropoda; order Nudibranchia; family Aeolidiidae; genus Berghia; species Berghia stephanieae. The sequence continues at coordinate 41,573,822 of NC_088370.1, read as the reverse complement.
GATGATAGATGAAAATGCGCCCCCCCCCCCCCCCCCCCCCACCCCTCCAATAGAGAACGGTTAATAATGCATGGAACGCGATAACAAAATATCATTAAAAAAAAAAAAAAAAGAAAGAAAAAAATAGATGGCCAGTGAACTTTTAACTTTTCGATGGCGGAGATAGATGATGAAGTTGCACCCCCCCCCCCCCCCCCCCCCTTTCCGACTGATAAAAAATATCTTAAATGAAAGACTTCATCTTAGAATTTCGTTAGAATCTCGGCTTTATAACACACGACTTGACAAGTCGGATGATCATCTAAGTTTATCAATGTATGGAATAAATAACAATGCGAAATTGAATGTAAGCTTCAATTTAATTACAAAAACAGGTAAATTGAATTAAATCAAATTAATTTAAAGCTTACATTCAATTTCACATTGTTATTTATTTATTCGAGCTTCGAGCAGCAACATTTACATTGCCCAGTATTCTTCAATGTATGGAGAAAACAAAACAAAAAAGTGTTTTGTGACTCTAAAGATAAAATACGTGTGAGTTGTTGGCCTATAAAATGTGTGAGGTAGGAGGAAGAGTTGGCATCATCGCGGATCAATTCATCAATCAAACGATCGATCGATCAATCCACGCAATCAGATCGATTTGCTTCGAGATCAACGGAATTCAAACTAGAAATCGACGACGCTGTGTTGGAATGGAATGGAATGAGCGGCAGGTCGTAGGCTAGAGGCCATCGGGAGTCCCGACCCGCTCAGAGTGCTGACGATTCAATTTTTCCTTAATTAATTTCTGGTTTCGTTTCTGGTTTGTTTTGTTTGTTTTTGTTTTGTCTGCTTTTTCTTTTTTAGTTGGCGGGGGGGGGGGGGGGGGATGTATTGTTATTTTCAATTTATTTATATTTTATTTCATTTTAATTTTATTTGATATTTTTTTTTGTTAGGTTTTTGTTTGATTTTTTTTTTTTTTTGGTGGTGGGGAGGGGGGGGGGGGGGGATGTTTTTTTTCCTTTTTCACTTTTCTTTTTCTTATCATATCTAATAAAAAAAAGTTTGCGCCGTAATTCTAAATTGGGTGGCTGAATTGATAAATGGATATGTGGATTGATAATTGGATTAA
>NC_088370.1:41561695-41566695 GCF_034508935.2 Berghia stephanieae | reverse complement strand
TTCTTCTTCTTCATTCTTCTTCTTCATTCTTCTTCTTCATTCTTCTTCTTCTTCTCTTCTTCATTCTTCTTCTTCATTCTTCTTCTTCATTCTTCTTCTTCATTCTTCTTCTTCATTCTATCTTCTTCATTTCTTCTTCTTCATTCTTCTTCATTCTTCTTCTTCTTCTTCTTCTTCATTCTTCTTCTTTTCTTCTTCTTCTTTTCTTCTTCTTCTTCTTCTTCTTCTTCTTCTTCTTCTCTTCTTCTTCTTCTTCTTCTTCTTCTTCTTCTTCTCTTCTTCTGTCTTCTTCTTCTTCGTCTTCCTCTTCTTCATCTTCTCGACCTTGTTCTTCTTCTTCTCCTCCTCCCCCTCCTCCTCCTCCCCTCCTCCTTTTCCTCCCCTCCTCCTCCTCCCCTCCTCCTCCCCTCCTCCTCCTCCCCCTCCTCCTCCTCTCCTCTTCCCCTCTCCCCTCTCCCCCCTCCTCCCCTCCTCCTCCTCCTCCCCCTCCTCCTCCCCTCCCTCCTCCTCCTCCCCCCCCCTCCTCCCTCCCCTCCCTCCTCCTCCTCCTCCTCCCCTCCCCCTCCCTCCTCCCCCTCCTCCTCCTCCCCCCTCCCTCCCCCCCCCTCCCCTCCTCCCCCTCCCCCCTCTCTTTCTCTCCCCCTCCTCTTCCTCCCCTCTCCTCCCATCCCTTCTTCTTCTCTTCTCCTCCTCCCCTCATCCTTTTCTTCTTCTTCCTCCTCCTCCTCCCCTCATCCTTTTCTTCTTCTTCTTCCTCCTCCTCCCCTCATCCTTTTCTTCTTCCTCCTCATCCTCCTTCTCCACCACCAACCCCACCGCCGCCGCCCTCAAATGCCTGAATTTTAGGCACACCAAAACGAAACGAAATGTGCCTGAATTCCTTAGGTCGTCAGAGCACAACTGTAATTGTAGGAGATCGATATTGAATAGTCGATTGATTTCTTTTGTTAGTAGATCTACACTGAACGACTCATTCAACATATTATCCACCCACCGTCTCAAACCGTAGCCATCGTTATGTTATAGCCTGATACTGAAATCCAAAAGGACTGGCATGATTTGGTTTTTGCACCGCTTAGTGAGTTGTCGTTAGTAGAACTCATGGAAACAAGTTATTTCATTGGTTGAACTATTGAATTCAACTCATGATTTGTTTTCTTTTGTGGTAAAAGACTGGCATTTTGACGTCATTTTTTGGTCAGTGTCAGGCTATAACTTTACGAAGGCCACGCTCAAACGGCATGAATTCGGAACACAAACGGTATAAACACGGACCAATTTCGATGCCGACAATTATTAATTTAATGTATAATCTATTTCGCACTCATTTAACCCTCGAGTCTTGTGACAGTGAGAGTAATAAAATGGGTGAAACTTTGGGTCGTACACATCGGGACTCGAACCCGGAATTGACAGGTCATAAACGGGATGTTATTGGTGGCATTTTTTGTCTGATGATGATGAGAACGACGACGACAACGACGACGACAATGACGACGATAATGACAGTGGTGAACAATGAATCTAAAGTAGAAATGCGTATCACTTCAATTTCTATCTATCTATCTATCTATCTATCTATCATCTATCTATCTATCTATCTATCTATCTATCTATCTATCTATCTATCTATCTATCTATCTATCTATCTATCTATCTATCTATCTACTATCTATCTATCTATCTATCTATCTATCTATCTATCTATCTATATCTATCTTATCTACTATCTATCATCTATTCTATCTCATCTATCTATCTATCTTTCTATCTATCTATCTATCTATCTATCTATCTATCTTTCTATCTATCTATCTATCTATCTATCTATCTATCTATCTATCTATCTATCTATCTATCTATCTATCTATCTATCTATCTATCTATCTATCTATCTATTATTTAAAATATTTACCACAATTGTGGTAAATATTTTAAATAATAATTCGCTCCATTACTACATGTCGAGCACTTTTCGTACCATATTTGTATCAAACACGATTCAATATCTATCTATCTATCTATCTATCTATCTATCTATCTATCTATCTATATATCTATCTATCTTCTATCTATCTATCTATCTATCTATCTATCTATCTATCTATCTATCTCTATCTATCTATCTATCTATCTATTATTTAAAATATTTTACCCACAATTGTGGTAAATATTTTAAATAATAATTCGTCCATTACTACATGTCGAGCACTTTTCGTACCATATTTGTATCAAACACGATTCAATATCTATCTATCTATATATCTATCTATCTATCTATCTATCTATCTATCTATCTATCTATCTATCTATCATCTACTATCTATCTATTATCTATCTATCTATCTATCTATCTATTATTATTTAAAATATTTACCACAATGTTTGAGACAGTCTACATTAATGTTTCAGTAATTGCCATCGTCAGGACTGGTTGTTTTGTTGACTGTTGTTGTTTCTTGAAGTGGTTCCGGTTTTAAAGTTGCTTAACAAGAATTTACGCCGATGGGGACACCTTCCGTAGATTCACTTTTCATGTTGAGTGTGGCTTCATGAGGTTGTTTGATTATAGTATATTTTTCTTCCAGGCATAAGCTACATTGTTTTGATGTTGGTGTGTATCCTGTTGCTTTAGATAAAATTTTCCATGAAATGTTGTGGTCTATTTGTTGTCTTTTAATTTCCAAATATGTTCGCTGAGTTTTGTGGATGTTTTTTTGTTAGTGTTTCTAAATGTTGAGGTGTGGAGGTTGTATCTTGTTTTGAAATTATTTTCTGTTAGTCCTACATATTTTTCTTGCTTGTAGGATCAATCATTCTTATCTATCTATCTATCTATCTATCTATCTATCTATCTATCTATCTATCTATCTATCTATCTATCTATCTATCTATCTATCTATCTATCTATCTATCTATCATCTATCTATCTATCTATCTATCTATTATCTATCTATCTATCTATCTATCTATCTATCTATCTATCTATTTATCTATCAATCATTCTTCTCTATCTATCTATCTATCTATCTATCTATCTATCTATCTATCTATCTATCTATCTATCTATTTTATTGACAAGTGTTTTAAAGTATTAAAACAAATACATATTGTGCCCTTAAGTAAGGCCAACAACCTTACAACTTTAACGTTGTCCATTTTTAGCACATATTATTATCCATTATGTCGACGCAGTGACTGAAATGTAGGCTAAAGTACTCGCTCCTTGAATTGGGTTCAACAATCTAATGTCACGTCCGCCTAGCAACCAGCAGCTTGGTTCTAAACATAGAAAATGGGTACTTTATATTCTTCATACTGGGCTAGAACCTTTTCACATGTCATGTGATCTGAATGTATAAAAATCAAAACATGATCAGATATTTATAATGTTTTTTCTCATCTGGATGCTTTTTTATGCTCGTTGGAGAAGTATTTTATAAGGGCGTCCGCCATTGCTCCGATAGTTAAGAACCAATTACTAAGTTACTATGCGTCATTACGAGGGAAGTGTCGTCATGACTGTTGAAGCCCTTACCCTAACCCTAACCCTGACCCTAACCTATTGAGAAGAAAACAAAAAAGAGTAAAACGAGATTTGAAAGCCCAAGGTGGTGTCCATATTAATGCTGTGCTCTTATGCATTTAGCCAAAGTGCTCATAACATCCGCAAAACGGAGATAACGTACCCAACACACAAACCTGTGTAATTTTGAACGTTTATAGACAGTATGCGCTTGGCTAAGAAGCGCACAACATTGCCATCCTGAAGTATAACGGATTACTACAGAAAACTATGTGTAACCTTGAACTCTTATAGTTTGGATACTACGATTTAGTGAGAATTATTCATAAACGCGGGTGGCGAAGAGCAATAACAAAGACCCGAGTGACATCATCTTCATTCTGTCTATAGATTGATAGAATATATTGAGAACTGCTCATAAAAATGGATGGCTAAAAACAATAACAAAGAGCTGTGTGACGTCAATTTTATTCTTTCTTTGGAAAAAAAAACCAACTAAACAAAACAAACAAAAAATAAAAACAAAACAAAAAACAACACAAAAACAAACAAAGAAAACCCCCCCCAAAAAAACCCCAACAAAACCAACCATATATTTTAGGGTCAACAACCTGAAAAATTTGATGTTCATTTTTAGCGCATAATATAATATTTTTTCAATTATCCTTTATGTCAACGAGGTAACTGGAATGTAGGTTAAAGTACGGTGCTCCTTGAATTGAAAGAGGCATTTGAAAGCTCGAGGTGGTGTTCCTATAATATTATAATAATATATTATAATGTACAGATTTATATTAAGGTTGCCGAGTGTGTGTGTGTTTTTTTTTTTTTTTTTTTTTTTTTTGTGATTTTGAAATGCAATAGGTACGAGGTACAGCCGTACTTTAAAAAAAAAAAAAAAAAAAAGCAACCTTATTTGAAAATTTGGCCAGAAAACTCGTCCTTCAAATATCGATCGATTTAAATGACCCTCATCTTGGAAAAAAACTCTCAAACCTGGGTCTTCGGCGGAGTCCGAGGTGGTGTTCGTATTATATTATAATGTACAGATTTATATAAAGGTTGCCGAGTGGGTTTTTTTTTTTTTTTGTTTTTTTTTTTTTGTTTTTTTTTTTTGTGTGATATTGTAATGCAATAGGTCATGCATTAACAATATCAAGGGTGTCCAAGTCAACAGTGTGAGAGCCAGAGACATGGTTTTTATAATAAAATAATGGCAGTGCTGAAGTTGAATTTAGATTTTGATTAAATTGGAGCAATGATAATCTCTATGTATTTTTTATTAGTAGTATGTGCAGTGTTTTAACAAGTTTAAAATGTAATACCCTGCAAACTGTGGAGTGATCCTCGACAATATTGGAGGTTTCCACAAGACGAAGAAGAAGAAGAAGAAAAGGGAAAAAGAAGAAGAAGAAGAGAAAGAAGGAAGAAGAGAAGAAGAAGAAAGAAGAAGAAGAAGAAGAAGAAGAAGAAG
>NC_088370.1:41550553-41558053 GCF_034508935.2 Berghia stephanieae | reverse complement strand
AAAATAAGTCTACGAAAGCTACGGGTTGTCCCGGTGCATTTCACTTCCACACTGACCACTGAATAACTAGATTCTGTAGATAATCCAATTCCCCCCACTGTGCTGGCCTGACGTTCCAATCCCTATCCATTACAGAATGGACACTGAATGGACACTGACATAACTTTATTCAAAGCCAATGCTTACGTCAATCACCCGATCACTATCGGTGCTCTGCGATTAGTTAAAATACTCATAATATCCGCCACCCGGATATAACGTTCAAAAACACAACAAAACTATGTTTGATGTATGTGTAGACTTAAACGATTATAGTCTGATTGATATCATCTTTTAGAGAGAACTAATCACTAAAATGGCTGTCAAATAACAATAACAAAGAGCTGAGTGACGTCGATTTCGTTCTAACTATACACTTGTCTTTAGACGCAATGTTTTGGTCAGTGTCAGGCTACAATTAAGTTAACAAAAGCCACGGGTTGTCCCAGTAACGTTCACTTCCACACTGCGTTCCACACTGACCACGGAATAACTAGATTCTCTTGATAAACCAGTTGGATTCAGTAGTCTGATGTCACGCGTCCGGCAACGGCGGCCATCTTGGTTCTAAACAAAGAAAATCATTACTTTTTATTCTTCATGCTGGCTAGAACTTTTCATTCCCTTTTCACATGCCTTGTGATCAGAATGTGTAAAAGTCAAAACAAATTTATGGGGTTTTTTCCTCTGGATACGCGTTTAAGCTCGCCGGAGAAATATTTCAAACGGCGTCCGCCATTGTTCCGATTGTTTAGAGCCAGTGTTACTAAGTTACCATACGTCCTTAGGAAGGAAGTGACGTTACGACTGTTGAAGACTATTCCCCCACTGTGCTGGCCTGGCGTTCCACTATCCATTACTGTATGGACACTGACATAATTTCATTAAAAGCCAATGTTTACGTCAATCACCATGATCACTAGTGGTGCTATGCGATTAGGTAAAATACTCATAATATTATAGGTCAGCCGGATATAAGGGGCCAAAGCACCAAACTTTGTACGTGTAGCCTTACACGGTTATAGATAGAATGCGCTTGGCTAAGAAGCTCAATATTGTTATTGTTTTTTTGCCATCCATGTTTGTGAGTAATTCTCACTAAACGGTATTAACCAGACTATAAACGTCCAAGGGTTACACATAGTTTTGTGTGGTCGTCCGTTATATTTCCGGATGGCAATGTTGTGAGCTTCTTAGCCAAGCACATACTATCTATACACTTGTCTTTTGGCGTAATGTTTTGGTCAGTGTCAGGCTGCAGTTATGTTTACGAAAGCTACGGGTTGTTCCCAGTAACTTTCACTTTCACACTGCGTTCCGCACTGACCACTGTGAACTAGATTCTAGATAATACAACCCCCCCCCCCCCCCCCCCCCCCCCACTGTGCACGCCTGCCGTTCCCGACTCCCTCTCCATTACAGTGTGATTGCTATGTAAAACTGACATAACTTTATTAAAAACCAATACTTTGCACTTTCACATTGCGTTCCACACTGACCACTGTGAACTAGATTCTCTTGATAATACAACCCCCCAACTGTGCTAGCCTGGCGTCCCACCCTCTCCATCACAGTGTGATTGCTATGACACTGACAAAACTTTATTAAAAACCAATGCTTTGCACTTTCACATTGCGTTCCACACTGACCACCATACTGACCACTGTGAACAAGATTCTCTTGATAATCCAATTCCCCCCACTGTGCTAGCCTGGCGTTCCACCCACTCCCTCCCTATCCATTACAGTATGATTGCTATGTTACTGACCAATGCCTTCTAGATTGCTATGATATTGACGACATAACTTTATCAAAAACCAATGCAATGCTTACGTCAATCACCATTGGTGCTCTGCGACTAGGTAAAATACTCACAATATCCACCAGCCGAATAGAACGTAACAAACCACCAAATCATGTACGCGTAGACTTAAACGGTTATAGTCTGATTGATATAATTTTTTAGAGAGAACTAATCACTAAAATGGCTGTCAAATAACAATAACAAAGAGCTGAGTGACGTCCATTTCGTTCTAACTATACACTTGTCTTTTGACGGAATGTTTTGGCCAGTGTCAGGCTACAATTAAGTTTAGGAAAGCAACGGGTTGTCCCAGTTCCGCACTGACCACTGAACTAATTCTCGATAATACAATCCCCCCCCCCCCCCCCCACTGTGCTAGCCTGGCGTTCCACTCCCTATCCAATACAGTGTGATTGCAATGATACTGACATAACTTTATTATGAACCAATACTTATGTCAATCACCCAATCGCAATTGTTTGTTTGTTTGTCTGTTTGTTTTCAACACTTTTCGGTCATTTACGCGCCCGTTTCTAGATTTGGTACTTTTTATTCTTCACACTGGCTTGAACTTTTCAAATGTCTTGTGATCACAATGTATAAAAGTAAAAGTCAAAACATGATGAGATCTATAATGGGTTTTTTTTCCCCTCTGGATACGCTTTTATGCTCGTCGGATAAATATTTCATAAGGGCGTCCGCCATTGTTACGATAGTTGAGAGCCAGTTACTAAGTTACCATGCGTCATTACGAGGGAAGTGACGTTATGACTGTTGAAGCTCTATTACTTTTGTATAAAACAAAAAAAAGTTACATGTTTCTATTGAAGGAACGAAGCTGATGTCACTCAGATCTTTGTTGCTGTTTTTTTGACAGTCATTTTCGTGAGTAGTTCTCACTAAATTCTATCAATCAGACTAAGTTTAAAGCTCGTAATATATAGATAGTATCGCTTGGCTAAGAAGCTCACAACATTGCCATCCGGAAGTATAACGAACCAACACAAAACTGTGTGTAACCATAAACGTTTATAGATAGAACGAAGATGACGTCACTCGGGACTTTGTTATTGTTTTTTGCCATCCGCGTTTATGAGTAATTCTCACTAAACTGTATTAACCTGATTATATACGATCATAGTTACACAAAGTTTTGTGTGTCGGTCCGTTATACTTCCGGATGGCAATGTTGTGAGCTCCTTAGCCAAGCGCATACTATCTATAGATAGTTCGAAGATGACGTCACTGAGATCTTTGTTATTGTTTTTTGACATCCGCGTTTATGAGTAATGCTCACTGAACTGTATTAACCTGACTATAAACGTTCATGGATACACACAGTTTTGTGTGTTGGTCCGTTATACTTCCGGATGGCAATGTTATGAGCTTCTTAGCCAAGCGCATACTATCTATACAGTCTGACAGTTTAGTGAGGAGTACTCATAAACGTGGATGACAAAAAACAATAACAAAGACCTGGGCGTCGTCAACTTCGTTCTATCTATAGTTTTGTGTGTTGCTACGTTATTGATACTATGCGCTAACTTAAAAAACTCATAACATGCACCAGCCAAGTTATAACGTGCCAAAACACAAAACAATGTGTTACCTTAAACATTTATAGTCTCATCAAGACAATTTAGTGAAAACTACTCATAAAAATGGCTGGATAAAAACAATGTCAAAGAGCTGAGTGACATCATTTCGTTTCATCTATAGATAGTATGCACTTGGCTAAGAAGTTCACAACATTGCCATCCGGAAGTAAAACTGGCCAACACACAAAACTGTGTGTGATCTTGAAGGTTTATAGTCTGGTTAATACAGTTTAGTGAAAAGTACTCATAAACGCGGATGGCAAAAAACAATAACAAAGACCTGAGTGAAGTCAACTAAGAACTATCTATAGATAGTCGAAGTTGACGTCACTCAGGTCTTTTTCATTGTTTTTTGCCATCCGCGTTTATGAGTAATTCTCACTAATCTGGATTAAACGTTCATGGTTATAAATAGTTTTGTGTGTTGGTCCGTAAACTTCCGGATGGCAATGTTTTGAGCTTCTTAGCCAAGCGCATACTATCTATATGAGCTTACAAAAGCAATTGTTATTGCCCGCTTCACGCGACAGAAACCGGGATAAACTCCGGCTCCATGAGCCTAATGACTTTGAAGGAATACTTTTATTAACACCTCTTTGAGACTATGGGTAAAAAAAGTAATAATAATAATAATAATAATAATAATAATAATAATATAATAATAATAATAATAATAATAATAATAATAATAATAATAATAATAATAATAATAATAAAATAATAATAATAATAAATACAGTAAATGCTTTTAGTCAGAGGATGGCAGCAAAGTAAGGTATGTAGTTCGGATGTCAAGCCGACCGCCTTTTGAGGACAATCACTGTCTGTTGTCACTGTCTCCAAGGCGGGGGTAAGTAAACAAGGCTGTCAGAACTATTAATAGTCTAGTCTAACCAGAGAGCATAATAACATTATAGATAGAACGAAGTTGACGTCACTCATGTCTTTGGTATTGTTTTGTTTTCTTTTTCCCGTCCACGTTTATGAGTACTTCTCACTAAACTGTATAGATAGTATGCGCTTGACTAAGAAGCTCACAACATTGCCATTCGGAAGTATAACGGACCTACACACAAAACTGTGTGTATCCATGAACGTTTATAGTCAGGCTAATACAGTTCAGTGGGCACTACTCGAACTCATAAACGCGGATGGCAAAAAACAATAACAAAGACCTAAGTAACGCCATCTTCGAACTATCTATTAACCAGACTATAAACGTTCAAGGTTACACATATCTATAGATAGAATGCGCTTGGCCAAGGAGTTCACATCATTGCCATCCGGAAGTATAACGGACCAACACACAAACTCTGTGTAACCATGAACTTTTATAGTCTGGTTAATACAGTTTAGTGAGAACAACTCACAAACGCGGATGGCAAAGACAATAACAAAGACCTGAGTGACGTCATCTTCGAACTATCTATAAATAGTAATGCGTAAGGATATAAGTCTATACAAACAACACTTGTGAATTCATAGCCAAACCAGCATAGGGCTGAAATAGAGATATATCTAAAGAAACAAACAAAGAGACAGACTGGCGCACAGATACGTGTGGGGACTTTCTGGTCGTTATGTAGTGCGGCTATGTGGTCTAGTGGTATGACACTCGCTTTCGGATCGGAAGGTCTTGGGTTCGAGCCTCGCGCTCGGCGCATAGTTTATTCCTTAGAAAAGGCTATTGACTCACATTCTCTCACCGTACTCAGGTGTAAAATGAGTACCTGGCCGTTAACAGGGGTGTCTTTGTCCGAAAAATTGTAATATCGCCTAACAGGCGGCATGTCACGTCCTACATGTTAAATGTTGCTGTTGACCAGGGACCCCCTGTAAAGCGCTCTGAGCACGTTTAGTGGATATTGCCATATAGATAGAACGAAGTTGACGTCACTCAGGTCTTTGTTATTGTTTTATTTTTTTTGCCAGCCGCGTTTATCCGTAATTCTCATTTAACTGTATTAACAAGACTATAAAAGTTTAAGGTTACACGTAGTTTTGTGTGTTGGTCCGGTATACTTCCGGATGGCAATGTTGTAAGTCTCTTAGCCAAGCGCATACTATCTATATAAAGCTCAATAATTTAGAAAACTCAATTTAGATTTGACGCCCAACAAGCACAGGGTTGAAATAGAGATAGACACACAGACAGACAGGTGGACAGACAGAGATAAGTGTGGGAACTACGTACTGCAAGCCCTTATGTACGACCGAGCAGGGTTGAAAAGTCATATAAGAAATAATAGAGGATAATAGGCTGGAATTGCCGTCTGATACACATCAACATGTAGACATTGTCAGACTGTATAGGGAGGAATTGAGGGGGTTGGGGGTGATATATGAAAGGTGATGCGTACGTGTGTGTGTGTGTGTGTGTGTGTGTGTGTGTGTGTGTGAAAGAGAGGGAGACGGAAAAAGAGATAGATAGACAGACAGGCAGACAGACGGAAAGACAGACAGACAGACAGACAGACAGATAGATAGATAGATAGACAGACAGACAGACAGATAGATAGATAGATAGATAGATAGATAGATAGATAGGTAGATAGATAGATAGATAGATAGATAGATAGATAGATAGATAGATAGATAGATAGATAGATAGATAGATAGATAGATAGATAGATAGATAGATAGAAGAAGACAGACAGACAGACAGACAGACAGACAGACAGACAGAAGATAGATAGATAGATAGATAGATAGATAGATAGATAGATAGATAGATAGATAGATAGATAGATAGATAGATAGATAGATAGATAGATAGATAGATAGATGGATGGATGGATGGATGATGGATGGATGTGATGGATGGATGAGGATGTGATGGAATGGATGGATGGATGGATGGATAGATGAGATAGTAATAGATAGATAGATAATAGATAGATAGATAGATAGATAGATAGATAGATGATAGATAAAGATAGACAGACTAGATAGATAGAAGACGATAGATAGATAGATAGATAGATAGATAGATAGATAGATAGATAGATAGATAGATAGATAGATAGACATCTCTCTCTCTCTCTCTCTCTCACACACACACACAGACACAGACACACAGACACACACACACACACACACACACACACACAGAAACACGTCCAATCAATTAACACTTCTGGTAGGTAAAACCAAACAAGAAGTCTATCTACCAAATCAGTCCCAACGTCTCACGTCCATGACTCCCAGGGCTTATTACACACATACAGCGTTAACACGTTTAGTCGGCGTCTGATTAGTAAGTAATAAATAACAGTTGGAGGAAGACGACGATGGTCAGAGAAAAATGTGACGAACCGTCTTCAAGGCAGTATAGACAGTATGAGCTTGGCTAAGAAGGTCACTACACTGCCATCCGGAAGTATAAGTGACCAACACACAAAACTCTGTGTAACCTTGAACTTGTATAGATAGTATGCACTTGGGTAAGAAGTTCACAAGATTGCCATCCGGAAGTATAACTGACCAACACACAAAACTATGTGTAACCTAAAATGTTTATAGCCTGGTAGATACAGTATAGTGAGAATTACTCATGAACGCGGATGGCAAAAAGCAATAACAAAGACCTTATTGACGTCAACTTCATTCTATCTATAGCCTGGATAATACAGTTAAGTGAGAATTACTCATAAATGTAGAAGGCAAAAAAAAATATTAAAAAAATACAACACACCCGAGTGACGTCAACTTCGTTCTATCTATATCGGGATCACTCGGGGCCCCGAGAAGCGATTTCAGAACTTAAATGACATATTTGAGGTTATGAATTCAATGTCCAGCACCGAAATTAATCCTGAAATAAAACAGCTTGGAAACCTTGGGTCGGAGACATAATGAGATATCACAATTGATGTTATTATCAACAAGTCGATTACTCTCTGTCCACGGAACACGATTAATATATATTATATATATATATATATAATATATATATATATATATATATATATATATATATATATATATATATATATATATATAGAGAGAGAGAGAGAGAGAGAGAGAGAGAGAGAGAGAGATTTATCCAATTATTTCTCC
>NC_088370.1:41491582-41550454 GCF_034508935.2 Berghia stephanieae | reverse complement strand
GTTTTGTGTGTTGGTCCGTTATATTTCCGGATGGAAATGTTATGAGCTTCTTAGCCAAGCGCATACTATCTATAGATAGAATGCGCTTGGCCAAGGAGTTCACAACATTGCCATCCGGAAGTATAACGGACCAACACACAAACTCTGTGTAACCATGAACTTTTATAGTCTGGTTAATACAGTTTAGTGAGAACAACTCACAAACGCGGATGGCAAAAACAATAACAAAGGCCTGAGTGACGTCATCCGCATACTATCTATAGATAGCTTGGTCAATAAGCTCACAACATTGGCATCCCGAAATATAACGGACCAACACACAAAACTATGTGTAACCTTGAACGTTTATAGTCTGATTAATACAGTTTAGTGAGAATTACTTATATAAACGCGGATGGCAAAAAAAAAAAAAAACAATAACAAAGACCCGATTGACGTCAACTTCATACTAGATATCTATATATCGTAATGAGCAATGAAACACGAGTAAAAATAAACATACCCAAAACATTCTCACCCAACACACAACCTTGAAGATACGGACGGGGTTAGATAAAAAAAAAATAATTAAAAAATTGAGCTTTTATTTAGTGCAATATCCACTTAACGTGCTCAAACCGCTTTACAAGGGGTCCCTGGTCAACAGCAACATTTAACATGTAGTACGAGACATGACGCCTGTTCGGCGATATTACAATTTTTCGGACAAAGACAACGCTGTTAACGGCCAGGTACTCATTTTACACCTGAGTACGGTGAGAGAATGTGCGTAAAGAGTCTTTTCCAAGGACAACTATGCGTCGAGCGAGGCTAGAACCCAAGACCTTCCGATCCGAAAGCGAGTGTCATACCACTAGACAACATAGCCGCACACGATCTCTCACGTTACAAACCAAAAGACTATCAGATGACCAATAAGAATTTTATGAATGACAACCATCTTCTCTACCTACCGACCCCCCCCCCCCCCCCCACCCCCAATCACACATACCAACACACAAACACACATAGAAGCACACAAGCACGCGTATACACAAATATAAAAGTGTGCGCGCGACTCCTTTGAGAAAAGTGATTGATGGCTTGATTGATTGATTGGGTGATTTAAAGTGGACGTAACCTCACAGTTCATGCTTGATTGAACACAAGCACCACACTTACAACAGGTAGATAATATGGACACAGAGAAGATGTAACACAGCTTTTTGTAATAATTCCCACCTGGGCACAGTAGGAAGAAGAAGAAGAAGAAGAAGAAGAAAAAACAAACAGAAAAGAAAAAAAAAAAAGATTGACCCCTTGCTGACCCACTGACCCACAAGTCGGACATCGTCAATTGTGTATTGTTACCCCCCCCCCCCCCCACACATACACACACAAAAGATAATTTTGTCCCGTTATGTAAGACATCGATCGATACAGTCGAATTAACCCACCCAATACCCCCCCCCCCCCCCCCCCCCCCCTCATCCGGGGAGTCGAAGGCTCAGAAAGTAGAGCATATTGGATTTGCACGCAAACGGTACTAGATCGCTCCCGGGGGAAGCAAAGACCGTACCTCTCAGCTTCGCTGCTGCCCAATTATGGTCAACGGCTGTGCACGGTGCACAAACACACACAAACACACACACACACACACACACACAATATATATATTATATATATATATATATATATATTATATATATATATATATATATGCATAATTAATGTTAATGAGTTAATACTTATGTTAAGCGTGTCGTATGCATAACAGACAGTACATAATATACAACAATTAATCTGAACAGGTAGTAAAGGGATGGGCGGTTGACCTAATGACCTACAATCCGACAGGGCGGGTGGCTTGTATGCAAGATTTATTGTCGACAATGTCTGAAATCAAAGACGTCGCTCTACAAATATCAATGATCATCTTAATAATAATAATAATAATAATAATAATAATAATAATAATAATAATAATAATAATAATAATAATAATAATAATGATAATGATAATGATAATGATAATAATAATAATAATAATAATAATAATAATAATAATAATAATAATAATAATAATATAATGATAATGATAATGATAAATAATAATAATAATATAATAATAATAATAATAATAATAATAATAATAATAATAATAATAATAATAATAATAATAATATATAGTAATAATAATATATAATAATAATAATAATAATAATAATAATAATAATAATAATAATAATAATAATAATAATAATAATAATAATAATAATAATAATAATAATAATAATAATAATAATAATAATAATAATAATAATAATAATAATAATAATAATAATAATATAATATAATAATAATAATAATAATATAATAATAATAATAATAATAATAATATAATAATAATATAATAATAATAATAATAATAATAATAATAATAATAATAATAATAATAATAATAATAATATTTAAAAAAACCAACAGTTCTTAATAATATGAAACGCTTGACTTGTTTCACATAATAAGTTGTAAGTTCAAAGGTTTATTTTTAGACAACTGCCAATAGTATTATAACTCGTACATTAACGGAGACTTTCCAATTCACAAATCATAACAAATATTAAACCAAAGCAAACGAAAATAAAAATAAAAATGAATAAATAACGTTGGGAATCACGATAGCTCAGTTGCTAGAGCACTCGCTTCATACTCAAAAGGACCCTAAGGTTTGCTGGGCCGTGGTTGATGGGTAGAATGCCCAGTTTTTTACAAATTAATTAGAAAAATAAGAGAAATGTAGTTGTGATGAGTGAGTATTGATACGAGCCAGGTTGGGCAAACCCTGAAATAACAAACAAACGTCAAAGTCAAAGGATATGAGGGTATCGATTACATAATAAGGGTTGATATTCCGGCAACAGGTGCCGCGCCGATGTTAATTTTGGAATCTAATTCGAATTACTCAGTTGTGTTGCCCGAATGAAATGCAACCAAACTAATTATTTGCAATTCGCATCCCCATCGAGACTCGAGCGAAGCCAATCCACTACCTGAGGTAAGATCGTATGGCTTAAGTCTTCCTATTTCGGTAGGACCGTAGTTTAGGTAGTGTTTTTATTTGACTTGTTTTGTCTTTAAATTTAGTGCATTCTGACACCATGGATGAGAAAAAGTTTATTTATTAATCATTATTACAATATACCCGACAGACGGAACGGGCCACACATTGCCATTACAGGCCAAATCTGTCTCTTTCACTATTAAAGTCCTGGCCACACCACAGTTATAGTATAGATAGAATGAAGTTGACGTCACTCAGGTCTTTATTATTGTTTTTTTTTTTTTAATTTATTTATTTATTTGGTGGGGGGGGGGGGGGGTTCCTTCCGCGTATATGAGTAATTCTCACTAAACTGCATTAACCAGACTATAAACGTTCATGGTTACCCACAGTACTGTGTGTTGGTCCGTTATACTTCCGGATGGCAATGTTGTGAGCTTCTTGGCCAAGCGAATACTATCTATAAAAACCCACCGGTAAAAGTGACTATATATTGTAACCGTAACGTAACACAGAGTCGACTCTATAACATTTGTAATGTTTGTTTATCCCCTGCAGGGGGGAGTGTATTAGAATGTACTGAATTGGTAACTGAAGGTGAGGTTCAAAGTGTGTGCATGTGTGTGTGTGAGAGAGAGAGAGAGAGAGAGAGAGAGAGAGAGAGAGAGAGAGAGAGAGAGAGGGGGGGGGGGGGGGGGGGGGGCAAGAATCGGTCAAAGCACAGTTAACTTCAGCAATACATGCCTATTATACGAAACAATCAGCTCCACAGACACTTGAGGGGGGAGGGTGTGGGGGGGGGGGGGGAGATAACAAGTATCGGTCATAGAGATCACTGAATGAATGAACAAATAGCTGCTGATGTTAATGGACCGTATCTAGGTACGTATGTGTAAAGATCGTAAAGTGATTATAATAGTGCTGGGTTGTTGGGGGGGGGGGGGGGGGGAGAGAGAGAGAGAGAGAGAGAGAAGAGAGAGAGAGAGAGAGAGAGAGAGAGAGAGAGAGAGACGGGGCTTTAAACTGTTGTTATGTAAAGAATGTGGTCAGGCTGGCCTGTTTTCAGTTCTTTCATTGACAGAGTGAGAAAGGGAGAGAGGACTGAATGTTAAAGACCGTGCTGATTGCGTCATTTATCTTGCCGTGACCGATCTGTAATTTTATCAGGAAGGGAGAGGGGGGGGGGGGGGAGAGGAGGAGGAAGAGGAGGAGGGGGCTGATTAGTTATTGAGTCAATGCGTTTGGTATGCGATTCGGTCAACTTGTCAAATAAATATTATCACATTCTTCACATACATAATAAATTACTTACTATGCTTACTTAGCGAATGGAAATTTTATGGTGAACAAAACCACACAGAGGGGCTTGGGTGGGTGGGTGGGGGGGGGGGGGGCTTCTAATGATTTCATGATTATATAAATCTTTTGTAAATAAAGCAAATAGAACAGTGAAAAAAAAATCATTATCGTCATCTCGTAATTCATGTTGATTCATAAAATGTGAATTATTTGAGTTGTACCAAGGACTTCTCTTTTTTTAATTTTTTTTTTTTAATATATTTTTTGTCTCACGATTTAATTAATTATTAATTATAATTCAACCTATTAAACAATTAATCTATTAACTAAATCATTAGATTATTATTATTACTATTATTAATATTATTATTATTATTATTATTATTATTATTATTATTATTATTATTATTATTATTATATTATTATTATTATTATTATTATTATTATTTATTATTATTATTATTATTATTATTATTATTATTATTACTATTTTTACTATCATCATCATTATTATTATCACTGTTTGCCGTTTCATTATTGATTTTACTTAATTAATTTGTTGATTGGAAATATTATATAAATTCCTATATGAGTTATATTGGCAGTTAATTGTCTAAAAATAAACTTTTGAAACATCTAAAAGCGAAGAGATGAGATGAGAGATTGGGTTGACTGGACGATATTCTGGATTGGTGGTCAAGTTTCAAAGGGCAGTAAAATAACAAACAAACAAAAAACAAAAAACAAATTCTCTTTGACACGAATATATACATCAAAATAAAATTTATGCTTAGATAGCCCACATCACCATAAAATTCCCTGTCATTAATTATATGATCAGTCATACATTACGCATATTTAATAAGTAATATTCCTTACATCTACAACCAAAATAAAAAATAATACTAATAATAAATAAATAAATCTAAATTTATAATGAATGTATCGATTATTTTTTGTTTTAATAACTGAATAAACTTAACAGTAACAGACATGACAACTCAACATATTTTTACTTCTTTTGACAACCCACAGGTCCGATTGCAGGGGGTCCGGCAGTCCTGTACCATGTGGTGGGTGGAACATCGGATTGAAATAGTAATCGATTTCGAACAGTAAAAATGGACAACATGGACAGTCCTGTATCATGTGGTAGGTAGAACATCGGATTGAAATAGTAATCGATTTCGAACAGTAAAAATGGACAACATGGACAGTCCTGTATCATGTGGTAGGTAGAACATCGGATTGAAATAGTAATCGATTTCGAACAGTAAAAATGGACAACATGGACAGTCCTGTATCATGTGGTCGGTGGAACATCGGATTGAAATAGTAATCGATTTCGAACAGTAAAAATGGACAACATGGACAGTCCTGTATCATGTGGTCGGTGGAACATCGGATTGAAATAGTAATCGATTTCGAACAGTAAAAATGGATAACATGGACAGTCCTGTATCATGTGGTGGGTGGAACATCAGATTGAAATAGTAATCGATTTCGAACAGTAAAAATGGATAACATGGACAGTCCTGTATCATGTGGTCGGTGGAACATCGGATTGAAATAGTAATCGATTTCGAACAGTAAAAATGGATAACATGGACAGTCCTGTATCATGTGGTGGGTAGAACATCGGATTGAAATAGTAATCGATTTCGAACAGCAACGATTGTCAACATGGATGGTTCATAATTTATACGGAAGAATCAATTTTCAGTTCTCGATGCACACACACGACAGAATTAACACATTTAGACGATGGGTCAAAAAAAAAAAAAAAAAAAAAAAAAAAAAAAAAAAAAAAAACATATATATATATATATATGTATATATATATATATATATATATATATATATATATATATATATATATATATATATATATATATATATATATATATATATAATGCATGATAAACAAAAGAGAAGTCGCGTCAAACTAATAATAGAAGAGGGCGTGATGCCGTTAGCTATTACTACGATATAATGTACTGTACAACACGACTACTACATGCCGACACAGTCCTCGATCCAGTCCGTGAATCACCATCGTCTCGATTCACAAGTGGCTTCTTTTTTTTACCAATCAAAGCACGGGATTTGTGGCACGCCTTTAAAAAATAAACAAACGCCTTTAAAAAACAAACAGACAAAAACAAAACAAAAAAACAAAACAAAAAAAATCTTGCGCTTTATTAAAATAGCGCAATATATTCATTGATCGTGCTCTAAGCGCTTTACAAGGGTTTTAAAAACGCCTAATTGGCAATCCTGCTCCTTTTATAATAAAAGGCCGCACATGTGAGTACAGTTGGGGGGGGGGGGGGGTCTTTTTTTTTGGGGGGGGGGGGAGTTGGTTGTAGTCTAGTTTGTTTGTGGTTTTTTTGGTGTTTTTTTTTTGTTGTTGTTGTTTTTTTTGTTTTTTTATTGTTTGTTTTTTTTTTTTATTGTTGTTTTGTTTTCCAATTTGGTCAGAAAACGTTGGCTTCAAATACCGATCGATTAAAATATCTCCAAATCTTATATTTTTTAAAAGTCTTAAAACCTGAGACTTCCTTTAAAACAAAAATTATTTCACTGAAGTCTCAGGTTCGTAACCTCAAGTAAGTTCCAAGCATCATCTGTTCAGTTTTCTTTTAGATTATTTTTTAAATATAATTTGGCCAGAAAATGTTCAACTCACATCGTCAATCGAGAAAGATCACCAGTTAAACAGTCTTAACCCTGTCCTTACCAACCATAGGAAAATCGTCACATTCGTTACGGTACAACCAACATCTTTCTTATTCAAATTTCTTTTGTGCTTCATAAAATTTAAAGAAAACGAACAGTGTGTTGTAGAGCATGTTTTACTAAAGAAATGATTTATCCACAAACCTTCCTGTTATTGTGTTTGAGTGATAATATATATATTTTTGTGTTAGGTGTCAACTGAATAACATTTTAACTTCGCAACAAACGCAGATGAAAACGAGAATAAGAATACTCAAATGTTATGTCCACTCAGCACTTCTCTACGGCTCAGAAACATGGACCTTGAACAAACAAATAGAGAAAAGAATTGAGGCCTTTGAAATGTGGACTTTCCGTCGCCTTGGAAAAATCAGTTGGAAAGAAAAGAAAACAAATCAAGAAGTCTGTGACATCCTTGATATCAGACCGACCCTAATGAAAGTAATAAAAACAAGAAAACTAAAGTATTTTGGACACCTAAGACGCCATCAAACTGTCAACAAGGACATTCTTGAGAGTAGAGTTGAGGGGAAAAGAGGAAGAGGCAGGCCAGCAAGAACTTGGATAGATGATGTGAGGACATGGACAGGATTGTCGGCAGCTGAATGCAGTCAGCAAGCCGTCAACAGGGAAGATTGGCGTGTCATTTCAAGTCGACCTCAACCCATGAGATGACACTGGAAGAAGTGTTAGGTGGGTGAAGTTTTGGGGAAAATCCTGAAAATGGCTGGTAAGTAAGGAGAGAGTTTAAACCCGACACTTCATTGGGAACGTCTTTTGAACATCGGGCGACGTGCACTTATCTTTCAGGTCTGATAACCCAATTCCTTATGGGCTCATTGTCGGAATGGAAATCTTAAAAAATTACGCAAAATATTGTCCAATACAACAATGTTAAACTAGGCCCGCCCATAAGTGGGTTTGGATGTCAGACCTGCAAATAATATGTACCCGTCGGCCTCGGGTTTGAATTTTCAAAACTGTTTTTTTTTTTTAGGCAAATCAAGGGTCTTCTTATTCGATCGATATTTGAAGTGAATGTTTTGTGGCCAAAATGAAGTTTTAATTAATAAATGTGCGGCTATAATATGGTCTAGTCGTATGACACTCGTTTTCGGATCGGAAGGTCCTGCGTTCGAGTCTCGCTCGCTCGGCGTATAGTTGAGTCCTTGGAAAAAGGCTCTTTACTCACATTCTCTCACCGTAGTACTCGTGTGTAAAATGAGTACCTGGCCGTTAACAGCGTTGTCTCTGTGCGAAAACTTTGTAATATCGCCTAACAGGCGTCATGCCCCGTCCTAAATGTCAAGTGTTGTTGTTGGCCAGCCAGAGGGATCCCTTGTGAAGCGCGTTGAGCATGTTTAGTGGATATTGCGCTATATAAAAGCTCAATATTTTATTAACTCACTCAACCCTAACACCGACTATATCCGTAGTTTACCCGGGGTTACTTTTACCCCATGCCTATATATTACATTTTTCTGAGACAAATTATAGAAGTAGTATCAAAGCTAATGTTTTATAGTTTTTGCCTGTTACTGGTAGTTGAATAAAACTATCTATGTACATGCTAATTTTTAATACATTTTCCCCCCCTAATTTTGAAAAGTAGCAAAACTCTCTAGGATTGAGTGAGTTAATTTTAAAAAATAAATAAAAATGTGTTTTGTCAAGAGTATACGCCTTGGATTCTTTTCCTGCTACGCGTGGGAGGCGTTGGGTGGAGTACCAAAAACACACGGGAAATGTCAAGTACAACGAAAACATTTTATACATAGCTGCTGCTTCTTTTTTATTTTATTTTTTTTTCAAGAACTTCCAACATTGGAGTCTGATGGATGGCTCAGTTGGTTAAGCACTCGTTTCATAAAAGAAGGGAGAAGTTCGGCAAAGTTACCAACCCCCCCCCCCCCCCCCCCCCCAACCGAAAAAAAAAAAAGAAAAAAACAACCAAAAGACCAAAAAAAAAAAACAAACAAAAAAACAAAAAAAAAAAACAAGAGAAATTAAAAATGCCAAGTACAACGAAACTATTTTACAAATATGTTTAGTTTCCATGAGCCCAAAAACACTGGGGATCCGGCAATGACTAAGGTGGTAGAGCGCTCACACAACGATCAAAAGGAGACGTATTTCTGCAGAGCTCGGTTGGAAGTGCGCTCGCCTTACAACCAAAGAGAGGCGTTGGGACACGCATACGCGAGAAATGCCAAGTACAATGAAAGCATTTTATACCGTGTATTCATTAATCTTCTTCTTTTTTTTTTTCAATAGCCACCCCCCCCCCCCCCCCCCCCCAACTCCGGCGTCACAATAGAATAAATGAGATTGACGCCAGTAAGATCATTTCATTGTGATTGTTCTCAGATCGCCAGTTGGGTCAGGAGATGATTATTTATTCTAATTTTGAATCTCTCTGCTAGATAATGAACCTTAAAGGTTACACATAGTGTACTTTTGTAAAGGCTACACATAATGTACTTTTGTGTGCTGGTACAATCCATTTTGCTGACGGAACTGGTGAAATAGTATTTTGCTGAAACGCACACCATCGATCGCTCAGTGGGTTGAGCGCTCGCCTCAAAAGCAAAGGGAAGAGAAGGACGGCGTACAAAATTCCAGAGAAATGTCACACATCTTCCCCCAAATAACCTATTGATAAGCAGTTAGGTAAAATATTGACAACATCCATCAGTTGGATATAAGGCACCACCAAACAAAACTATGTGCATTACTGAGCGCTTATAGCCTGATGATTGATATAATTTAGCGAGAACTAACCATTAAAGTGGCTGTCTAAAAAGAATAACAAAGAGTTGAATGACTTTAATTTGATTCCTTCTATTTATAAATATTTATAAATATTATCCATTGCCTCCACCTGCTATTATGTCGAAAAGAAGTGACTTTAAATTCAAAAAGATCTGAAATATGAAAGTTGAATTTTTAGCTCCTTTAGAATTTATAATCTTGTATCTTATTAAAACAAAGAATGTTGGCACAAGTCCTGTCAATAAATTTAATTTTCACCACCTAAAAAGTCCTCACACAATACCCTTTAGAGGCACTCAGTCACACAATATGTATATAGATGCCTGTTAATTAATTATGTTTATAGGGCTTGTCCTAACCATTGACTTATGGGTACTCACATGGATATCTGTCGGCGAGGTCGGGTAGTACATCCGAAAGAAAGCTCCGTGGTCTGAAAGATCACACATCAAATCCACACTACCCACTGTATAGGGGCCGTGGGGCGTGGGTAGATGGCGCCTGTTATGCCGGAAGGTGTCCTTACCACTTCCGGTGAAGAGGCCATCTTGAAAAATGAACTTATTATTATCCTTAGTCTTCACATTGTTGTTGTTGTTGCTGCTGCTGCTGCTGTTGATCGTACAAGAGTAGTCACTGTTTCCGTCACTACCGCTGTTGATGGTGCCGATGGAGGAAGTCTCGGAAGAATCCGTTCTGTCTCCGGTAACAGACGAAGCATTGTTGTTGTTATTATTGCTGTTGCTGCTGCTCCGGTCTAGGAATTGTGAAAGAGCGCAAAACATGGTGGCATGCCGACAACAGATCACGCTAATTGGCCACGATCCCCTTAAATAAAATTTAAAAAAAAAACAACTCTTGCTGCCCTAAAGGATGAGCGTCATATCATGTATAAAGAACAATGAGATAATGAAGACCAAATCTAAGCTTGCGATAGAAGTAGACACATAAGTTGGGTCGATGTTCACCAACAGTTGATAAATCTAAGTCCTTTCTTGTCTTGATCTGGCTGAAGAAAAAAGTTAAGATTACAAATAGTTATAATATCACAATAATATAAGAACGCAATGCAAAGTAAACGAAGCGCATATCAAATTAGGATAAAGAGCCACATTAACAAATTAGCAACATGAGACCCGTATCACATCATTATAAACTGGAGGGTCAGGGTGCTTAGGACGCGTTGGAGATACAGGAGTAACATGTTAAGGTCTATTCCGGAACGCGTACACAAGACAACATGTATATCTGTTTTTCTTTTCCCCCGTCTTGTTTCGCCAGATAATGTCACTTCATGAAAGCCACCGGTTAATATGACGTTCCGAAAAGTCTCAAGCCCCATTCTTGAAAAGAGTCACAGATCAGTAGTTAAAAAGACATATTATATAGTAGGCGACCAACCCAATGGATCGATATATCGAGTTCACGTTTTGGCTCCAAATTAAATAAAGTACATTATGACATACGAAGGCAATTTATGTTCTGTAAAGCATGGCCGCCGTAAAACCATAAATTGAAAGCGGCCAACTTTTCAAAGAGCTAAAACGGGACACCCTAACGCACAGAACCATCGTGACCCAAAAATGACAGTGTGTTCGAACTATTACAGAGCTTTTTTTTCTGTTCCTTATTTTAATTTGCTAGTAAAAAAGTATAATTCTGTGACAAGCATGAGTCATTTCCACAACATGTAAACAGTCCACTTTTATTTATCTTTAAAAAAAAATATATTTCTAGATCCTCACTCTCACCACGCCTTCCATCCCCATTTACAAGGACACAATAAATACACGACGTCCCATTCATCAAAACAATGCAGGCATTGTTGTCTAATGACCTTCAAATAAATACAAAACATCTCTTGCTCCTGGAAAGGAAAGAAAAATGCCATTTTATTTCTTTCTTTTATTATTTTTTTCCCCCTTTAATTTCGTCCAGAAAACGTTAACGTCACATATCGATAGAATAAAACTGAAAACAACGTAAAAATATATTAAATCTGACATTACTTTTGAAGTCTGAAGTTGCGTCAGGGGCCATTTTAATCCACATAAATCAATAATGACGTGAAAAGGCCCTTGCCAAAATTTAAACATTAAAATAAACAAAAATTTTTAATTCACTTGAGTCATTTGAATCCAGCGTTGAAAATATGAAGCATCTATTTTCACCTATCACTAAACACACACACACATATATATATATATATATATATATATATATATATATATTTTATATATATATATATATATATATATATATATATATATATATATATATATAAACAACCGCATTTTGTCAATTTCCCAACAAAGCACAAGAAAATATTCGTTACCTTCGGTGTCAATCTGTTATTAATGTCGGGATAAATTAATTGAAGAAAAGTGATTTCAAAGTAATGATATATTGGGTTATTTTGTTTGTTTATTTTTCATCTTCTTCTTCTTTATTTTAAAAGATTTGAGTTTTAAACCAAATTCTCCTCAAAGACCGTATTGATGATAATAATAATAGAACTCAAAAACTTTGAAAGTTAAGCCTAAAATTCTATTTCAAGCGTCAGGTGTCCCTCCACGCAACAGCGTTTTTAGACGAATGGTCAATATACATTCGGGCCTCGATTTCAAGCGATTGAATGAATATTTGTCGAGAGTAAATAAAATAAAGGCTGCCTGCTGGGAGCCCGGATGGAATGTTGATCAAGGATTGAATGAAGTCGACGACGCACAGCTATTTGTTATTGTTTCTAAACAGCGAATTTGATGAATAGTTCTCACTACATTCTCTCATCTTAAGGCTATAGATAGAATGCGCTTGGCCAAGGAGTTCACAACATTGCCATCCGGAAGTATAACGGACCAACACACAAACTCTGTGTAACCATGAACTTTTATAGTCTGGTTAATACAGTTTAGTGAGCACAACTCACAAACGCGGATGACAAAAAACAATAACAAAGACCCGAGTGATGTCATCTTCTAACTATATATAGTATGCGCTAAAACAGACCAACACACAAAACTATGTGTAACCTTAAACGTTTAGACCGGTATCGCACTACAACTTTTGAGTTGATCAACTAAAAAATTGAGCTGAAAGGATTGAATGTGACCAATGAAAATAAGAAGACTCCTGCACTACTTCAACTCAATTTTCTAATCGTGAAATTTTGTGCCGAGGAACAAACTGGCTTCAACTCAACTGTTGGTCAATACTTTTGTGCTAGTGAGAAATAGAGGAAGACATCGCACCACAACAAGATAGTTAAGTTGACACGAGTCGATTACACACTATTCCGTGTATAAACATAATAAAGAGGTCTGATTTTTTACTGTTCCGTGTAGTACATACAGAGAGGTCTATAGATAGTATGCAGATGACGTCACTCAGGCCTTTGTTTTTGTTTTTGCCATCCACGTTTGTGAGTTGTTCTCACTAAACTGTATTAACCAGACTATAAAAGTACATGGTTACACAGAGTTTGTGTGTTGGTCCGTTATATTCCGGATGGCAATGTTATGAGCTTCTTAGCCAAGCGCATACTATCTATAGATAGTTCGAAGATGACGTCACTCAGGTCTATGTTATTGTTTTTTGCCATCCGCGTTTATGAGTAATGCTCACTGAACTGTGTTAACCTGACGATAAACGTTCATGGATACGCACAGTTTTGTGTGTTGGTCCGTTATACTTCCGGATGGCAATGTTGTGAGCTTCTAAGCCAAGCGCATACTATCTATATTTTTTAAAGCGAGGGACAATGTGGATGTCGATGCAAACAAGACGGAAAAACTGATTTCATTGATTGAGAGCAAACCTTTTCTCTCTGGGGTGATATACACTACCTGAAACTTGTTCCCTGGAAAGTACTCAGAGGTCCCACTGATTGCAGTTGAAAGACTCATTGTATGATATGCAAAAAACTTTTTTGGGTAATCTCGAAGATCCTGGGAAAGGGTTTTAAATTTCCCTTTAGGTAATCTCTGACTAAGAATTGAATGAACCCTAAACTTCTTTGGTTTTTACTTTTTCCGAATGGAAAATGTCGAAGCACAAACACAGGCAACCTCTGACACATCCATTATTGTAATGATCGAAACAAGGCCCTACAATGACGCAACAGGTAAAAAATCGACCAACTATTTAGTTGTGGTGAGGTAAGACATATTGTACCTCAACTCGACAACACGATTTCAATTTTTTAGTAGATCAACTAAAAGTTGTGGTGCGGTACCGGCCTTATAGTCTTGTTAATACAGTTTAGTGAGAATTACTCATAAACGCGGATGGCAAAAAAAACCGATAACAAAGACATGAGTGACGTCAACTTCATTCTATCTATAAACGTTTTTTTCTCGGGTGTTTATTTATAGTAACTTTAGTAACAATAGTGGATAATATCAATGATTGTATTACAATTTATTTTTTATCTTAAACAATAGTGTAACACTATCAGAAGTAGACAACAATCTGTTCCAAGCCTATGAGTCACTCGCCATATGTGGGTCTATTCGGGTCATGTAATAACTATAAGGACATAGAAGAGAAGCAATTAATTGGATTGGCACAACTTTAACATGACAACTAGATACTATCTTGACTCAATGAAGAATTTATTATTGTATAGGTTGCGAGAAAAGATGAAAAAAAAAAAAACTCCAAAAAAAACCCCAACAAAACTGGAAAAAGTATGATGCTGTTTCAATACCGAGAAGAAATCAGACATATTCGAACATTCCCAAGTAACACAAACTAGAACTTAACGTTATTATATTATGGACACGCCGAGTTTTAATTAAAAATCCGCTATTGGATAAGAAAAGAAACTAGATAGGCCGGTTATACCAAAGTCATATGAAAATCACGAGAAAGAAAAGTTTCAAAATGTCCGTTCTGTTTCTATTTTTAGCAGTGTGATGTGACTTGCGTAGGAAGTTGTCGCCCCGTCTTGTTGAAAAAACAAATGACCGATGGAGATAGAAGAGACAGGAATACGTTTTTCTCCTTATGAGATTATACAATGTTCATTGCAAAGCAGCAATTATATTTGATTTATTTCATTTAGTCATGATGACTTGAATCCGCTGGACTACAGTACTTGGTCAATGATGTCCAATATGGTTTATATTATTAGAGTCGTACAATTTATTTCCCCACAGAAGCAGAGTATCTAATAAGAGTCAATTCAAAATAGGGAATTCGAATCACTATTAAAGAAAATAAATTGAAGGGAAAACAAATTTGTTACAGCAAAATTTGAGACATATCTATGAGTACGTCCAGAATCTTCGATACGGCAAATATTTATGCGATGCGCTAATTAAAACAACTGGAATCGACAGTTTAAAACAAATTCTCTTTTAAAATTGACATAACAATGTGAAATTGAATTTAAGCTTCAGTTTAATTACGAAAACAAATACAATGGACGTTTCGGGTTTCCCCTTTATCAACAAACAGGATGAATGAAACACTACAGATGAATGAGATAATGTGGTAGCAGCAACATTTACATTTTAAAATTGAGTACATGCCGTTGGTACATATTTCAATAAATGGGTCTATTTGCGGCAAAAAAATCAGATTTGCATCTTCAATAATCTGACGGCAACACTGCCGTTTTATTAAAGAACACAGTATGCGCTATTTGGTTAACATTGCATATACTTGCAGAACGGCTTCAAAACGTTACAGTTTTTTTTTCGCACCTGGTAAAAAAAAAGGCGTTTGGTGAACATCGCCTTGTATGAATCTATTTATAGCACTCGTCTTCGAACACATAGGTTCCTGTTCAAGTCCCGCTCTGGGCCGTGCAAAGTTGAGTCCTTTAAAAATGATGTTCTTTATTCACATTTTCTCAATATGCTCCAGTTTTAAAATGCGTTGTTTCTGTTGGAAAACAAATTGTAATACTGTCCCACATTATTAGTGGACATTGCACTATACAAAAGCTCACTTTTTTCTAGCACTGCAGTTGATAACTATTCTTCGTCTTCTGATTATTTATCTTGTGCTTGCCGTTTATAATTTCCCTTCTATCGCCATTTGCCTCCCAATAAGAATAGGAAGAAATGGTTGGTACTCGAGACCGGAGATAGGAAAGCCCCTCCTCCCTATTCTGTGCTCATGACCGACCGCATGGACTACATACAATTCATCAAGTCTCCCCTTGATTTCAAAGGCTTAGTATTCTTAAGCCGTTATAGATATTTACAGCTGGTTTTCACCATCTTCTAGGGAAAAGCCATACATTTGTGCCCATTCGACATAGACCTCACATTACATATCACCAGATTTACCAAAATCAACGTGAAAAAAGACCTCATTTTTCTCTCCTTCTATTTCGGAAGAGCAACACTGCAACAAAAATCTATTTATTAGTTCCATAGAATACGTACCGATGGACTTGAGAAAGCAATAAGAAACGCATTAAGCATGGTAAAACTATATGTATTGTCTATAATAGACAACCCATATAGTTTGGCCATAATAATATAATATAATATAATAATAATTATATACATGACTCAAATTAAGGTCTTTAGCTGAAAATGTCATTCACTGTGGATTATTGTTGTTACATATACAAAGTTTCACTGTTAATTAGTATTATTACTACTATTATCATCATCATTATTATTATTATTATTATTATTATTATTATTATTATTATTATTATTATTATTATTATTATTATTATTATTAATTATTATTATCATTATTATTATTATTAATGATGGAACGAATCACAAAACGGTTTTAACTATTTCAATGTGAAGTATCTTCTCTCCATCATCATCTCATTATAATATATTCTAAATTCATTCTAATTAGACTCCCCCCCCACCCCCCCCCCACCCCCCCCCTTTACACGGTTCTGATAACTGAACGCAATATGGGCATGCTTTAATGTTGCTGAAATGGACAATATTTTGTGTTGGTTTGAGAATGAGCTAGATTTAATATTGTAGTAATTGGCAATAATCCTGGTTTTAGAATATTCCCATCACAACAATGAGCATAAAACAATAAATTTGAGTTATTAGGCCTTCAAATATACCCTGATTCCTTTCCCATGACCTGTTTAAGTCAGTTTCAAGTGAAATCAGATTGGCAGATGTACCTGATATGTTGCAGTAGCAGCCTCTAACGATCTCACACTAGAATATGGACAGGTGGAAAGCCCTCACTGATGAATCACGGCCTCTGCCATGTCAGATAGGTTCTCTCTCTCTCTCTCTCTCTCTCTCTCTCTCTCTCTCTCTCTCTCTCTCTCTCTCTCTCTCTCTCTCTCTCTCTCTCTCTCTCTGTGGCATATCACTTGGACGTAGCCTCCCAAACAGTCCTTCGGAAGAAGTCTCTGTCTTGTGCCCATCTGCCACATTCCGTCACGCCGTTGTTGAGCCATTCCTGTATATCCTGTTGCCATCTTCTTTGTGGTCTTCCTCTGCCTCTTTTGCCCTCCGTCATGCCCTCCAGTACATCTCTCAGATAGGACCATAACCTTAATCTACAACCGCCCAACGGTTCGTCTGGCTGGTACAGAAGCCTGGTGAATTCTCTCTCAGTTTCGAGAAGACTAAATCACTGCCTCCACGAAGGATCAAATTTCCAAAATCGGGGAAGTTAAGTGCAAAGGTTGCTGGGATCTGTTTCCGCTCCTGTATCTGAGAGAGATTACCCTGCATTATACTCTCTCTATCCTGTACCAATTAATGGTACGACAAGCATTGCCGCCATTTCATTATTCAGTGTGTTGTTGCCAACGTGTCCAAAGCTATGCAGAGACTTGCATCAACCTTCTCAACATTCTTGCTTCTACACCACACTAAAGCACAATACTCCACCCATAGCACAGTGCCAGGGAGTAAGTCCTAGTTCCTGCCAAATTCCTCACAAGATTGTTGCATTTCTCTATCTTCCATACATACAACACTGACCTTTGAGATGTGTTTGCCCTGGATGGACCCAATAGGAGAGGCTGCAGTCCAATGTAACCCCCCCCCCCCCCCCAGGTAATTTTGATATGTGATATGATACAGGGAGAACCGAACCTGGTCCCCCAACTTTGACTTTCAGTTTCTGTGTGTTGGCTACTACAGCCACAACTACAGCGGTGAACTAATTAATACCTGATAACTTACAGAAAAACAAAAACAAAAAAACAATTATATTTATAAAACTTGTTATATTACTGATATTTAAATATATATAAAGACTAATAAATATTTTATAATTATAACAATGACACGAAACAAATGTAATAATAAAATATAATATTTAATAATTAAAATAAAAATAATAATAATAATATTATAATAAGTGAAAATAGTTATGATAATAAAAGTAATAATAATAATAATAATAATAATAATAATAATAATATAAATAAATACATGCTCAATAACAATACCTACTCTTCAGAAATTTCAAAACGCACAGATTTCATTCTATTATTACTATTGTCATTATTATTATCACTATTAGCATTGGCATTATTGTTATTATCATTTTTATTTATTACTTTTATTATCATAACTATTTTCACTTATTATCAATTTCATTATTACTTTTGTTTTATTTTAATCATCAAAATCATTAGTATTACTATTACTTACAGTTATCAGCGTCGTAATCATTGTCATAATTAAAATTATTATTATACTAATTGTTTTCAATACTATTATTTTAATTATTGCTATTATTATCATTATCATCACCATCATCATCATCATTATATTATCATCATTATTATTATTATTAGTATTTTATATTATTATTATTATTATAACTTTCTTTTATTATTATTATTATTATAACTTTCTTTTATTATTATTATTATTATTATTATTATTATAACTTTCTTTTATTATTATTATTATTATTATTATTATTATTATTATTATTATTATTATTATTATTATTATTATTATTATAACTTATCTATTATTATTATTACTATTATTATTAACTATTATTGTTTAAAGATATTGAGAAAAATAAAAACAAAAACATCAAAATAGCATCAGTGAGACCTGTCTATAGATCCCATTCATAGATTCATAGAGTAACTAAATCTAGGACTAGTGCTGTGCCTGTGAATTACAACATTCACATACCTGTGAGTCAAGTACTAAGTTACTGTGGGCCGTGGATTACGATAAAAGTCAATTTTTTACAATAAATATAGAAGTAGAGGGCCATGCTTACTTGTGTTTTAGAAGCCAGTTATCCTCTTGGATTTGGATGGACTATCTAGTAGAGACGAACAGAACACACCGGTGCGCGAAAATCAGAGCACGTAATCTCATCTCAATCTCAACTGATTTCAAACCCAAGTGCTTAATCCATGTCTCCTAATCGAAAGAGTGTGAGCCGTGAATCATTGCAACACTCTCCGATGTTTGTTTGAACGAACGAACTTAGAACAAATTCACAACAATCTACTCAAATCTAAGTTAGGTTACCGTGTCTTTTCCAAACATTAGATTTTAGTAATAATAATAAGCAACACACTCGGACATACTGCACTTTACGCCGACTGATCTTCTTACGCCGACGCCGGACACGATTTCTCTGTTGCTAGCGAAGACCAGTCGACGGTGTGTGTGTTTGTAATGTGTGGCGTGTGACCGACCAGGTATACCAGATATTATTATTTTTGCTTTTTTTTTTTTTTTTTTTTTTAAATTTTAACGTAAAAATCGTACGGAAGAAGAAAAATACTTTTCAATCAACCTTAGCATCATTTTTAAAACTCTTAGCTGACAAGGTTCAATGTCACTTTTTCTTGACATAATATTTCACCATTTTGATAAAGAGAGCATGTAGCTATGTTATTGCGGCCAAATGAATATTGGAAGAAATTATGAGTTGAACGAGGGCGAAATATACTTATAGATAGTATGCGCTTGGCTAAGAAGCTCATAACATTGCCATCCGGAAGTATAACGTACCAACACACAAAACTGTGTGTATCCAAGAACGTTTATAGTTAGGTTAATACAGTTCAGTGAGCATTACTCACAAACGCAGATGGCAAAAAACAATAACAAAGACCTGAGTGACGTCATCTTCGAACTATCTATACCTGTTAACATAGTTGTAGTAGTCATGGACAATATTTTGCGTACTTTTTAAAAGATGTCCATAACAACAATGAGCCCATTATGAATTGCAGACCTGCAAATAAGTAAACGTCGGTTGAGGGAACTTTCAAAGTATTTAAGATAAAATTAATTTTCTCATCCAACTTCCCGGCTCTCCAGCGTTGGTATATTAATGTTTTAATTTTAATGACATGTGTTTCAATTTTCCTTTTGTATATGTGACAAGTCGGGTCAACTAGCTCGGGGATAGGTGCACGGGGTGACAATAATTCTTATAGAGAGTTCGAAGATGTCGTCACTCAGGTATTTGTTATTGTTTTTTGCCATCCGCGTTTATGAGTAATGCTCACTGAATTGAATTAACCCGACTATAAACGTTCATGGATACACACAGTTTTGTGTGTTGGTCCGTTATACTTCCGGAAGGCAATGTTATGAGCTTCTTAGCCAAGCGCATACTATCTATATGTAATAAATGATTTTTTAAACTTAACTTATAAACGAGTTAGAATTTATGTCTTCATTGAAAAGCGTGAGTTTTGTTTCTTCAACTTGTTGACTCTATGAATCCTTGATTTGGCTATGAATTATTATTATTATTTTATTTTTTTCACTTAAAATTGATATTTATATTGTAAAGTGCCCAGAGCTTGTGTTTTACACAAGAATGAGCGCTATATAAATGTGTATTATTATTTATTATTATTATTATTTTATTATTTATTATTATTATTATTATTATTATTATTATTATTATTATTCATTTATTATTATTATTTATTATTATTATTATTATTATTATTATTATTATTATTATTATTATTATTATTATTATTATTCTAAAGCATAAATGAAATTCTGACTATCTTTATTTCATAGTTAATTTTCTTCATCTAGATAATTCCGACATAATACCGTTTAGGTCACAATTAATGTTCATCGATGAAAAACAGTAAAGCACGTTTAATTTGATTTTATTAGTTTACGTACATGAAATTGTATTGATAAAATGAATGATGATATCCATTTTTATGTGTAGTTCTCACTAAATTGTATTAATCAGACTATAAACGTTTAATATTATACATCGTTTTGTATGTTGATCCGGCTGGTGGATGGTATGAGTGTTTTTAACTAAATGCAATAAGGAATTTGGTATAAGAAATAAATACAAACTGGCAACTTTTTCCTTGCTGTCTGTGTGTGTGCGTGGAATGGGTACTACAGCCACCGCCTACACAGCTTTAACTCTCTTCGCCGAGAAGAGAGGTGAACGGTGAACCATGACCTCTGAACTCTGAACCTTGATTGTTGGGCGTTGGCAGGGAAATGACAGGGAATTGAATCTGGAAAGACGGGAACATTTATTTGTTGTTTGTTTTTGTTTTTGTTTTTTGTTTTGTTTTGTTTTGTTTTTAGTCTGTTTGTTTGTTTAAAATAAATATGACACGAAGTGAACGAGATGATGAAAAATAAATTTAAAGTAAAGATGACCAGAAATACGACCTTTAACCTTAACGTTATACCTTACCTTATCTTACCGGGGTTCCTTCTCATAGAGGGAGGAATGCTATGGTCTTCCACAATTCTCTGTCTAGCGCCATCTCAGAGAAGACCTTCATCACTACATCATATTCCCAGTCATTTCTTTTACGTTTCCCAACCAGCTCTTTCGTTGTCTCCTCCTCCCTTTTCCCCCAATAATCTGTCCAAGTATTGACTTCTGGAGACTGTTATGGCGTCGTATATGGCTATAGTACTACGCCATATGTCTTATAGATTGAGCTTTTATATAGAGCAATATCCACTAAACGTGCCGAAAGCGCTTTACAAGGGGTTCCTGGCCAACAGCAACACCTAACATGTAGGACGTGACATGACGCCTGTAAGGCGATAATACATTTTTTTTCGGAGAGAGACAACGCTGTTAACGACCCATGTACTACTCATTTTACACCTGAGTACGGTGGGAGAATGTGAGTAAAGAGTCTTTTCCAAGGACTCAACTATGCGCCGAGCGAGACTCGAACCCAGGACCTTCCGATACGAAAGCGAGTGTCATACCACAAGACCACATAGCCGTACATCCATACTGTAGTAGAACGGGACATGGCTCCTGTTCGGCGATATTACAATTTCTTTCCGACAGGTACAACACTGTTAACAACCAGGTACTCATTTTACACCTGAATACGGTGAGAGAATGTGAGTAAAGAGTCTTTTCCAAGAACTCAACTATGCGCAAAGCGAACCTAGGACCTTCCTATCCGAAAGCGAGTGTCATAACACACGACTGCATAGTCGGAATAGCGCTATTACAACAATTCTTTTCGGAAGAGACAGCGCCCTTAACGGCCAGGTCTTGGAATAATAATATTTTTATTCCAAGGGCCAGGTACTTATTTCACATAGAGGTGAGGTGAGAAAATGCGAGTAAAGTGCCTTTTCCACACAGTTGGGGTCACAGACTAACGTCCTGTTAACTATGGTTGGGGTGTCATATAGATAGAATGCGCTTGGCCAAGGAGTTCACAACATTGCCATCCGGAAGTATAACGGACCAACACACAAACTCTGTGTAACCATGAACTTTTATAGTCTGGTGAATACAGTTTAGTGAGAACAACTCACAAACGCGGATGGCAAAAACAATAACAAAGGCCTGAGTGACGTCATCTGCATACTATCCATATCGTTACGTTTATTTTAGTTTATTGAGCAGCAAGAAAACAGGTAGTTGTTCAACAGCGGGAAAAAAAAAAAAACAACAACAAAATATTTTCTAAAAACCCACAAGATATCATATTTCTGAATATTTTTATACTTTTTAATTTTTTCTTTTATCTGTTTTTAAAATTTTTTAAATATTTTTTTTCTTTTTTTTTTTTTTTTTTTTTTTTTTTTGTTGACGTCTGGTTCACTTCGACATAAAACCAGATTTTCCAGATTGATTTGGTAAAACGTGTAATTATTTGCAGGTCTGATAACCTAAATCGTTACGGTTTTATTGTCGTAATGGAAATATTATAATACTCTCAGACCAATGCAACATGTTACCAATCACAAACGTGTTAAAACGAGCCCATAATTAATTGCGTTCAGTTATTATACCTGCTCATTTGTGTGCAGTTGTTGAGACATGGTCCACTCCGATATAGTACCATATTGATACGGTGGGTCACATAATTTTGCATTGGTTTGAAAGCATTGCCCATACAACAATGATGGTATTTCAATTTGGGTTTGTTGTTTTTTTTTTTTTTTTTGTTTTTTTTTGTTTTTTTTTGTTGTTGATTAAAAAAAAATTTGCTTGTATTTTTTAAAATTATTATTATATTTTTATTATTATTATTAATTTTTTTTTTGGGGGGGGGGGGGGGAGGGGGCTTGTTGTTGGTTTTTTTTTTTCAGACTTGAGAATAAGAACCGTACACAAAGCTCAAATCCCACTACAGAGAGAGGCAAGTTGTCGACATTTTGGATATATGAATATGGATGAAGTTAACGTCATTCAAGTCTTTGTTGTTATTGTTTTTTATAGACCTTCTGTTGAATGATTAGTTCTCGCTAAATTATTTCAAACTAATATACATAATGGTTACATAATGCAGTTTTTTTTTATTGTTTTAAACCTGGCAGCAGATTTGATGAGAAGTTTGCTTAGACTCATACCATCAATAAGGCACCAGAAAAGAAGTAACTATATTCTGTACCAGCTAGCTAATAACGAATACATTTATTTTCATTCCAACTGGTAACAAGAAATAATGTGTGTTAACGAAAATCATACAGGAGATCAATTCCCCAAGGTTCTGCTTAACCCACTCAACCCGAACACCGACTATATCCGTAGTTTACCAGGGTTACTTTTACCCCATGCCTACTTATTACATTTTTCTGAAACAAATTATAGGCGTATCTAGTATCAAAGCTAATGTTGTATTTTTAACAAGTTTTTGCATGTTTTTGCAGCTCATTTTTAATACATTTTTCCAATTCTGTAAAGTAGCAAAAATGTCTAGGATTGAGTGAGTTAAAATGAAACCAAATCGCCCCTTTGAGACACGAAGGACAAAACACTGAAGATCATGAACTATGAAAGGAATTAGAACAGAAAATTATCAAAGCATCAAAGTAGCCGAGGCGTCCAGATGGGATTATAAGGAAGCGGAAGGTCCCCCGTCGGGCATGGAATCTCATCGTGAGGTCAGCGTTAACACCAAAACGATAACATAAGGGAGACAATTCAGTTATAAATGTAGAACCATACAATTATGTACGAGTGACATTTCTTGATTTTAGTAATTCAGCCAGATGCCCTCGAGTCGAATGAATTAACCAGTTAAAAATGTCGTGCTGTTAAGCAAAAATAGGTATTTAAAAATTTGGCCAGAAAACTCGTCCTTCAAATATCGATCTAAATCGATGTAAATGACCCTCATTTTGGCAAAAAAACTATCAAACCTGGGACTTCGCAAAGTGTCTTGGCACGTTTTGACAAGGCGTGTCTTTCGTGTATGGATTCTAAATTAATGGGTTTTTAAAAATAATATAGTCTTTATTATTGGCTGAAGAAGGGTTCCGATCCCGAAACGTTCCCTGTTATTGTGTTCTTTTTCAAGACTGTTATAGGTGTGTTAATTTTAATGTATTGTCTATCTTGAGTTCGTCCTCTTCACAACTTCTTGAGGGGTCTTCTCAACTCTATGCTTTTGAGCCTTGATACAGCCCAATATCCGCTAAACGTGCTCAAAGCGCAGCACAAGGGGTCCCTGACCAACAGCATATATTATAGAATTGACGCCTGTTAGACCGTATTGCATTTCTTTTTCCGACAGAGACAACGCTGTTGACGGTCAGGTACTCATTTTACACCTGAGTACGGTGAGAAAATTTGAGTAAAGAGCCTTCTCAAAGGACTCAACTATGCTGCGAGCGAGGCTCGAACCCGGACCTTCCGATCCGAAAGCGAGTGTCATACCACTAGACCACACAGACGCATGTTCTTGTTAATATTAACATTAAGCCTACCCCACTCACTTTTCTGAATGATATGCTCGCTTAATATATTGGAGATGACCTAAATCTGAATGTTTATATGGAACATGCTTGTTTTAAGTCACTCAACCCTAACACCGACTATATCCGTAAATTTACCCGGGGTTACTTTTACCCCATGCCTATTTATTACATTTTTTTCTGAGACAAATTATAGACGTAGTGTCCAAGCTAATGTTTTTTAGTTTTTACATGTTAATGGTAGTTGAATAAAACTATCTATGTACGAGTACATGCTCATCTTAATACATTATTTTTTTTTCCAATTTTGAAAAGTAGCTAAAATCTCTAGGATTGAGTGAGTTAAGAATAAAGTAACTGTTCATTATTATTAAGCTAGCTTAGATTTCACTGTGTTTGTTTTTGGACCCTTACTGACCCAATTTTGTAAGAAGAAGAAAAACAAAACAAACATAACAGTGCTCCTGAGCCTGATGGCGATTGTCAAGTCAGGCAAAAAAAAAAATATTCTGGAAATTTTTATTGCCATAGTCCTCAACCGAC
Source organism: Berghia stephanieae (assembly GCF_034508935.2). NCBI lineage: Eukaryota > Metazoa > Mollusca > Gastropoda > Nudibranchia > Aeolidiidae > Berghia > Berghia stephanieae. Next base: position 41,524,930 of record NC_088370.1, on the reverse strand, counting down.
GTGCACTTATTTGCAGATCTGATAACCCAATTCCTAATGGGCTCATTGTTGTAATGGAAATATTTAAAAAATGACTCAAAGTATTGTCCATTCCAACAACGTTAAACTAGGCCCATAAGTGGGTTCGGATGTCAGACCTGCATATATGTGCACGTAGCCATAGTCCAAATCTAGCACCGTCCGACCTTCACAGATATATTTTATTGTTTATTGTTTTTAAGGGTTTTACGGCGTTTGCAACGCATTGAGGTTATATCAGCGCCAGTAAAAAGGGAGAAAATAGGATAGTAAACCGTTCTAGAATTTTAAGGCACACAAGAAAAGGCAAAAAGAGGAATTGGTATGGTTCAAAAAGGAAACAGATGTAGATTCCAAAAGCACCCTATCAAAGTAAGTACTTAGTTTGAACCACCTAAAAGTCTGTTTTGTTTTTAAGGGCTTTACGGGCACATTTAGGTTATATCAGTGCCAGTAAAAAGGAAGAAAATGGGATAGTAAAAAGTTCTAGAATTACAAATAAAGCACCAAAGAAAAAGTAAGACATAGGGGAACTGGGAACAAATAGGGATCAGATGTAGATTCCAAGAGCACACTATCAAAGTACTTAGTTTGAGATCACCTATATCTGGACACAAGCACAAAATCCAACAAAGAGGAATACACTCAAATGTTTACATTATACATTCAAAATAACAAATATAAAAATACATAACAGAGAGATGATTTACAAGGGAAAAATATCATCTCCCAAAACAATAACTATACATTTGACTGTTTCTCTCCCAGCTAGGACTCCGGCCAGGGCCAGGACAAAACCAAGTAATCTCATTCCAAGACAAAGACAGAAAGCATGTTGAAAAACATATATAATGGGATAGATGACACGGTATGTACCCCCTGCCCACTATGGGAGGTCAGGAGCCCCACCCAGACCCATAAGTCTCATCCGGACACAAGCACAGGTCCCCACTAAGAGGAATACAGTCACATGTTTACAAATTATATATAATATTATGTAAACAAAACATAATACAGCGCATAACAGAGAGATGATTTTCAAGGGAAAAAATATCATCTCCCAGAACCAACTATACATTTGACGGACTGTTTCACTCTCAGCCAGAGCCAAGACAAGACCAAGTAATCTCATTCAAAGACAAAGACAAAGAAAGTTGGAAAACAGATATAGGGGGATAGAAGTAGAAGACACAGAAAGTACCTCCCTGCCCTTTATGGGAGGTCTGGAGCCCCACCTAGATATTTTGTTGGTGTTCGTCCTTGTGGGATCTTGTACCTACTTGTATGGGACGACGTGTACATATCATCAGGTCTGACATCCGAACCCACTTATGGGCCTAGTTTAACATTGTTGTATTTGACAATATTTTGCGTCATTTTTTGAGATTTCCATTACAACAATGAGCACACAAGGAATTGGGTTATCAGACCTGCAAATAAGTGCACGTCGGTATGGGGCCTTTGGTGATCTCCAACTGAACACATGTCTTCTTCGCAAAGTCCCAGTTTGAGAGTTTTTGCCAAGATGATGATGATGATAATAATAATAATAATAATAATAATAATAATAATAATAATAATAATAATAATGAATATAATACTACTAATAATGATAATCATCATTATCACCATCATCTGAGGCGCACGTGGGAACACTACGCCTTCATTGTACCATACATATACCATCATCACCGCCAAAACCATCATCACATGACATTAACCTCACTGCCTCCATTTTCCTTATATGACAAAAGAACACGTGATACGAGTTTGCATTCTACTTATAAGCTTTATTGGAAACGAATAACACACAACACAATGCAAGCAAAAATGAAAACCACAACAACAACAAAAAAAAGAAGTAAATAATAATTAGACAATGCAAAGTGTCTGAAAAATGTCTTTAAAAAAAAAATTAAATAGAAGAAGTGATAATTAACATTTTAAACTATTCATCACTTTACTTTTCGATTGAGAAAAATATACATAATTTATCGATATTTCAAATCAATATTCATAAGAATGATTTTTCTGATGTAAATAAAACAAAGCGAACATCCAAGTACAATACATTCAATTTTCTACGCCCAAAAAAAAAATACCTAAGAAATATTCCTCCAGGGCCATTAGGCCCAAATAGCAGGAGTATATCCCGCTTCTATTAGTAGCAATTACTTGCTCACCTTTGGACAGGGGGCTAGTCTATTGCAAAATTCTTTCCACAAGATTAACATTAACATACACAATCACTGCTGGGTTGACAAGAAGGGTGGGGGGCGTGGGAGGTGGTTAGAAAAATAACTCCAAACTTCAACTGGGATCGATCGCGGTCCCTTTGCACGAGACGCGAGTGCTCTTCCAACTGAGCTATTGGGAACCCTTCTCACTCCTCCCTCCCCCCCCCCCCCCCCCCCCCAATAAATAGGCATTGGTTTTCATTCTCTAAACCCAAATTCACAAGGACATCATGTGAGTTCATCTGTTGAAGCTAGAATTTTAATTAAAATTCAATCAATAAAATGATAATCTTCTATTCAAATTCAATACATTTGTGTTAATATTATAGTTTGATCCGAATTTTTAAAAAAATCATAATTTATTGAATGAAAAAGAAAAAAAATCACCAATGTTCAAGAAACGCTTTATCAAAGGACAAGTAAAATGTATTAAAACTTTTTAATCAACTACAATAATCGACACATTCCATGCAACTAATATTTTCTTATTCACATTTCTTTTGTACATGCATCACAAAATTTGAATTCATCTTAACAACGCCACTACCACACTATCTCATTTGTCTGTAGTGTTTCATTCAGCCTGTCTTGTTGATAAATGGGGAAACCCGAAACGTCCATTTTATCTGTTTTTGTAATATTAAATTGAAGCTTACATTTAATTTCACATTGTTATTTATTACTTTGGAAAGTCAGGAACCCCACCCAGCAGACTTTGATTCATCTGACTGAAACTGCAAGACAGACATCAATGGACGCATCATCAAAGTGGGACAAGCCTTCGGGAGGCTTAGGAATATTTAGAAGTCAACCAGCCTCAGTGTCAAAACAAACTTTAAAATCTTTAAGTAAGAGAAATGTCCTTATGTTTCACCGTCGTATTGATCAAAATGTTGGTAGACAACAAATGCAACAGAGCAGAAACTAGAAGTGATCTAGACAATCCTAAAAATCGTTTGGCCCCACGTCAAAAGAATCGAGGATATCTTACAGAAAACTGGGTTCAGACACTATCAGTCAGACGTTGGAGGTGGCTCGGACTGCATCCCCAAAGAACAGCATCAGGCTGGACTCAACAAGGAAAAAGGAACCGAGGTAGACCTAAAGAAACCCGGAAAACTGTGTGCAGACCGCAACCCAAGCAGTGAAAGACCGAGGACATTATCAATGGATTTCTAGTTTCCTCAAACACCAACGCAAAAAGGATTGAGTCAGTGAATGACCTATCGTCTTGAAATGGTATAAAGTTGGGAATGAACCAGATGTCAAAAACTGATGTAAAAGTTAAATAAATCCCTTAACCATAAAACCGACAATCTCGGTATTTGGCCCAATACTTTTACTCGATGTGCACACACTTGCAGGTCTGATAACCAAACGCAATCATTGGCTTGATTTAACATTGTTTCAATGGACAATATTTTACATCGGTTTGAGAGTATTCCCATTACAACAATGAGCCCATAACAATTTGGTTTACCAAACCTGAAAAAAAGTATTCGTCGCTATCAATAAATACATTTGTATATAATGTATGTAGATTGCAAGAGCACACCATCAGTTTACTTGGTTTGAGACCTCCTAAAAGTCGCATCTAGACACCAGCACAGATCACACTTAGAGGAGCAAACTCACATGCTAAAATTATGCATTCAAAACAACAAATATAATAATAAATAAAATATAGATAATTCACAAGGAAAAAAAAATATCATCTTACAAAACTATAACTATACATTTAATTGAATGTTTCCCTTCCAACGAAGGATTCCGACCGAGGTCAGGGAAGAACATTGCAATCTCATTCCAAGACAAAGACAGAAACCAAATTGGAAACTAGATATAGTGGGATAGAAGACACTAAGTGTCTCCCTGCTCACTATGGGAGGTAAGGAACTCCACCCAGTCACTGGAAAGCTGACAGCACAAAGGTAAAAGCCTAAATGGCCGGATTTTCCCCTAAAATTCACACCCAATCTATACAAAAATAGATTTATTTCACTCAAACACAAAAGCTGTTAGTTCTTGCTTTACTTTTTTTTTTTCTTTTTTTTTTGTTGCTAAACGAGCTCTTCAACACAGTGTTAATATACTTTAACTATAGCAAACATTTGTGTTCAAGTATTATGAGGTACAAAAGAAATTAATTAGAATGACAAAACTGTTGGCTGCATCATAACAACAAATGTGACGATTTTCCTATGGGTGGTAAGGAAGGGGTAAAATGACAAGAAATTCGAACTATCTTTTTTTTTTTGTCACTTTTAGAAACTATATCTGTTGCCCTCAATAAATAAAAAAAATAAAACCCAAGTCTAATACTTTTTTAACAACACTGCACCATTTTTGCAGCTAAACCACTCTGACAAAATAATGTCTTGAGGGAACAGATGCAGATGCAGATTCCAAGAGCACACTATCAGTGTACTTAGTTTGAGATCATCTAAAAGTCTCACCAGACACCAGCACAAGATCCCACTACGAGGAATACATTCAAATGTTTAAAAAAAAATAAATAAAAAAATAACAGTATATAACAGAGAGATGATTTACAATGAAAAATAAAATCATCTCCCAATACTATAACTATACATTCGACTGTTTTCCTCCCAGCCAGTGTCTCCGGTCAGGGTCAGGACAAAACTAAGTAATCTCAATCCAAGACAAAGACAGAAAGCAATTGGAAAACGGGTATTGGGGTATAGAAGACACGCAAGCACCTCCCTCTCCATTATGGGGAGGGGGGGTCGGGAATCCCACCCAGAGAGAGGGAGTTGCCTACTCCATGTGAGAAAACTATGAAACAAAAACAAAGAATAGAGTACATTGGCTTCGTGTAAATGAAAAACCAACCTAGAAAGGTGCTAACCACTAATTACAATAATTATTTCCGCAATGTGATGAAAATATAAATTAAAAAAAAAATAAATAAATAAAAGTTCATTTGTGTAACGTCAAGGTCAAAACCCTAGGACATTAGAGGTCCTATATATCAAAGTTCAGATAATGATCCTAAAATGAAGATAATAATAATTATTATAAAATGATAATAATAATAATAATAATAATAATAATAATAATAATAATAATAATAATAATAATAATAATAATAATAATAATAATAATAATAATAATAATAATAATAATAATAATAATAATAATAATAATATAATAATAATAATAATAATAATAATAATTAATAATAATAATAATAATAATAATAATAATAATAATAATAATAATAATAATAATAATAATAATAATTATAATAATAATAATAATAATAATAATTATAATTATAATATAATATTTTCCATGACTGCAGTAAGCAAACACGGGGTAAGAAGTGTCAGTTAATCAAGCTAATTACTAATAAATAATAACACATTTGCTTTATTGAATTCATGTAACACAGAACACAAAGCAAGCATTGGAATGAAATGACCCACCACCATTAAACAAAAACAATAAATAATGGTTATGAAAGATTAAGACAATAATTATTTTTTTTAAAACAGAAAAGAAATAAATGGCACCTTGTATTTTCACTAAGTGTGCATAACACTTTTGGGAGCTTTCAAATTTCTCCAGACAAATCCAACAAAAAAACAACAGTTTTACAATTTTCACAGTCCATCATATTGCATCCTTCAAAAAGTACAAAAGTTGACACATCAATCTAATGTTGACGGCGACCATCGTACTACGATACTTAATTATGATATAATACACACTTCTTGGTGTGTTACATATTTAACGATTTGAAACAGCCATATAGTTATATAGCTTTGAAATATATTAAAGTTTAAAAAAAGCATTTTTAAAGCCTATTAGCTCTTAAACGATGTTATTATGTTATACAATACAATCAAATTATGAATCATGCATCACTTTTCTGAGTGAGGAAAATATTAAACATCTAATGTATTTACAATATTGACATTTCAAATCAATATTTAATTAATTTTTTATTTTTTTTTCATGAAATTAACGGCGCTAGTGACTTTTTAACACACCATTTTTTTTTGTTTGTTTGTTGCTTTAGGTCTCTTCCAACACAATTGAGGTTATATGAGAGACCGCTGAAACAAAAAAACAAGCAATCTAACAAAAATAGTACAAATGTAAATCAAAATCATAACCTAAAGATATCATAAGCTAAATTATAAATAACCAAGAACAAACAGGCAGAAGATTTACAGAAAAAAAAATATCCCCTGTCAAAAATACAATCACAAACCAAAGAAGCAGGATAGGCTAGTAAAGAGAAGAAGAAACGACATCACTATCGGATCGTACACCCATGCGAACATCATAGGTATATGATTCAAGGGTGATGCTCCCATCCAACCACCCGCATCTAAGCGTTATGGAATGGTCAGAATTAAGACACAAAATGAACAGGAGAAGTTGAAAGACATTCTCCAATTACATAAGTTAAAGTAATCAATTCAGATTAACTACTTAGGGATCATTAAACTTCTTTAGTTATGCTTCTCTAGAAAAAATAAAAAATAAAATAAACATCACATCAAAAATTAATCAAAAATCAAATTATAAAACTCAAGGACACTGCCGCAAGACTCAGACAAAAATCATAATAGAACAATTTACCTCATGCGATAAATTTTTGAAACAAAAGAAAAAACAACATTTTAAGTCATCAATTAGATATTTATGTGTCTGCAAAAAGAAAATAATGGTGAAAAAATTAATAAGTATTCATCTAACATGTAAGCCAATGTGCACATATTTGCAGATATGATAACTGAACGCAATGATTACGGGTCTGATTTAACATCGTTGTAATGGACAATCTTTTGAGTTGGTTTGAGAGTATTTCCATTACAATTACAACAATGGACCCATAACAGTTTGGGTTATCAGACCTGTAATAAATAAGTACACGTCGGTAAAAGCTCAAGGACTGTACATTTGTGGTCGTTAATAAAAAGATATAGAATGAAATCAATTTTCAGTGAAAATCGCAACTCATTATTATTGTTAACCGTAAATCAGAATTCAATGATTAAATTGTAGATCATCAATTAATATTCAATGACATGCGAACTGTTTCTTCTATTAACCTTTAAAGGCGAGGTTAAATTATGTGTCAACCTGGCACGATTTCATTACCATTTTCATTTTTTAAAAAGCTCTCTTTATAAATGTTAAAATGTCATGTACGTATAGAGTGACCCGGCCTATAGCAGGTTTACATTAAAAGCAAATGGCTACCAAAAATGTTAAATCATAGACTTTAGTGTGGTGATGTGATTACAGCAAAATAATAGCATGCAATGCATTGAACATAAAAAAAAAAAAATCACAGCTTATTCATGATTGAAGTGTTATACAAGGAATCAACACAAAAGCACATCTAAGTCTAATTCTTGAAAATAAATAGAAAAAGACAATTGTCTCGAAGAAATAGGAAATGTCCAAGATATTTCTCAATCAAAGTAAATGGTCAATATTGTGTTACAACATTTTAGGCTTGTTTGTTTTTTGTTTTTTTTGTTTTGAGTTTGACAGTTTTGGAAAAACTTTTGGGTTATTTCATTGACAAGAAAAACGAAAATGATAAGGTAGGTAATCAAAATCCTAGAATCCAATTGTATTTTAATTCTTAGCAACACTGTACGAAAATGGAAATACAAACATTTGTTTGTCGAGTCTAAAATTACTTAAATATTCCCCTCACTCTCTTCCTTAATTTATTTCTTGCTCTTAATTTCAGTTGCATAAATGAGCATTTTCAAAATCAGTGTGCAACCTAAAACTTATAATAGACACACTGATTAAGTTTACTCAAAGAAGCATGGACTTCTCTTCCATATATGCAGGCTTATTTGATCAGGCAGTGGTTGTGAAAAATAAACAAATAAAAAACATTAAAAGTAAAAGACAGAAATGAGGTTTAAAGTTCAAGCTTTCTATTTCATTAGATTGTGTAAAATTAAGAAAAAAACCCAACAATTCTCTCTCTTCATGATCTTTTAATAATCATGGTTTCAAGTTTGCCTTCTGATTAGTTCTAAAAAAAGCCACCATGTGTTTTCGCTAAGTGTGCATAACACTTTTGGCCGTCTTCAAATTTCTCCAGACAAATCCAACAAAAAACAGTTTTACAATTTTCACAGCTCATGTTATTGCATCCTTCAACTTTTTCAATTGGGCTTTTACATCCTGGGCAGATTTTCCTTTTATCCGGATTCTCTGCACACCACTCATCAAGATGACGCTCAGCATCCGACCCACTCCTGACCATTTTGAAAAAAAAATCACAGCTTATTCATGATTGAAGTGTTATACAAGGAATCAACACAAAAGCACATCTAAGTCTAATTCTTGAAAATAAATAGAAAAAGACAATTGTCTCGAAGAAATAGGAAATGTCCAAGATATTTCTCAATCAAAGTAAATGGTCAATATTGTGTTACAACATTTTAGGCTTGTTTGTTTTTTGTTTTTTTTGTTTTGAGTTTGACAGTTTTGGAAAAACTTTTGGGTTATTTCATTGACAAGAAAAACGAAAATGATAAGGTAGGTAATCAAAATCCTAGAATCCAATTGTATTTTAATTCTTAGCAACACTGTACGAAAATGGAAATACAAACATTTGTTTGTCGAGTCTAAAATTACTTAAATATTCCCCTCACTCTCTTCCTTAATTTATTTCTTGCTCTTAATTTCAGTTGCATAAATGAGCATTTTCAAAATCAGTGTGCAACCTAAAACTTATAATAGACACACTGATTAAGTTTACTCAAAGAAGCATGGACTTCTCTTCCATATATGCAGGCTTATTTGATCAGGCAGTGGTTGTGAAAAATAAACAAATAAAAAACATTAAAAGTAAAAGACAGAAATGAGGTTTAAAGTTCAAGCTTTCTATTTCATTAGATTGTGTAAAATTAAGAAAAAAACCCAACAATTCTCTCTCTTCATGATCTTTTAATAATCATGGTTTCAAGTTTGCCTTCTGATTAGTTCTAAAAAAAGCCACCATGTGTTTTCGCTAAGTGTGCATAACACTTTTGGCCGTCTTCAAATTTCTCCAGACAAATCCAACAAAAAACAGTTTTACAATTTTCACAGCTCATGTTATTGCATCCTTCAACTTTTTCAATTGGGCTTTTACATCCTGGGCAGATTTTCCTTTTATCCGGATTCTCTGCACACCACTCATCAAGATGACGCTCAGCATCCGACCCACTCCTGACCATTTTACAAGACATTCCAGCATGGAAAGCCGTGTGACAAGAACTGCAAGTGCTGGCAAAGCAAGCAGCACAGTTGAATTCACACCCCTCTTCCCCAAAGGTAACTTCATACACCACTGGGCAATTTGGGGTCGGGCAAAATTTGTACCTATGAGACTGGGAACTTACAAGATAGTGGAGAGAGGAGCAGACAAGTTTTTTCTCTGTAATCCATTTCTTGGCAAATACATAGCGCAAATCTTTCCACACAAATTGTTGACCACAATCTTCTTCAGCACATATTAGCGGAAACTGGTTGTTTTGTACACAGACATGAGTCTGGTGTTGGAGGCATATATCACAATATGGGTGTCCACACACCTCCAAACGACACAGGCTATCTTTAGTTTCCAAGTCTTCAAGACACACAACACATTTTGGCATGCTCTTGTTCCTGACAGACTTGGTCTGGAATAATTCATTTCCCAAATCAGATAAGTACTGTTCCAGTTCTTCAATGGATGCATCAGATCCTGAACATTTCAAAGTGTGTGATCTGCAATCCAATGTAACTGAAGACAATTTATAATCTTTAATCAACCCATCAAGCAGTGGTCCATATTTGGTCATCAGTGCTTTCATCAAACCAGGGGGTTTTCCCAAACTCTTCAACCTGAAGATCTTCTCCTTTTTAGACTCATTATCAGAAAAGTATTTATTGATTTCGATCATTGCTTGACTGACCTTTGAAGGTTTTCCATACATATGGATTTTTTTCGTTCTTTTATCCGAGATGATGACACAACCAGTTTTCTTATAAGTTTGTTGAAGGTAATCTTGGCCAGCAGCAGTCAATAAACATTGACACACTTTGACTTTGTCACAATCAATAGTCTCACCCTTTAGTTCATTATTGATACACTCTCTTGCCTTCACGATGCCTTCCGGATTATCAGACCTGATTGTGATGGCCATATCCTCTTTCAACTCCTTCCACTCAAGATCCACACCCAAATCTCTTTTCATGCATGAAAACAATTCATCCATCTGATCTCGACATGCAGCCTTGATTTTCTTGGGAACAAGAATTGTTGTTTTAAGAGATGGAGAAATTTTAAGAAGTTGACCCCCAATCCTTAAACAATTTTTCAACCTCTGACAAATGTGCAAGCCCCTTACAGGGTCAGTAAAGTAAAGGAAAGCTGTGTAGTAAACACTGTTCTTTTGGGGTTTACTTACCCAAACAGTGAAGTGTTCTTCATCCTTTGGATCAATAAGAGATTTTAATTTCGTTTTGATCCCTTCTAGATCTCCCTGACTTGGTACTTCAACAGGAATTCTTGGGATAGTAATTCTTTTAATATCAACTTTCCTTCTAGTCAGATTCAGGATGCTGTCTCTGATGGCTTCCTCTGTCACTTCTCCAGTTTTAAAGACAATTAGATCTAAGTCTGGCTCATTATCATCATCGTTGTCACACCGAACATTCTTTTGTTTCTCCTTCTTTGAAAGAATTAACTGCTTTAATGTTCCATTTATAATAACATTTCGCCCAATCAAACCTGGTTTATCCATTGGGTCAACTTTTATGAAAGCTGTACCATCTCCTTTTACAGGTCGCCTTAACCAGGAAACCTTGGCCTGAAACATATTCTTAGTATTCTCAGATACTTTGTCAAGTCTGAGTGAACCTGCCATTGTTTCATCTCGTTTGGTTCTTTCAACAGCAATGAGTGCTTCCTCTACAGAACGATATCGGAGAAAACCCCAAGGCTCATTGTTTTTGAATTGTATTATCTCCAAAACGTTCCCAAACTCGCCAAATTTCACTAGTATATCTTCTTCTGTTGCCTCTCCAACTCGTCTAAGCAAGACTTCAGTCGTCTGATGTGGCATCAATACTTGCCTGACACAAGCTCCTGACCCAAGAACAGCTCTTATATTCGGCGAATCATTTGATCCCTTATCAAAAATCTTGCATTCTGATTCTTCTTTCTTCAATTTGTTGACAGCTTCAGATTTCACAATCTCCAAATAGTTCATTACGTCCTGGTGCATCTCTGGAGTAGAAGTATAAATAGAAATAGTCCCAAGATCTCTGTCAGCCTCCACGATTGGATGTTTCATCCCAAATTTCTCGCACATTTCTTCCAGAGATAGGAGATTGGAATATCTTGGCCCGACCAGAGCCCGAAATACAGATGGACCCACCTCTTCTTTGTGTACGACTGTCAAAGTCTTTTCCTTTACTTTAGTGATATTGATACCAATATGACCTTCATCAATAGCTTCCTGTATCCATTCCTCATCCACAACCAAAATTCCTTTGATGAACTCCCTGGAGGTTTTTACTAACTCAACAAAAACTAACCATTCCGGTTGAAGATTTTGAGCCACAAGAGTACATGATGGATGAAGATGGACTTGGCGCTCAGACACGAGAGAAAAATATCCAGCCCTGCTGTGACCCATGAAGTGACATAAAGAAAGTCCATATGCCTTAAACATGAGTTTACTAAGAACTGTCATGGAAGAGGGATCATCTGAAAACTGTTTTAACACGTTCAATTTCATCTCATGATGAAGGGCTGTGATAGTCTCATCAACACAGGTTTTTGTGTATGTCATGCTTTTGTAATTAATGCTCTTAGACTGACACCACTGTCGTTTTTCCTTGCTGGTTGGTTTTGCCTCCCATATTTTGTAAATGGTGTACCAGGTAAATATGTCACCACTCTCCAGTCCAAACTCTGCTTTGGTCCTTGCTGATATTTGAACCTCAGTCTCTGTAAGTCCTCTATAAAATATGCCAGAACCATTGCTTACCACAGAAGCTAAAACAATTGCATCATAAAGCAAGTTTTCATTGTTGGCTTTGTACACAAGGTAACCAAGTTTGGGATCGAATGGTAACTTTGAAATCCATCGTCCCACATCTGTGATTTTTTCGTTTTCTATGGCACCGAGAAACTCCAAAGTTTCCAGGGCTGCTTGAAGAGCATTGTCGCTAGGGGCCTCCACAAAGTCATAATCACGAATATTCACTCCCAACTCAGCAAGTTTCAGAATTGCCTGTCCCAGATGAACACGTAAAATTTCTGGTTCATTTATAGACCTCATAGTTTTGAATCCTTCCTCAGAAAAGAGCCTGTAGCATTTTCCACTTGCTGTGCGTCCAGCTCGTCCTTTTCTTTGATCTGCAGAACTTTGACTGATCATGTGAACACCCAAAAGGTTGAGATTTTTTTTGGCATCATACCTCATTTCTTTGGAAACTCCTGTGTCGATGACATACTTTATACCATCAATAGTAATGGAGGTTTCAGCACAATTTGTAGCAAAAACTACCTTTCTAACACCTGGATCCAACTTTGAAAACACTTTTTTCTGCTCATCTGGCAAGAGCTGTCCATGCAAAGGGAGGCATTTAAAGTCATTCCTATTTTTGAATAATTTACAAAATTCCTCACAACAACGCTGGATTTCAACAGGTGAAGTAAGAAATACAAGAATGTCACCTTCTGCTTCATTTTTATGGATATCAGCAGCTTTAGAGACAGCCTTGGATTCATAATTTTCAAAATCATCTGAAGACTCAATGTAAAAGACCTCCACTGGGAAAGTTCTTCCTGACACTCGGATCTCTTTAGGACATTGGAAATAGTCAATGAAAACTTGAGGATCAATAGTAGCTGATGTGATGACTACTCTCAAATCTGGTCTTCTGTTTAAACAATCCTTGATCATTCCCAGCAAAATGTCGGTGTAGATGCTTCTCTCATGGGCTTCGTCCACAATAATACATGAATATTTCTGAAAATCTTGATCCTCCAAGCATTCATTCAGCAAAGAATGATCAGTCATGAAAACAATCTTTGTGTTGTTGTTCACCTTTCTCTTGTTCCCAGTTTTGAAACCAACAAGATCACCTGTTCTTACAATCATTTCTTGTGCAACTCGATCAGCCAGTTGCACTGCTGCAACTTTTCTTGGTTGGGTACAGACTATCATCCCATCACTAGCATTTCCTGCATCGTATAAGTACTGAGCTATTTGAGTGCTTTTTCCTGAACCAGTCTCACCTAGTATGATGGATACTTGATTCGATTTCACATGAATGACAATGTCTTCACGACGGGCGTATATTGGAAGAGCACTTATCAGACGCTGACATTCGACCCCAAAATCTTCTTTTATTCTACACAGTTCTCGACCTGTTGTTGATGATGGTTTCATTTCTTTAACTATTTTGCAAATAGCTTTACATCTACAAACAAATTCCATTCTTTGTTTGAGAGCTTCCATTAATTTGTCTTCCACAGCATCTTTCTCTGCTGAATTTTTTTCTTCCTCACTCTTTTCCAAATCTTTGATTCTGTTTCTCAGAGATGATATTTTCTCATCATGATCACGTAGAATATCATTCTTTTTGTCTTCCATGTTCTTCAAAACTTTCTGAATTTTAGAATTCCAGGTATTCAATTGTTCTTCGTCAATTTCAAGCTCTTGGTTAATTTTATTCACCTCATAAGTCATGTTTAGTCTTGTTTCTTTTTGAAACTTAAAAAGAGTCTTTTTCAGGCGTCTTGCATCTGCTTTGCTCCTCAATTCTATGACGCATTTACTTGTTGTTTGGGTCAATACAATTGATTCTTCTTTTATCTGGAAATCCTCAATTGATGAAAGGTCATTGATAATGGTTGTGATAAAGTCAATGCACCTCTCAATTTGAGCAAATGATTTCTCTATAGACAATTGAAAGCTAACAGGACACATCTCAATCGTATTGCTTTCATCTGGTTGATCAGTTGTTTCTTCACAAGATGTCTTTTCCTTATCCTTTTCATTGACTATAAGACTAGTCTCTTTAACATCTCTTATATTTTGAGTATCCTTATCTGATTTTTCCTTTGTCACATTTTTTGAAGGGAGGTTTTTATCCAAGAAACAAATAAAATGAATGAATACACCCAGAACACCCCTCAACTTTTCAACCATACTTTTCACACATTTTTTCGCCATCCATACATTGTCTGTAAGGATTGCAAATTTGAAGCTTGAACTTGTCTCTTCTAACAATGGCTCAGATGTGAATATCAACTCCATTCTTCCACTTTTAGGAAATGCAAAAGCTCCTTTGACAGCGAGTTTTAACTCGTCACCACTCTCAAACAACTTTCTCATTTTCAGAGAAACATTCAATCTCTTGGCAGAAATTTTAAAGTCATTGTCTTTGAGTTTATTTCTATTTTTCCCACCTCTTTTTGTCTTTTTCTTCTGTCCCTCAGGTAATTTAATTTTTGAACGGGAATCACTGTTCTCACAAGAAGATCCACCAGTCATGTTATTTGACTCACTTTTTCCCTTTATAAATTGACTGTTGGCTTCAAGGAAAGGCTTTGGTCTAGTTGTGTTTCCAACATCTTTAAACTTTGCATTTGACTTTAAGTTCTTTGCTTCTTTCTCAGAATTGTTTTCATTCGTTTCATCATTTTTTCCACTAGATTTCCTTCTGGAGCTACTACTTATCACACTGTTCTTATCCTCACCGTTTCCTTCCTCTCCTGGTAAAGGACACTTCAGGAGCAAAGTTTCATTTCCTTGTCTTGTTAAAGAATTCGAGGAACCTCTTTTATTCTGTTGCTTATGCTTCCAATTCCCTCCTCCTTCTGTCGAATGTTTACCCTTGGCTGACGTGCTGCTTATTACACTTGTCACACTCTCTGTATCATCAGAATCCTTCAACTCCAATGCATCATCTTCGGTGGTATTTGCTAAGTTTGTCGATTTTCTATTTAGCCTTTCTCCCAATCCTCTCCTTCCAGCTCCTCTGTAACCCCTCTTTAATGATCTGCCTCCTCTTACAGGCATGCTTTGAACACTAATGTTATCATTTCCATTCTCATCATCATCATCATTATCGTCTCCTTTTCGTCCATCATTGGGTCTGGATTTATCCTTGCTCCTTGATATGTTTTTCTTGAATCGGGATGCTTCACAACCAAGAGGCATTTGATCATTCAAATCATTCATAGAACCCAAGTTTCTGTTCAAACTGCCATGAAGATTTCCTCTTCCTCTTTCTACTCCTCTTCCTCTTTCTCCGCGTCCTCCTCTCCCTCCACCTCTTCCTCTACCACCTCCTCTAACATTCTGAGAAGATGCTGATGTGTTACTATGTTGATCCATGGATCTTCTGCGACTGTGAAGGTCTTGAGGGTATCCAGTCATCAAATCTGGAGTAGACAACTGTGGCATTGGCGTTGGCATAAGACCCTGGCCTGGGTAATAAGGAGGAGGGGGTGATGGATTGTTGTGCTGGGGCCTGCCAGGGTGCTGACGACCCCTTTGATTCTGCATGTAATTACTGTGATATCCTCCTGAATGTGAAGTTGGGCCCATTGGAGACGCACTGTAGGGAGGGGGTCTATCATCATAGAAAGATTGAGACTGCGGAGAGTATATCGGATTGTAAGAATCATTTGGCATGCTTGGTTGAATTCCATAGTCTTCATATGATGGGTCGTGGTAGTGTTGATGCAGCTGCTGCTGCTGCTGCTGGCCATGATGATGGTGATGATGATGCTGACTTGGCACCAACTGTTCTGGGTTTATAGTAAGTGTTACTTGTAAAGGCCCTGGCATGGAGTTAGGATTCCGTTGTGGTTGTGGTGGTGGTACTGGTGGTTGATAGCCAAGTGGTTTGTGCTGGAATTCACTTCTGAAGTTTTGTTGATCATTAAAGTTGTTGTAACCCCCTCTGGGGGCTCCTCTACTTGGATGAAAAAAATTGGAATTTTGGGGACCATTGCGCCTCGACGATTGGTTATTAAAGGCAGAATTCATGATGTGTTAATTGTTGTTTTTGGGAGAAATGAAGTATCCTCGAAATAACTGTGTGGTAGGTTTTAAACCATTTGGTTGTTTTGCTTTATTTTGAATTTAAAAATACGCTTTAAAGATAAGAAATTATCAATAAAAATGAATAAATAAATAGTTGAATAATTAAGGCTTCATTAACTTTCCCAAAAGAAAATTACAAAATTTGCAAATCAAGAATGATGCTCTTATTGATTAAAAAAAGAAGGCTTATCAATGAAGTGATATTACAGATTCAATACCAAAACAAGATAATGTTTTATGGTGTTACTGTGTCATAATCAGAGATGTGATGATTAAACCTTGACATTTTGTAACAGGCTCTTGCTTCTTTGGTACAGTTATTTTTCTTCAAGCATCCAAAACGTTTCAAAGGCTGAAGACTCTCCTGGGCATTCTTCAGATTCTCGCTTCTTTGGTGCAGTCCTTTTCCTGCAAGCTAGCAAAACGTACCAAAGGTCCAAGACTCTCCTGCGAGATTTTCCAAAGCATCAGGATGGTTATCTCAAATCCCAGAGGCCAAAGGTAATCTATTAGAATAAACATTGACAAAAAGATTAGATAAATATGAATATGAACATTTGCAAATACAGTCACATCTCTCCAATCCGAACACCGTTGATCCCAGCATTTTGTCCTGATTACAGAGACATCCAGTAGCGGAATCAATCCCTATAGCCTAAAGTGAGATTTTATATAGCACAATATCCACTCAACGTGCTCAGAGCGCTTTACAAGGGGTCCCTGGCCAACAGCAACACTTAACATGTAGGACGGGACATGACACTTGTTAGGCGATATTATAATTTTTTTTGGACAGAGACAATGCTGTTAACGGCCAGGTACTCATTTTAACCTGAGTACAGTGAGATAATGTGAGTAAAGAGTCTTTTCCAAGGACTCAACATGTGCCATGCAAGGCTCGAACCCAGGACCTACCGATCTGAAAGCGAGTGTCATACCACAAGACCATGTAGCTGCACATAGCCTGTACAAATAAAGAAGAAAAAATCCGGGATCAGGGAACCTGTCCGGATTATGGAATTCAGGATTAGTCCATTTCCACTGATTTACCATGCTAGGTGGGTATCACAATGTTTCATTTATTCCCCAAACAGCCTTTTGGGCATCCTTTTAGTACCAAACTCTTACAAAATCCTCACTGCCTACAGCAAGGCAGCCATTCACACCGGAGTCAAGTGGGATAATAATATGTAGTGCAATAAAAAAGGATCTCTCTCTCTCTCTCTCTCTCAGCCAGGTGGAAGGTGCAGTGTCAATCCCAAATTTGACTCTCTGACACCATAATATTTTTATTCTATTTTTACATCTAGCACTTCGCTAGACCCTACATCTCTCAAGCTTACCCAGGGACACAATGCCAGGAACAGGATTCTGAGCCACTGATGAAATAATGATATTGTTGAGACACTTAAATCAGTTATATTTCAAGTAAAATTTCTCTTTATAAATTTTTCAATCCCAGAAGAACTTTTTTAAAAACAACAAAAATTCCAAATAAAATTTAGTAACTCCAAATTTTTCATATATGTATATTAATTAAATGTTTCAAGTCAAAAGTGTAAAAAATATAGCTCAGTTGGCAGAGAGAGCACTTGCTTCATAAGCAAAGGGACAGAGTTCTGTCAAGGGTGAAGTCGAAATCCTAATATGGCGGTCATTCTATGTCAAGTGGACAAATTTTCGAAAATTGGAAACCACACCCGTTTTAATTTTCCTCAAACTTGGCTCAATTAAAGATACTTATGAGACATGAAAAACAAAACAAATTTTCAGTTCAGAATAAGGATATTCAAATTTTTTACAATTTTTTGAGATTTTGTCTCAAAACGTGTCAAAATCAAATTTGCTCGCGGGTCCATTTTTGAGAAGCTAAAACCTTTTTATTCATCAAGCTAAATCTCTTAAATTTGGTAATTCTTTACAACTTTAAGCATAGATTACAATTATTTGAAAGAAAATGAATTCTTTTTTCAACTGGAGTTATCTGCCATTGAACAGGGCACCGTGTGCTGTTTGGCAAAAAATTGCTATTTTTCAATAATTTTTGTCATGACTTTAATGGTTTATTTTTGGTCATTAATGATGTCTATCTCAATAAATAACATATGGTCCAACATAATATAACAAAAATATGGGTCTGGTACTATAATTTTTCGAACAATAACTCATAGTGCAATGCGACACTCACCAAAATCACAAATCTTCGCCAACTTCAAGGCTCAATATGTTCAAAGATGTCGCTAAAATATTTTTCAAAATTTGATATGTTGAGCAGATACACTATTTCAACAAGCACATAGAAGCTTTCCTTGTATTTTGAGGTGCTTCATGGTAAAAATTACCTGCAAAGAAGCTAAATATCTCAATTCATAAGTTTGTAATGGGAATAACTCAATTAATTTGACCCCCAATATCGACTCATATTACACTACACAGCTAATAAACAAAACTTAAAATATTTGGCTTATGAGAAACTGATGATAAACCAATATCATACTGAAGGTAGGTACTTTAAAAAGTATTAAACGCTTTTGCACTTTAATTTTCCCCCCATAAATTGTGACTGAAACACAGTCATTCTTTACATGACACAGACGCTAATATTCATCATTATTATAAAATTCAATTACCTTTTCTTTAATCTCATCTGCTATTCTTTTAACTCTTTTAGAATCGGGTTCAGCAAAAGGTCCATTCTCCTTCTTTCTTTAACTTTCTCGCTTTTGTCACAAGCTACTTTTAGCTGGAGGACATTCCATCCAATGCACAAAAATGATAGATCTAAAGGAGCTGAATATTATTTTTCCTTCACGCCACCATGATACATCTGAATGAATGTATAGTCCACATTTATTGAACTGTTAATGTATCATTACGCACTTTTTTCAAAAATAAATAAATTGAAAGCATTAAATTGATTAGCTTGTAACAGTTTCTCATAAGCCAAATATTTTAAGCTTTGTTTGTAAGCTGTGTAGTGCAATATGAGTCTATATTGAGGGTCAAAATAATTAATTGAGTTATGCCTTTTTGCAACTTACGAATTGATATACTTAGCTTCATTGCAGGTGATATTTACCATGAAGCACCTCAAAGTTAGAGAAAATTTGCTTAGTGTCGCATTGCACTATGAGTTATTGTTCGAAAAATTATAGTACCAGACCCATATTTTTGTTATATTATGTTGGACCATATGTTATTTATTGAGATAGACATCATTAATGACCAAAAATAAACCATTAAAGTCATGACAAAAAAAATTGAAAATTATTCTTTTTTTTTTTTTTTTTTGCCACACAGCACACGGAGCCATGTTCAAGGGCAGATAACTCCAAAGGTTGAAAAAAAAAATCAGTATCTTTCAAATTATTGTAATCTATCCTAAAAGTTGTACAGGATTACCAAATTTGAGAGATTTAGCTTGATTAATAAAAAAGTTATAGCCTCTCAAAAATGGACCAGCGTGCAAATTTGACACGTTTGGAGACAAAATTTTTATAAATTGTAAAAAATTCAAATATCCATATTCTGAACTGAAAATTTGGTTTTCTACATGTCTCATAAGTATCTTCAATCGAGTCGAGTTTGAGGAAAATCAAACGGGGTGTGGTTCCCACCCTTGGTCCACTCGGACCATCAAAAGTTTCTACATAGTTTACCCCTGAGATGAGCAATGTATGACCAAAGCCATAGATATAGCAATTACATTGCAACCTCGATATAACGACATCGTCAGGACCGGGAAAACGTGTCGTTATAGAGGGATGTCGTTACAGAGAGGTTTCCTATGTGTGTATATCAGGAGGTGTTTTGGGTCTTGTGTAGTGAATGTATACTTT
Organism: Berghia stephanieae; assembly: GCF_034508935.2. NCBI lineage: Eukaryota > Metazoa > Mollusca > Gastropoda > Nudibranchia > Aeolidiidae > Berghia > Berghia stephanieae. The sequence goes on along the minus strand of NC_088370.1, from coordinate 41,504,728 downwards.
TTCATTTTCCCTCTGTAATTTATCCGGGCTTGGGACTGGCATGTATTGTATTCATCATACGCATACATGGCCACATAAAAAATGTTTTTTTTTTGTTTTTATTTTTTTTTTTTTTGTTTTTTTTTTTTGTCTTTTTTCATTTTTTTGTTTTTGATTACATAGAATGGAAGATACCACTTGTAATAGTTACGAACAATTTCATGGTAGACAAACACCTTCAAGGTTTGTCGGACCAGACATGTCGTTATACAGGGTTTTGCTGAAATGTACGTCGCTATAGAGGGGTTTTTATTACTAATGATATATAGTAAAATAAAATGGGACATGAGTACCATGTCGTTATACAGGGAATGTCGCTATAACGGATGTCGTTACATCGGGGTTGCACTGTACATTGTAGTCACGCTCTAAGAATACGGTAATCGCAAAGAAATTCAAATAAAGAACAGCGTCAAAAGCGTTAAATACAATTTTATTTAGGACATACTGCCTTTTTAATCACCAACTCACTTTAATATAACTAGTGCGAGCTTGAACACAAGGGTTATGATCAAAACAATGATTCATACTTACCATTACCAGACATTAGGTATATCATGACAATAGACGTTTTTTTTGGGTTTTTTTTCAGTGTCAAAGTAGTATGATGTCAGTGATACTAAGGGGGTTTTCGCATATTACAACATCAAAAATTTGCACCCTTTTGACCCCCCCCCCCCACCCCTTGTCATCACGTCATCATTGGCCTGAGCCCCCACCCCTCTCTTCCCCAAACGATCACGTCATCACAAAACAGAAAGAAAGAATAACTTTTTTTTTCAAAACTCCCTTACTCATTTTATATAATATTAATTATGTATCATTCTATTCACGAGTCAAATCACAATATTATCATACAAAGAAAACAGATTAATGGACATGATGTCATTCAAAGACTGGAGGCAGTGGAAATGTGGTTTTACAGAAGAATGATGAGGGTGTCATGGATGGAAAGGAAAAGAAATGAAGAAATTTTAGAAATGGCCAACAGAAAAAGATCACTGATAACAAAAATCATCAAACGCCAAATGGAATTTTTAGGACACATTATCCGCCACCCTGGTTTGGAAATACTCGCCTTGACTGGAAAGATGAATGGAAAAAGAATAAGAGGAAGACAAAGAATAACGTATTTGAAAGGGATAAGAACTTGGACAGATGAGGCTGAGAAAGGTGGCGCTGCTTTAATAGAATTGGCAAGAGATAGATCAGCTTGGCGGAAGATGACCTCCGACGTCTGCTTCAGATATGGAACTACATGAGATGAGTGTCATTCAAACTTTAAAAAGGCAGTTAGGTATGAAATGATAAACATACTACCCCAATTAAAAGTAAACAATGATCTTTTCTCTTTTTTTTTTTTTTGTCAAGTACGGTAGAATTATGTTTGTTTTTGAAAGTACAGTATTGGTGGGATGGGAAATAAATGATATATTACATTTATTTTTTTCCACCTTTTTTGTTATTTTTTGGAATGGTATCGTGATGAAGATTAAAAGGATACTTTTTGATGACATCATCTTTGGTCTGACTCCCCCTCCCCTCCCCCATGTCAACACTTGTCAATATTTGGCAGACCCCCCTCCCCTCCTTGCTGATTACATGATATGTGAACGTAGAATACGGTAGGGGCTGCCTGAAGCCAGTGATCGTAAAATACTAACGAAAGAGTGAAAATGGAGAGGCTTCGTGTGGGAACAAAACAGACAATGGATGTTTCGGGTACCTACAAACCCTTCGTCAGCATAACAATACACAAATAAACGTGGAAAACAAATAAAATATAATAAAAAATAACTTGTATCGTCTGTACTCAATGGTGGTTGCAATATGAATGAAATGTTAGCGTGGCGTGGGTAGTGGATAGGGTGCCTCAGGGGCGGGTGATCCAATGGACAGGTACTCATGTTTCACCTGGGTACAGTGAGGGAATGTGAGTAAAGAGCCTTTTCCATGGACTCAACTATACGCTGCTCAGAGTGGAATTTGAACTCAGTACCTTCCGATCCGAAGATGGGTGTCATACCACTAGACCACATAGCCGCACAAAACTTAAGGGACAAAAAAAAAAGAAAACTAAAAGAAAATTGAGTTGAATTTTTCATTTAGGGTATTTTGCAAACATAACTGAATGAGGAAAAATAATGTAGTTTTGTAATCTGATTTTTTTTTAAATTGTGGTTATTTAAACTTTAAAGATAAAAGAATGTTAGGGCAATTAAAAAGGAATATTTTATGTAAGGTTTATACAGTACCTGAATAATGGGCTGCAATGTGACATATTAATTAATTGAAGTTGGAAACAGCTGAAATGAAGAAAACAAGCAAAAAAAAAAAAAGAAATGTCATTATAATTTAGAGTTATAGACTTGAGTAAAGCAATATTCAAGTATTTTGGATATCTGGACTTATGTTCTCCAAACTTGAAACCTACAACAGTTGAATTCTATTTAAAATTTAGCATTTTAAAACGCGTATTGCTATTGAAAGACTCATAATAATAATAATAATAATAATAATAAATAATAAATAATAATAATAATAATAATAATAATAATAATAATAATGATAATGATAATAATAATAATAATAATCATAATAATAATAATAATAATAATCATAATAATAATAATAATAATAATAATAATAATAATAATAATAATAATAATAATAATAATAATAATAATAATAATAATAATAAATAAAGTTCACTCCGGTTAATCGCACACTCCGCTTATACGCTACACATTGCCAAAAAACGGAATGTTTTCTATAAAATCACTCCGCTTAATCACTACACCTGCAGTTGGAGGGACAACTAACAGCCATATGAAATCAATGATGCTGTTCCCATTCCACACAACTTTTTGGGCGAAGCATTCGATCAATTCGTCACAATGGACAACAATATACCCATCAGCGGTTAACTGACATCTCAGGAGCTACTGAGCTCCATTCAGCCACAAAAAAAGACTATGCCTGGATAATGAAGAGATGAGAATGAGTCATAGGAATGAGACAAACCACCTCGGACAAATACTGAAAATTTGACATGGTGGACAAACTACGTCGCTAAATCCAAGAACGCTTGACAGATGATCTACATTGGTGAGATTGGAGACAAAGGTTTATAAACAGTTTGCACAGAATAGAAAGCAATAAACGCTTCACTAGTACTGTTCTTAAAAACAATAATGTCACATTGTGTTGCCAATAAAACATGAAAAATAAAAATAAAAAACAACCAAAAACACTCCCCCCACCCAAACAAACAAACTTTCTAATGAGGCCATGTCTTGAACATGACAGTCTCAAGCCCGTAAAAAACTAGAAGGGAAAGTCCTATATAAAAGGCACATGAAAGCTGGGGTCTAGATACTATTATTAGCTTCTTCGCTTAATCGCACACTTCACTTCGCTTAATCGACACACTAACCCAAACACCCGAGGGTATGCGTTAGGCAAAGTCAACTGTAATAATAAAAATAATATTAATAATTATAAACTACACATATATAGCGTATTTCCTCGTCTGTACAAGCCCCAAGGCGCTTTACATGATCAATCTCTCTCTCTCTCTCTCTCTCTCTCTCAGATATAATAGACTCTAGCTTTGAAGATGTCAATATTGTCAGTTTGCCTGATATGATTAGTAAGAGAAGTCCAGAACCTAGGTGCCGAGTAGAAAAATTATTGTTTGCCAATTTATAAGAGATACATTAGGCTTGACAAGAATTGTACTGTCGTTACTTAAGCAAAAATGACGATTTGGAGTATGCGTTTTCGATAAATTGTCAATGTAAAGTGGTCCTTGTTCTTGGAGGGTTTTAAAAACAATCGTATTGAACATACTTTGTATAAAATTCTTTTTTGGACAGGCAGCCAATGAATGTATTGCTGAATCATATTTCTGTTTCCTCGTAATTAGTTGACCAACACCATTTTGATCTGAACATGTTGGGATCTGTTGATTCTTTCCTGAGATGTATTATTTAAAAGGAAATTACAATAATCAAGTTTGGAAAATAAAAAAGCATAGTGGCGATGTCAAGGGAGATGAGGTGTCAAATTATACCTATTCTACTTATTTCAATGTACATTGATTTGATTATCTTGTTGACCTGCTTGGACATAGACAGCTCCTAGTCGATGTAGACTATGAATTTCATTACTGATTTTGAAAATTCAATAATTATACTACACCCCCAACATTCGTTTCACATTTGCATCATATAATGGTTTGTGACTTCATATAGTGGTTTGGGTCTGCGAGATCCAAACAATTATATGATGTTGAATGTTGGTGTGTATTATTGAATTTTCAGCATCAGTGAAGAATCGTGAAGTCTACATCGACTAGGAGCTGTCTATGTTCAAGCAGGTCAACAACATAATCAAATCAATGTACATTGAAATAAGTAGAATAGGTATAATTTGACACCTCATCTCCCTTGACATCGCCACTATGCTTTTTTATTTTCCAAACTTGATTATTGTAATTTCCTTTTAAATAATACATCTCAGGAAAGAATCAACAGCTTCCAACATGTTCAGATCAAAATAGGGTTGCACAGCTAATTACGAGGAAAAAGAAATAAGATTCAGATAAGCGCAGGCACGGCAGACTATTCAGACTCGAGTTCGAATTGCCAACTGACTTAGCAAATTGTTTTTGAAATTATAAAAATCACATCATTTTAAAAAATGAAACCGATCTTAAATAGTACAGGTTATTGGACATTGCAACTAATTGACAGTCCATAATATGGCTAAAATATTAAGAATATAATAAAGGTGGCGTTTTCATGCACCTCCGTTGGAGGTGTACAAAACGCAATGGTAAATTAATGAAAATGTTGCTGCATACGTCCATGAGGTTTAAATAGTTTTAGATTGTAGTTTAGCATGCTGCTTAGTGATTACCGGTGTACGTTTATACAATGATAATAAATTAAAGAATAATAACAATAATTTAAAAAATCAAAAGTAAAAAGAAACATGGCACACAAATACTGATCTCAAATAAATAAATAATTTTAGAAAATTAAAACTGAAGTTTTTTAAAAACATGATAAAAAGTTTTTGAAAAAAAAACAAAAACAAACAAAAAACAAAACAAAAAAAAAAAAAAAAAACAAAAAAAAAAAGAAAGAAAAAAAAATTATGTCTTTCTCAATAAAGTAAACTTTAAAAAAAATATTTATCTACAATGGGAATCGAACCCAGTACTGACAGCTTGTCCACTGGGCTACGGAACCACCAGACTGTTCATCAGATTTAATAAAGTCTTTCTAAAACATTATTTTTCCTTCAATGCAACTTCTATTTTCTGGTTTTATATTTCGATTTTTTAAATTATTATTTTTATATAAATTTATTAACAAAAACATCCTACAGATGTCACAATATAACTTTCGCCGTGTCCAGGATACACCGTCAACGGAGGTGCATAAAAACACTACGTATAATAAAAGTATTGTGAAACTACGGAAGTCCTTCTCTTAGAACAATAGTGCTCTTCGTACACGGTCGTTATTCCTGATCTTACAAATTATAAATAATAATAATATTAATATTACCTGTCGCAGCTGATCTGATTGCGGTTGGCCTGCTCTACATGGTCTAGATAATGGCGATTTCTTTTTTGTATCTCGTCTAGCATTTGCATCGTCAACATGCGACACGATTTAACGCAAATATAAAGTAAACGAAGATGAAACTAAAACTGAAATTGAAATTTAACTTAATCTTAAAGTGAAACCACAACTGAGATTGAGAACTTACCTTATGATAATGAGATAAAGTTATACGAATCTCTTCAGCATGACACAAGTCGTAAGTGGTAACCACTCCTTATTTTTAATGATTAGCCCTAGATAGGTTGGTACTGACTCGGTGACTGATGTCACTGCAACAGCAACAGATAAGATAACTCCTAGGGGTGGAAGCTCTCCTTGTTCTAGAATTTGCTTTGCCCTTTGAAAAGAATAACCGCTATTTTATGTGTAACTATATTGAATATACATTTATTGAACAGGCAATATGAACTTCAGTACATTTATTCTACAAAGATGGGATAACTTGCCACTTGCCATATCAGAAACTTAAAGACAGGCCACTTTTTCTAGTAGTAGGATCGTCAACTTGCCTATGAACTTGGTGAAACTATAAATAGATTTCCTGGAAATCGAAACTGAAACCGAAAAATAGACTTCTGTGAACTGTTAGGCTAACCGAACTATGGCCTAACTTTATTGATCGATGTGTACAGTGCATACATACCATCCCGATTGGTAATATCGTAACGTAAAAGAATTAAAGATAAGAAACCTGCCTGTTCTAACAATTGTGTGAAAAAAAAAAATATGATGATAATAATAAATAACAACATCAAAAATAAATAAATAAATAAATTTAAAAAATAATAATAATAAAAAAATAATAATGATAATAATGATAATAAAATAATAATAATAATAATAATAATAATAATAATATAATAATAATAATAAATAATAATAATAATAATAATAATAATAATAATAAATAATAATAACAATAATAATAACAATAATAATAATAATAATAATAATAATAATAATAATAATAATAAATAAATAAATAAATAAATAAATAAATAAATTAATTAATAATAATAATAATAATAATAATAATAATAATAATAATAATAATAATAATAATAATAACAATAATAATAACAATAATAATAATAATAATAATAATAATAATAATAATAATAAATAAATAAATAAATAAATAAATAAATAAATAAATTAATTAATAATAATAATAATAATAATAATAAATAATAATAATAATAATAATAATAATAATAATAAAATTAATAATGATTAATTCATTAATTAATTGATTAATATTTGAATTTAATTTGATCTTATTAATTTTTATTTATTTGCTTATTTATTCATCTATTCATTTATTTGTTTCTTTTTTTATTTATCCATTTATTTATTTATCTTTTAAACTTTAAATTGTCATGTGGATATAATTGTTTCCATTAATTTCATGATTTTGTAGACTGGTTTGTAAATGTTGACCAGTAAAATGCATGACATCTGAAACTATGTAAAATCATAATTTATCAGAGACTTATGTATGCTTATTAACGTTGTTGCTTTCATGATTATTTTTGTCATTAATATTTCATTGTACTATGAAATTTCTACATTTATGATTAATTCGATCTCGACCAGTTTTCAATTACCAGTTTTCTATTTCGATTTTACATTGCCGTATTGATACATTTTTCCTGACATTCAAAGTTGTGTAAAATTGTCTGTGAATGATATAATGTAATTGTGTAATTATAAACTATTGTATAATGAATGCATTTAAAGGATAATTCCTATTAAGCCTTTAGTAAGATAAGATAAACGCAGTCTTCCTCAAGGGAATTAATCGTAACCTTTGAACAATTTGAATGTGCACTTATTAGATTTGATAAAAATATTATCTGTACCTAGCCTTCGAACAAAGTCCAGGAACCAACCAACTGAAACTAGGTAGAATAAGTCTGATGAATATTCAACTCAAAGGTTTATTTTTGGCCAATTGAAAATGATACATTAAATTAGAATTTCTAGTTAAATTAAAATAGGCAAAATCAATAATAAACCAAAGCAAACCAAAATATATTTAAAAAATATTAGATAGCTTTGGCAATTCGTATTTCAGGAAATATGAAATAATAAACAAATCAAAAAACAATTTAAGTAGGAAAGAGAGAACAATATCCATCCGTATTATTAGAACCAGCATATTTTATGCAAATAAACAATCAAGCACAATTTCAGTATAAAAATGGATGCCAGACAACCGATTTCAAAAGTTATGTAGTCCATCAGAGCCATAAGGCCCATGTATCAATCCAAAGTTTATCCCGGTTTCTATAGCGTGAAACGTGCAATAATAATTAATTGATGAAGCGCACTGACCGTGAGGCAGCTCCTCGACCTAAGCCGATTCGCAGTCACCCAGTGTCTCGTATCAAAGCCTGGCAACTTCTCACCAAGCTTACGTCCCCGCCCCCACGAGGGATTGAATTCGTCCAAACTGACATCCATCTCGTATGTGCAGCTCTGTGCGTAGTCAGGGATTCTGCATACAAGGGTTGCCGCCTAGAAAGAGGAGCTACGTAGCGTTAGCTCTCTTCTTTCTAGGGAATAACCCTCTTCGCCAATTAGCCTGCACTATTTTTAGCATCGGAAAACCGTGACTGAGGTCTGACAAGGCCATAGGTCAGCGCGTGCGTTGTTCAAGTTTTCAAGCAGTGCAGTTTAAGGGTGTGCAGTTGGCGAGCCTACACTACACACTACACAATGTACGCCTACCGTATTTTTGATTGTTAAGAAGAAGAAGAAAAAGAATGAGAAGAAGATAACATACTTTTTTTTAATGTTTGCTATAATACTGTAGTTGAAGTTTGAAATATAAGTTAGCAATAGACATTAGACCACACTATTGTTGTCTTGAGATGTGTAGACCTACAGTCGTAGTGTGGATAGATGCAGAAAAAGTACGTTACACAAATCAAATGCATTGTAGCGTCTATCTCTGTAGGTCTATTACTATATTTAGGTGATAAATTATTGCACAACTATGATTGGTATAAATTTATAACTGCTGCAAAAATACAACAAAAAACTTAATTAAAAAACAAAAACAAAAACAGTGATTCAACGAGTTAAACCAGATCCTGGTCTTCAATATAGCAAAGCTTTCTCAGATGACACATCATAAATCATTTTAAATTTTAGACTACGCTTTCTTCGGAATTATATTCTCATTACTAAAGTTATCTTCTTATTCTTCAGTTTATTTTGGCAACTCCACAAGTACACAAGAAGAAGATGATGATGAAGATGACGAAGAAGAATGAGAAGAAGAAGAAGAAGAAGAAGAAGAAGAAGAAGAAGAAGAAGAAGAAGAAGAAGAAGAAGAAGAAGAAGAAGAGGAAGGAGGAGGAGGAGAGGAGGAGGAGGAGGAGGAGGAGGAGGAGGAGGAGGAAGAAGAAGAAGAAGAAGAAGAAGAAGAAGAAGAAGAAGAAGAAGAAGAAGAAGAAGAAGAAGAAGAAGAAGAAGAAGAAGAAGAAGAAGAAGAAGAAAGAAGAAGAAGAAGAAGAAGAAGAAGAAGAAAAAGAAGAAGAAGAAGAAGAAGAAGAAGAAGAAGAAGAAGAAGAAGAAGAAGAAGAAGAAGAAGAAGAAGAAGATAATATATAGACCTATATTTTATTTCTAATTTTTGATATACTGCAGTTGAAGTTTGAAATACACAGTTGTCAATAGACATTAGACTACACTATTGTTGTCTTTGTTGTCTTAACAAGTATAGGCCTACAGTCGTAGTGTGGATAGATGCAGAAAAAAGTATGTTACACAAATACATTGTATACTTTGGTGGCCTATTACCATTTATTGCATAGGCTACTTACATTTACAACTATCATGGTCACCACCAGTCCCACTACCACTGCCACCATCATCATCATGCATCATTATCATCATCATCATCATCATCATCATCATCATCATCATCATCATCATCATCATCATCATCATCATCATAATCATCATCATCATCATCATCTTCATCATCATCATCAACCTCCTCATCAAGGCTATCCATCACTTTGTGAAAAAAAACAAACAAATTTTGTGTTTACTTCGGAATTATATATATATATATATATATATATATATATATATATATATATATATATATATATATATATATACACATATATTCTCATTACTAAAGTTATCTTCTTATTAACTCCAGTTTATTTTGCCAATTCCACAAGTATATTTATAACTCCAAAATACGACAATACCACAAATGGTTGACATTATTATATGACTTTAACTTCCTAATGAAACGTATTATTTGAATTTTATGTTGTAATATTTCCTTCTTTAACTTTAATTCTGAGTAAAAGTAGGTACCCAAAAGCAATTTTCAAATCCCAATATAATTGAACATGATTTATACAAGTCTGGCAGCGATTGTCATTGTAAGCATTTTGGTAGCTATGTAGTTTTCTTTTTAAGGAAAGTATGAATATTTTAAATTTTGAATTTTTGAGGCAATCGCGCAAAGTGCAAAATACCCATTTACAGCATTACATAACAAAATATGTAAAACAGCCACAACAGCCAAAATTGGTCAATAAACAGCCATGAAGGCATACATGAAGTTGAAGCCCAGTCGTTTTTATTAAGATAAACCAATGCTAATTAGGGAGCAATTATGCTGTTTTGAATTAATCCGCAATTTGATGTGAAATTAAAATAAAACACCAAAAAATGGTCAACTATGAATATTCATAAAATGTCATTAATGATTAAGCATTATATACACAGCTTAAGGGGGGGGGGGGGGGGGGGGGGGAGCGACATTAAAAATGATGAATTTTGACCCAGTTTGCTAAAAATTAGATTTTGGTGGGATGTTGTCATGTGACCATTTGTCTGCATAAAAAATTCTAGTATCTCTATATAAATGCACTTTCTGTCTCTCCGCCGTCTGACTCGCATAATCTCCTAAACGGCTAGAAGGACATGGTTGAGATTGTGCACGATCACGTTAAATGTTCTGGGGATGGTTTTTTTTCGTATAACATTTATATTATTCTGCATGGTTAATTGTCGGCAGTCGCTTTGTAAATTATCAGAAATTTAACATAATAACAATTTCAAGTCCACTGTTTGACAAACAACACAGAATACAATCAGTGTTGTTGTATGTTTACATCTGAAAACAATTCACGCTCACAGCTGATAGTTTAAATATTCACCAGACAACATCTCTCTCTCTCTCTCTCTCTCTCTCTCTCTCTCTCTCTCTCTCCCTCTCTCTCTCTCTCTCTCTCTCTCTCTCTCTCACACACACACACACACATGTTTTATGTGTATAAAAATAGAGTTGTTGCTTGAAGTTGAAGAATCTCTAGCGAGCGCCATGTTGGTTCGCATCATAGATGACACAGGAGTCTGTGGTTCATATAAACCGCTCGCTTCGTTGTCAAACGACAGGTAAAAAAAGTACTGTCACGTGATTATTTTTCTCCACGAATCAGCGTGCGTTCTTGAGACGGTAGACATGGAGGAACCTCCCTGACCATGGCCGACTAGAGTACTATAGTTACGTCATGTCCCTGACCCATTTTTAAACCTGGCCCGTTCCCAAACGGGTGCAAAAAAAAAAAAAAAAAAAAAAAAAATCGCTGCCGGGACTTATTTCGGCTCGAAAAGGGGGGCGCCGTCCATTATGCGCTTCAGAGGGGTATCCCCATTCCCTCTCTCTTTGATCTTACTCAGCCAGTTTACCGTAATCGTCTCCCTCCGGACATCGGGGGGCTGGATCGCTGCCATTATCGGGTCCCATTCTCTAGGAGGTGAGTACTAAGTCCTGTTATCGAGATGAGAGCATTGTTTATAAAATACCATAAAAATCACGTCATGGTATGGGGTGAGGGGGGGGGGTGGTTATACTTTTTTAAATTACTGTTGTGAGTGGACATTCACACCACGTGGTATGAATAAATACTTATTTCCACCATTTCTCACCTTGTAGTTTGGACCACTGATATGAAGAAGAATCATGGTCGTAATAGTAGTAGATAAAGATTTTGTTAACATAAATGGAGTGCTAATAATATATGTTTTTATGATGCTATAGATAGTTCGACGATGACGTCACTCAGGCCTTTGCTATTGTTTTTGCCATCCGCGTTTGTGAGTTGTTCTCACTAAACTGTATTAACCAGACTATAAAAGTTCATGATTACACAGAGTTTGTAAGTTGGTCCGTTATACTTCCGGATGGCAATGTTGTGAACTCCTTGGCCAAGCGCATTCTATCTATAGTTTTTAAGGTAATGACTGGTAACAGATTTAAAATTAATATATAAATTTTTTTTTTCACAAATTACGGACAAAAATTAAACAGCATCTTTTGCTAATTAAAGAAATATCGAGGAGAGCCATTCAGAGACCGCAACATCATGCATGCAGAAAGCGATGGAAACGACAGTCGTATTGTAACTAAAGTTGAGATTGTGGTCGGAATGAAATAATCGCTCACAGCTCTGTGGTTAAAGAGCATTGACAAAGCTATTAAAAAAACTTTTGAGAAGTTATTGTGAAGTAAAAAATTGTTTGTTTTTCTAAAAATCGCCATTTTTTTCATAATAAAGTATAAAGATAGGCACACATTTAAGAAAGGTTGCATGTGTGCCATATTTGATGAAGATTGAAGGGACACAATAGCTTATCCCTACCTTTATTAAAATTCCCATTACAATTGGAAGACAGCTTCAGGAGGCTGCAAGTAGGTTGGGGGGGGGGGGGGGGTCTTTACAGTCATTGAGTACCTACTTTAATTTTCGCATACCTCAATGTTTTTGGAGCCCCGTGACGCAATCCATCATCTCATAGTTATAGTTCGTTGGTTTACTGCCTATCTGTTTATTTTAGCCATTTATTATTGTCTTTTTTAAAAAAATGTTTCTTTGTTTTTCTGTTCTCATGAGCTAGATTTTAAAAATGCTTTTTCTGTTTTGAATTTTGATTATTTTATTATCAATGTCTTTGGAAAAAGATGTGGGAGATTGAAGCTTATGTGTGTATGCATCTATAACATAATTTCTTTTGCTTGATACTTTCTTCATATACCCCTGTATCTCTATGTAACATTTTCCCTCTATTTTTTATATCCATACAGATGTCAAGAAGGATCGTCTCAGTCGTCTTGCAAATAATTTCCTTAAGGAAGGCACACAGAGAAAAGAGCGTCGGGGTGGCAGCATACATACTCCAGAGATGATTGAGTTTAACGAATCAATCGTTTCTCAAATTCATGATACATAGCATGGGTAATATAGATAGAATGCGCTTGGCCAAGGAGTTTACAACATTGCCATCCGGAAGTATAACGGACCAACACACAAACTCTGTGTAACCATGAACTTTTATAGTCTGGTTAATACAGTTTAGTGAGAACAACTCACAAACGCGGATGGCAAAAACAATAACAAAGGCCTGAGTGACGTCATCTGCATACTATCTA